>NC_092334.1:125658928-125975357 GCF_046630445.1 Rutidosis leptorrhynchoides
ACCATACCAACCACCACTTCCTTACCCGAGTAAAATGAAGAAAGAGAAACTTGAAGCCGAGCAATCCAAATTCTTGGATATGTTTAAACAGATAAATGTAAATCTTCCTTTCATTGATGTGATTTCAGGAATGCCTAGATATGCTAAATTCTTGAAAGATCTAATCTCAAATAGAAAGAAAATGAAAGAACTCTCGGCTGTTACTATGAATGCTAATTGTTCAGCAGTGCTGTTGAATAAGATACCAGAAAAACTATTTGATCCAGGAAGTTTCACAATTCCATGTTTTCTGGGTAGTCTTAGTTCAATAGAAGCATTGGCAGATTTAGGTGCTAGTATAAATCTAATGCCGTATTCACTATACGCTAAACTAGACCTTGGAGAATTGAAACCAACCAGAATAAGCATACAACTAGCCGATAGATCAATAAAATATCCTAGAGGGATAATGGAGAACATGCTAGTTAAAGTTGGTACTTTAGTATTTCCAGTAGATTTTGTTGTTTTAGACATGGAAGAAGATTCTCAAGTTCCTCTAATATTAGGAAGACCATTCTTAAACACGGCTAAAGCAATGATAGACGTGTTCGGTAAGAAATTGACCCTAAGTATAGAGGATGAGAGTGTTACCTTTTCAGTTGATAGAGCAATGCAACAACCACAATTTGCAGATGATACATGTTATTATATTCAAACTATAGAAGCACATGCAGAATTATTAGAAGAATTTCCAGAATTACAAGGAACAGGAGAATGTTCTTTAGGAGAAGGTAATGAACCAATTGATGAAGCTGAAATGTTAGCTACACTTATAGCTAATGGATATGAACCAACAATAGAAGAAATTCAAATGCTAAAAGAAGAAGACAGATATCGATACAAATCATCGATAGAAGAACCTCCGAAATTAGAGTTAAAGCCACTTCCAAACCACTTGGAATACGCTTATTTACATGGTGAATCTGAATTACCTGTAATAATATCGTCTTCTCTTACTGAAAATGAGAAATCACAACTCATTTCTGTGTTGAAAGCTCATAAACCAGCCATTGCATGGAAGATTCATGATATTAAAGAAATAAGTCCTTCGTATTGCACACATAAAATCCTTATGGAAGAAGGTCATAAAACGTATGTGCAACGCCAACGAAGACTAAATCCTAATATGCAAGATATAGTTAAGAAAGAGATTATTAAACTGCTAGACGCATGTCTAATTTATCCAATCTCTGATAGTCCATGGGTAAGCCCAGTTCAATGCGTGCCTAAGAAGGGTGGCATGACTGTCATTACAAATGAGAAAAATGAGCTTATTCCTACTAGGACTGTAACAGGATGGCGTGTGTGTATTGATTATAGAAAATTAAATGACGCCACCAGAAAAGATCACTTTCCCTTACCTTTTATAGATCAAATGTTGGAAAGATTAGCCGGAAATAGTTACTATTGTTTTCTAGATGGATTTTCCGGATATTTTCAAATTCCAATAGCACCCGAAGATCAAGAGAAAACCACGTTCACGTGCCCTTATGGTACTTTTGCTTACAAACGCATGCCATTTGGACTTTGCAACGCCCCTGCAACCTTTCAAAGGTGTATGATGGCGATTTTTCACGACATGATAGAAGAATGCATGGAAGTTTTCATGGATGACTTTTCAGTCTTCGGTGATACATTTGAATCATGTCTAGTTAATCTGAAACGAATGCTTATTAGATGCGAACAATCAAATCTAGTACTTAATTGGGAGAAATGCCATTTCATGGTTAAAGAAGGCATCGTTCTTGGACATAAAATTTCAAAAGAAGGAATTGAAGTGGATAGAGCTAAAGTAGATGTAATTGCTAAACTTCCACATCCGTCCAATGTTAGAGGAGTTAGGAGTTTTCTAGGGCATGCCGGTTTTTACCGACGTTTCATAAAAGATTTTTCTAAAATTGCCACTCCTATGAATAAACTCCTAGAAAAGGATTCTCCATTCATCTTTTCAGATGAGTGTATCAAATCTTTTAATATTCTTAAACAAAAACTTACTAATGCGCCGATCATGATAACACCAAATTGGAATCTACCATTTGAACTAATGTGCGATGCAAGTGATTTTGCAATGGGAGCCGTTTTAGGACAAAGGATTGAAAAACGATTTCAACCTATATATTATGCTAGTAAGACGTTACAAGGAGCACAAACAAACTATACAACTACTGAAAAAGAACTCCTTGCTATTGTCTTTGCTTTTGACAAATTTCGATCATATCTCGTTCTAGCAAAAACGGTGGTCTATACCGACCATTCTGCTCTTAGATACCTATTTTCAAAACAAGATGCTAAACCAAGATTAATCCGTTGGATCTTACTCTTACAAGAGTTTGATATTGAAATCCGAGATAAAAGAGGAGCAGAAAATCTCGCCGCTGATCATCTTTCTCGTCATGAAAATCCCGAATTAGAAGTTCTGAATGAATCGGCCATACAAGACAACTTTCCTGATGAATATCTATTGAAGATAGATTATAAAGAAATTCCATGGTTTGCAGACTATGCAAACTACTTAGTTTGTGGATTCCTTGAAAAAGGATTATCGTACCAAAAACGAAAGAAATTCTTCAGTGATATAAAACACTATTTCTGGGAAGATCCACATTTGTTTAAAAGTTGTCCAGATGGAATAATACGCCGATGTGTATTTGGAGATGAAGCTAGTAAAATATTAACCATTGTCACACAGGACCAACAGGAGGGCATTATGGGCCTCAACTAACAGCAAGAAAAGTTCATGAAGCTGGATTCTATTGGCCTACAATTTACAAAGACGCACACCTTCTTTGTAAATCCTGTGATGCATGTCAAAGGGCCGGAAAAATAAGTCAACGTGATGAAATGCCACAAAATGTCATCCAAGTATGTGAAGTATTTGACATTTGGGGTATTGACTTTATGGGTCCATTTCCAAAATCTCATAATAATCTATATATACTCGTAGCCATTGATTATGTATCTAAATGGGCGGAAGCACAAGCTCTCCCAACTAACGATGCACGAGTTGTAGTCAACTTTTTAAAACGTCTTTTTGCAAGGTTTGGAACACCGAAAGCTTTAATAAGTGATCGGGGAACTCATTTCTATAATAATCAACTTGAGAAAGTACTTAAAAGATATGGAGTAACTCATAAAATCTCCACCGCATATCATCCACAAACAAGTGGACAAGTTGAAAATACCAACCGAGCTTTAAAACGTATTCTAGAGAAAACCGTAGGATCAAATCCGAAGGAATGGTCCATTAAATTGGAGGATGCACTCTGGGCTTTTAGAACAGCCTACAAAACTCCAATTAGAACCACACCTTTTAGACTTGTTTATGGAAAAGCATGTCATCTTCCAGTAGAAATTGAACACAAAGCGTTTTGGGCTTTGAAGACATGTAATCTTGATTTACATGAAGCTGGACGTCTACGATTAAGTCAATTAAACGAATTAGAAGAATTAAGACATGAAGCATACGATAATTCGTTAATCTATAAAGAAAGAACGAAGAAATGGCATGATAAAAGAATCAGAAGTTCAAAAGAATTTAAAGAAGGAGACAGAGTTCTTCTTTTCAATTCACGATTCAAGCTATTTCCTGGAAAATTGAAATCAAGATGGTCTGGACCATTCATAGTCAAAAGAGTTTTCCCATACGAAATGATAGAATTAATAAATTCAAATGGGATTGAATTTAAAGTTAATGGTCACAGAGTTAAACATTACATACATGGTCCGATGGAAGTCGACAACGAAGTTAATCACAATTTCGACACCACAGCTAACTAAGTGTTTGGATAATCAAGGGGTTTATGTATTTCTGTTAGAGTTAGATTTTCTGTTTTCGTGTAGTTCTCGAAAATGGAATCCGAATGGTCTTTCCCTAGCAGACCCTAAAGAACTAGTCTTCTCCCCCCATTCTGAATTTTTATTTTTTTTAGGTTTTTACGAAATGAAGACTGCCTGTGAACTAAACCATGGTCTAATGCTACTCGCTTTGATCACTAAACGTAATAATGACATACTACCGAGTGAACTAGTATCAGTAATCAGAGAAAGAATGGACGGAGTTAGAAAAGAATCCAGATGCGAAGATAATAAGTTACAATTTGGTAAAGGAAAATCAAAATCCGCAGCGAAAAGAAAAGCACGACACCTAGAAAGATGTCACAAATGCAGAAAATGGTCACATGGAGGTAAATGTTCAAATAATCAAACCTATTCAAACACCGAATTTGTTACTTTATGCAGAGACGGACCGTTCATATGTTTAGAAGAAAAGACACTGAATGCTCGAGGTTACGCCTATGTAGCTATGGAAAACCAATTAAACCGACTATCTTATGAATGGGATAGATCATATAACTAAGAAATCTATTTCACAGGTATGTTTGTACAGTTTTTTTTTTTTTTAACCTTTTGATAATAAACGCTAATTTGTTCGCTATAAAGTATTAAATTGGTATTAAATAAAATTAGGTTTGGCGACCGAAATTATTGATATCATTCAAAAATTTATTACATCACTGCGAAATTTAACGTTTATTCTTAAGGTATAAATATCTTTAATCAATCAACCCAAAATATTTTAAAAATTCGTCATGAGTTAAATTAGGTCTTGGAACCGAAATTACTTTACCGAAAAGAGGGGCGCATATTTTTGATAATATTTGATTGATTAAAGTGGGATAAAAAGCCAAAAAGATTTTTAATTTTATTTTTACCATGTTTTTAAAATTAATATATAAATCTTAAATTAATATTGTAAACTTTATAAAAAAATATATTTAAAATTATAAATATTTGAAAAATTAATATAAGTTTGGTGTGAATTTATAATATGAATTTTTAAATTAAGTTTGGTGTGAATTTTTAAAATATGAATTTTTAATTTTATACATTTTAAATTTTAAGTTTGGTGTGAATTTTTAATATTAATTTTGAATTTCATATTTAAGTTGTGTGAATTTAAAAACAAAAATTTACTTTATCTCATTAAGTTAAAAATATGATTTTTAAAATTCGTCGTAAGTTGAAGACTAGGTCTTTGAACCGAAATTACTTTACCCGAGGAAGGGACGAGAACTTTTATTATCATTATTTTTAATCTTATTGAATTAAAGTATGCCAAAAACATTAAAAAAAAACCCCAAAAATCTTAGCTTTTAAAACAATCGCTACAAAAAGACAAATTTTAAAATTTTGTCGAGGGACGGACTAGGACATCGATCCGAAACGACCTCGTCCTAAATAACAAGGGAAACAAAATTTTAAAATTAATTACTTAATTATTTTAATAAGTTAAAGATTATAAAAAAAAAATACCAAACTCCGCGACTCGCGGAGTTTGAAGGGGAAATCTCCGCGACTCGCGGAGGGATCGAAATACAGAAAAAATAAAATCGAGCTACACAGCTCAGTCCACACACTACAAGTAAAACACAGCAAAGAACAGCCGAAAAAACTGCACAAAAACCCGAAAAATACACCCCAAAATCACAATTTTTAACCGTTAATCATCAAATCTTTTACTAAAATCATGTTGAGAAGGATGCTATCTAGGAATTACTCAAGAAAAACGGTAAATTTCTACACCTAAACACCATTTAATCCGAAATTAGTGTTCTTGAGCAATTTTTTCCCCAATTTGATTTTGATGCTTTTTAGTGTAATTATGCTTAAATTGTTTATGTATTATGCTTGTATAACCTAGATTGATGCTATTTAACATGATTTGAAGCCAAAAACTTCAAAATTTTTAGAAATCTAGGGTTTGTGTTCTTGAGAAATTTGGGGCTTTTTGATATAAACAGGTTATGGCCGATTTTTGTCATTAATTATTGCTAAATTGAGTAGTGTAACATGTTTAGATAGTTAAATGATCCAAACAATGATCCTAAACATGATTTTTGGAGATTAAAGTGGATTTTTTTAAGTCCAAAATTCATGAACTTGATTAATTTGATATATTTGCCATTTGAGACTTGTTTAATTATTAGTAATGAATATTTTGACATGTTATTTGAGTTAAATGCTTATGAATTTTGTATACATTTTCATATGTGCTTATTTGAAAAGTGTAGAATTGTGAAAAATTGTGAAAATGTGTATAAGTTTAATTTTGATTTAACATGTTATAGTGATTGTTTTAAGTTGTTATTTTGCTAACACTAATGCATATTTGGATGCACAAATTTTGTGTTTAATGTGTTTTACAGAGAGCCGATACTGGAGGTTCAGGAGCATCATCATCTAGACGACCAGCACCAGAACCAGAACCAGAAATGCAACACGAACAAGAACCACAACAGGAACAACAACAGCCTGATCAGCACATACCTTATTATGATCCGGTACAGTTTGTTGATGAATTCATAGTATTCCCAATAAGGCCGCCAGTAGAATTCCCAACGATTCCTGAGCACACTCTACATCCTAATCTGAGATTTGATAGAAGATGGAGAGATTACGAGACATATCAAAGGAACAAATTCAAATTGGTAACAAAAAATGTAGAGGTGCCAAGGGTAATTGATTGGGCCCCTTTGGAAACGGTCCATCTAGCTGACCGTGTTAGACAGCTTTTAGTTCAAAGGTATGGCAGTTCTTCTTTTACAGATTGGGAACGTCTTTTCACCATTCGTAGACCTGTATATAAGGAATGGTGTGTTGAGTTGATTAGTACTGTATCACTTGATACAAATATAGTTAGAATAGATGATAGAAGATTTCTTAGGTTTATCCTTGGCGGTAGGATGTACAGAATGTCCATGCTGGACATGGCCAGGGCCTTACAGATATATACTCCTGGTGAGTTGCTATTACCCGATTGTACAAACTTGATTCATTATGGTGAACAGGTAGATAGTAACTTTGACGCTGACGCCATTTGGAGGCGTATGTCACATTTTGATGTTTTTACACGAGCAGGAGGACACTCCTATACACATATTGACAGAGCCGAGCTTCGTAGTATTCATAGATTTTTGGCTAACTCGATTACACAAAGAGGTCATAATAAAGAAAAAATTACCTTATATGATTTATTCTACCTAAAGTGTATTCGGGATCCTAGAAGCTCTGTCAATATCCCTTACTGTGTTGCTTTTTATTTATCTAAAATGTAGAGGGAATGCAGGACGGGAGTATAATAGGAGGAGGTATTTTTGTTACTCTCATTGGAGAGTATTTAGGTGTTGATAGGAACCAAGGGGGTCCATTACAGATTTGAAGAGAACAGGTTGAGCTGTTAGGATTGAAAGTTTATGTGAGTGCTAAGGTATTGAAAAGTAGACGTAACCAGGCAGTACCCTATGAGGGATCTCATCCTCAGGTAGAGAGAGGCTCAGACGAGGAAATGGAGGAGGCGGAAGACATTAGGGATGTCTTTCGAGATGCTATTCTTGACGTCCACGTTCGTATAGATGAGGAAGCAATGACGAACGCGGCCAGACATAGTATGTATGAGCAGTGGAACTCCGAGCGAGTATACGAGGATTATAGGCAACGCCAACACGATAGCTGGTTAGTTCATCAGCACCAAATCATGAGCCAGCTATCATATCAGGTACCAAATAACTATGTACCTACTCGACCTGCTCATTTTCCGCCACATAGCCCCGATATCCGACCACCCTTTAACTGGTATGACTATAACCAAGCCTATCAGAACACCTATAACCAACAATGGAACCCACCCGATGAGATGAACTGGAACCCCTATCCAGACTAATTTAGTTCCATTTGGTTATTTTTATGATTTTTATGTTTTTATCTTTTGACTTTTTCATGTTTAAACTTATGTTATTGGATATATTTGTGTAATTTTTATTATTTTATTATTATTTTGTACTAATATTTCATATTTAGAATTTGAAAGTGGGATATTAAGTCCCATTTCAAATTGCCATGCATGATTATATTTGTATGTATGTATATTGTCGATTGTACAAAACAGGGTAAAACAGCGCATTTTCAAATACTGACATTAAGTTCAGCAAAAGCTACTAATTTTGACGACAAGATGACAAATAAATGTGATGTAACAACAGACGAAATGAACAAATGATATGCACCATTTATCATTCAGCAAACAAACGCCAATATGTTTGGAAACTTTGGTAAAATTTAATCATTTCTACGCTAATCACCCTCAATAATTTAAATTGTACTGATTTCTTGCAAATGAGGGCATTGCAAGATCTTAAGTGTGGGAAGGGGTTAAATTCTTTCGGATTTTTAAAATTTTTATCTTTATACACTTGGTTACCATTAAAAATACTAGTAACGTAGTAGTTGTATTAGAATCTAGTGCTCTCTGATAATAAAGAACAGTCCTAGTCTTATATACTGACTACCCAATTCCAGTAAAATTTTTCAAAATTTTCAATTAAATGAACTCAAAATCATGTTTATACATATTTATGAACGATAAAACTAGGTGTTAACACTGAAATTATTGTAACCTCGGAAAGGACATAAATTGAGAAACAAACCAAAATGTTGAAATTCATTTAAAATGGAATAGAGGACGATAAAAAGGAAAATAAAAGCCAAGTGTGGGAAAATTTACCAAGTTATCTTAAACATATGTCACATATATCTGTAACAAATAACTGAAAATACTTTTGCTTTGGACTAAACTAAACCATTTTACCCGATGAAAGAAAAGAAGAGATGGATCTACACGATGAATCAATTCCATCATTAAAAGGAAGTAAAGTCTTCCAAAAAAGACACGCGCTTCTTGATTTAGGTCAAGAAGTTGTCGTCCAGACCAGCTGTAGGTTGACGAAAAATCTAGAAAAGTCATCTCTAAAATCAGCAGGAAATCCACGGACCTCAGCATTAAACAGGGTTGCCAAGTGGTCAGACTTATCCTAACCATGAGAGTATCTGTCTCGTAAAATGAGGAGGGCGCCGTGCAAATTAGCTTGATAAGACTAATGAATCAGACCCCCAGAAAGGATAATCTCCTTAAAGATTAAAAATCAGCTTTTAAGACTGATATTACTCAATCCTTGAGATTGACTTTAAAGATTGAGAATTACAAACTCATGGAATTCGATGATATCTAAACTCGAGCTTGAACGAGAAAATATTTTGATCAATTTAAAACCGATTTGTTTTCTGAAAACCCATTTTCAATGTGTTCATTACCATTGAACGTAAAATCCTAGGAATTCACCTGGAATCCATTAGGTCACCTGAACCAAATCGGGTGTCAACCGTAAGAACGGTGGTTGCATAGTGGTCAAAGAAAGGACCTTGTGCCAGACCAAAAAAATCATAAGGGTGAGCTTTACTATTGCTCCTACCAAGGATAGTAATTGCGTCCGACACGTTATAGACCATAATTAAAAGCATGTCAGGGGACATTGCCTTAACAGTTGCTTGTTCAACGCTTTCCTTTACAACCGGACGGTAGTTTATCGAAAGGTAATATACGAGACAAGTAAACTGGACGTGTTGCTTTCCAAATACAAGGTTAGCAAGTGGATGACACAAAACCGCAAGTTTTGAGCTAAAATTTTCAAATCTGAAACCCACCAAACCCACAAAAATAATTTGCAAACACCGGTGAAGGGTTATTTCGGAAAACTTATCTAGGGTAAAAGCTAGATTGAATTTTCAAAAGATCAAATATTTTCATAAAGATCCAATTTCTTTAAGGATCTACATTTTCATAGTCATGTGGGACTGTAAACCGCCTTTCAAATGTGCACTTTGCTTTGGAAACCGAAAGTAAATCGGCTATTTGATTGCAAGTGTCGTTGACCTAAACCCGAGGCAACTGTGGATGACACACCCACCTTTAACCATGGTTCTATCGTTACTATCATTGTTTATACCGCCGTATAGAAATCACTGATGTACAAAGTGTGAAGAATAAAGAAGTGATTCTAGTATTTCAAGACGATATTGCTTGAGGACAAGCAACGCTCAAGTGTGAGAATATTTGATAATGCTAAAAATGAACATATATTTCATAGCATTATTCCTTAAGAAAGACAAGCTTTTAGTTGCAATTGTTCTATTTACAAGTGATATTCGTTTAAATAATAAAAGGCGAAGACAAAAGACGGATTCGACGAATTGAAGACGCAAACGACCAAAAAGCTCAAAAGTACAAAATACAATCAATGAGGTTCAAATTATTGATAAGAAACGTCTCAAAATTACAAGAGTACAAGATTCAAAACATAAAGTACAAGATATTAAATTGTACGCAAGTACGTTCGAAAATCCGGAACCAGGACCAGAATCAACTCTCAACGCAAGACGCAACGGACTAAAAATTACAAGTCAACTATGCACATAAATATAATATAATATTTAAATAATTCTTATAATTATTTAATATATTATATTATTTATAAAACCGTCGGCAGAAGAAAACAACCAAATATGAGCCTCCCCAGCTGGCCATGCGATCGCATGGCCTGGAAGGCATAAATCCATGCGATCGCATGAGCCCCGGTTCCAGCCCACATGCCTATAAAAATCGAGCTTTGGTGCACCACAAATCCATCTATCTTTCTCTTCTCTCCATTCATACGTAATATTTATATTTATAATTTATATTTTAATTTTAATTTTAATTATAATTCTAATAATAAGGGTATGTTAGCGAATATTGTAAGGGTGTAAGTCGAAATTCTGTCCGTGTAACGCTACGCTATTTTTAATCATTGTAAGTTATGTTCAACCTTTTTACATTAATGTCTCGTAGCTAAGTTATTATTATGCTTATTTAAAACGAAATAATCATGATGTTGGGCTAATTACTAAAATTGGGTAATTGGGCTTTGTACCATAATTGGGGTTTGGACAAAAGAACGACACTTGTGGAATTTAGACTATGGGCTATTAATGGGCTTTATATTTGTTTAACTAAATGATAGTTTGTTAATGTTAATATAAAGATTTACAATTGGGCGTCCCTATAAGTTACCATATACACTCGATCGGACACGATGAGCGGGGTATTTATATGTACGAATAATCGTTCATTTAACCGGACACGGGAATGGATTAATAGCCACTAGAATAATTAAAACAGGGGTGAAATTATGTACAAGGACACTTGGTATAATTGATAACAAAATATTAAAACCTTGGGTTACACTCAGTCGACATCCTGGTGTAATTATTAAACAAAGTATTAAAATCTTGTTACAGTTTAAGTCCCCAATTAGTTGGAATATTTAACTTCGGGTATAAGAATAATTTGACGAGGACACTCGCACTTTATATTTATGACTGATGGACTGTTATGGACAAAAACCAGACGGACATATTAAATAATTCAGGACAAAGGACAATTAACCCATGGGTATAAAACTAAAATCAACACGTCAAACATCATGATTACGGAAATTTAAATAAGCATAATTCTTTTATTTCATATTTAATTTCCTTTATTTTATATTTAATTGCACTTCTAATTATCGCATTTTTATTGTTATTTTATTTAATTGCACTTTTAATTATCGTACTTTTTAATTATCGCAAGTTTATTTTATCGCACTTTTATTATTCGAAATTTCATTACAGTTATTTACTTTACGCTTTAATTTAAGTCTTGTATTTATATTTATTATTTTACATTTGGTTTTAACTGCGACTAAAGTTTTAAAATCGACAAACCGGTCATTAAACGGTAAAAAAACCCCCTTTATAATAATAATATTACTTATATATATATTTGTATTTTTATAAAAGTAAACTAATATAGCGTTAAGCTTTGTTTAAAGATTTCCCTGTGGAACGAACCGGACTTACTAAAAACTACACTACTGTACGATTAGGTACACTGCCTAAAAGTGTTGTAGCAAGGTTTAAGTATATCCATTCTATAAATAAATAAATATCTTGTGTAAAATTGTATCGTATTTAATAGTATTTCCTTGTAAAATTTAATAGTATTTTATACCACTCTGCTAAAACATCACCCCTAACCATCCCTTCATTCCCTTTTTCTTGAATTAGTTCATTAGTTAATTATATAAAACCCAGTATTTTCTGTGATCTTTTGCCTCCTTCTTTCTAAACCCAATTAAATCATGAACGGCCCAACTACATACACATGGCCTAAATCATAATACCGATCCCAAAAAGCAAGAGAAATAATGGGACGGTTTTCATTATTCTATTTCCTAAAACCTCCAATATGTCACCCATGTTATTGTTGTCGGCCACAGAAAAAAATAACATAAATAAACAATCATCTATATGGCAGTCGTTGTTGGAGTTTCGAACTAGAAAGAACACAGAAACGTAGCAGCAGTAGTTGCACTTGTTACTTCAGAATTTTGATAGTAACCTGGCTACGATTTGAAAGAAGAGAAAACAGAAAACAAGTTGATCACGGACAGTAGAAAGTGACGGGCTGTATGGTTGGGTTTTGGGGTGTGTTTGACAGAACTGAAACAGAAGTTATGCAGTAGCAGGTTGCAGTTTAAATGGTTCAGTGATGGTGACAGGCAACAACAACCAGCGACTATTTGGTGTGGTTGTTTTCCGGCTGAAACAGAAACATAGTAGATGCAACAGTCATGGTTGATCTTTGATGGTAACAACAGTAAACGAAAAGGAGTTTTGGTTTGGGGTTCGGTTAATAAACAGAAATGAACACAACGATAGTAAGTTTTTGAAGATTGTGAGGGGTGGCTTCGAATAGCAAGAGTAACAAAACAGTAACAAGTTATGATGATGAATGTTTTATGATAATGATCGAACCACAGTTAATGATAATGGTGATTGGATAATATTTGATGATGATGATGGTGATTGACGAAAATGGTGAGTGTTTGGTGATCGGTGGTCGCTAGCAATAATAGCAGTTTGTGATTATGGTGATGATAGTTTCATGGTGTTAATGGTGGTTGTTTTTTTGGGTTTCAATAGTGATGATGGAGGTGGAAGCGAAGGTTGCAATTCATGGTGTTTGATGGTAACAGTGAACGGGTTTGCAGGTTTTGTATGATGGTTTAGTTTGATAACGATGAGAAGTAACAACAAGTTGATGGTTAACAATGGTGATGGGTTCACGGTTATAAACAGAAATAGGAAAACGGAAACTATCGTGTGATGGTGGTTAATAGTGGTTCATGGTGGTCGCTTGATGGGTTTGGTTCAAAGGTGCTCATGGGCTGCACGAATAGTGGTAACACAAATAAGGTCTCGGTTTGTTCGATCAAAATAATAAACGATTAGTAGTAGTTTGGTTCATGAAGATGGGTGTTGGTTTCGGTTGCTCAAAAGAAGGGAGAAAGAACCCAGCAAATGGGTTGTGTGGTTTGGTGTTATAATGCATAATCATATGCATATATAAAGTGGTAGAAGAAAACACATTACTCTAATAATTATCTGTATGCATTTTAATTCACACAGAAAAAGTATTAATTAAATAATAAAAATCAACGTAATCAAAGTTGAACAGTAATCTAATTGAACACCCGTGATATATAATTGTATGCATTCTACCGACAGTTTTAACACGAAGTGCTATATCGTGTCCGTTGCTAAACAGTTGTCGTATAAAAGTGTTCCTAAAAATCCCAAATTTTTAGTTTAAGTATATTTAATTATTTCAGTCATTAACTGTTTGAAACCTGAACAAAAAGGTTTGGTAATTATTTATTTTCTATTCCAAATAATATGTACGGAGTGCTAAAATTTAAACTTAAAAAGGTAAATATATTTTTAACAAATCTAAAATCTTCGTAATCAATTTACAGTCCAACTTTTATTTCAATCCTTCATGAACATGTACTATATCTATATTAAAACTAACAAAATGTCAACCGAGTGTTACTGACCTTTACTAGTTAAGCTCGAAATTATTTATTTTTAATATATTCTCTTTCTATATATAAACAGTTTTAAAATAGCAAGTTTAATTACTAAAACAAATATATTATATATTTTTAAACAAATAGATTTAATATAACTTTATATATATTTACAAATAATATTTATATACATAATTATATATATATATATATATATATATATATATATATATATATATATATATATATATATATATATATATATATAGTTTCAATTACATCGCGTATTAAAAATAGTTGTTCGTGAATCGTCGGGAATGGTCGAAGCTAAATGAATATATGAAACAGTTCAAAATTTTTGAGATCTAACCTAACAGACTTTGCTTATCGTGTTGAAAATACAATATCGTATCGAGAGTTTGATTTAAAATTAGTCGAAATTTTCTGGGTCACTACAGTACCTACCCGTTAAAGAAATTTCGTCCTGAAATTTGAGTGAGGTCGTCATGGCTAATAAGAAAAATGTTTTCATGACGAATATGAGTTAGAGTTTTATCATTATTGATTAATATAGATAAAACGATTCGATCATGTAAAGCGTACGAGTAAAGCTATCACAAAAGAGTGAAAAGTTTCGTCTGAACTTTTGACGTAGTCATGGCGGATTCCCAGAATTCAAGGAATTTAAGGAAATCTTCTAATCAGAAAGAAAATGTAATATCATGATTAGTTAGCAAACTGCTGGAATCACGGTAAGGATAGAACTATCAAGTATATAATCTCTTGATACATTTAGAGGTTAAGTAGAATGAAATTGTTATGTATCATGGCACATGATGAGGGAAAGATCTGTGAACCATCATCACGTTCCATTAGAAATTCAGCATGACTTACTGTAATATAACCACGTTGGCCTGACGTCATTATATTATACTAACTCATGCTTCAATTCCCAACACTTCTCCAGAAACCATTCATAATTCAAACTCGAATTTTAAAGAAATTTAGAAACTAAGATAGTTTCCTTTATAACGTAACACAGATAGCACGAAGAGATAGATAATTTCGAATAAAGATATTTATGAAGGTATCTTCAGAAATATCTAATATATTTATAACAAAAGATACGATGATATCTTTAGAATTTAAAATATTTAAGATCAGAAGATGATGAAGAAATTCTTCCGCAAAGATTTAGATTAAGGAGCAAGGTATACGTTAATGATATCAGCAGGTATTGAATCATTTGGATTCTTTGAGGGCAGGTTTAGTCTTTGTGATTTGTCCACAGCCTCCTTCATCGTTTGCTTAATCCATTTTTCCAGTTTCCAACTTTTCTGAGCTTTGCCAATACACTTATTCTTTATCTTTATACCTTCGACTGTTAAGGTCGTGTACAATTTTTGCTGCTGTATTCAGCTTTTTCAGAATTTGAATTATTGATTTGTAAACTGGGTGCTTTCAGAATTTCAGAATTGATGATCAAAATTTATAGAAATTACACGTTATATATATCTACAACTGTTGAAGTGTAGACACTGCGAGATTCAAGACTGATAGTTGATGATTCCCGATAGTTGGTATGGCAATTCTTGTTATAAGATGCCGATGAGTTCATGATAAGACTTTAATAGATAAATATAGTGATTTGTCGAACAGATTTAAGCCAAGGAGTAACGAGGTTGCTGGTACGTCTGCTGGTAATATGATGGAATATAAAAAAGTTCTCCGGTAACAATAAAAGAGCACACATATATATCAAGGTTATAATAAGGTTGTTTCGAACGAAAAATCGAAGTTGACTTGTTGGAGCTGTGACAAAATTGACTAATTTGGAAAGAGATTGCAAAGTTATTTTCGATAATAATAATAACGCTAAAGGAATTAGCACATCTACGCGCTAAACGTTTACTCAGTTTTCGAGAGTTTTCAGGTGCATAACTATATGCATCGATCTTTTCTTCCGTAGATAAAGTGCGGTTGGTTCATCCTCTCGATTGAGGTGTTTTCAAGAATTATGAAAGGTTTGAACGCAAATTGTAACCGTCAAAATACCAATGATGTTTAAGATGAAATCAAGTGGCAACTTGAAGAAATGTTTAGTTTCATATGTTATAATCAATATTTTAATTCATTTTAATTGTCCAATGTTGGTAGTCCTCAGTTGATAGTCCACAGTTAGCAATTCAATAATTCATATATAGTTTAATATATAATATTTAAATTAATTAATATGTATCGTGACCCGTGTACATGTCTCAGACTCAATCACAACTCAAACTATATATATTATTGTAGAATTAACCTCAACCCTGTATAGCTAACTCTCGCATTACTGCATATAGAGTGTCTATGGTTATTCCAAATAATATATATAGATGCGTCGATATGATATGTCAAAACCTTGTATACGTGTCCCGATATTTAAAATGCGTAGATAACAGTATTTAAATGACGATAAATAAAGTGCGTAAAATAAATAACAGAAATTAAATGACGATAAATAAAATTGCGATAATTAAATTGCGATAAATAAACTGCGATAAATAAAATATAATCAGTTAGCTAGGAACAGTTAGCGTGGATTCTTAACAAAATTTTTCATAGTTAATTCGTTTGTTTCTAACAAATTTTATTTTGTCAAATGTTTTCTTCATTATGCCACTTGTTGGATTCTGATAGGTCAAAATTCAAATATGAAATTGATTGAAAATGGTTACTCTGTGTTGACGGATATGTATATCGGTGAATCTAAATAAGATAGTAAATGACTGTTGAATCAAATTCGAAGATTGTACATTGTAACTTATTAATGTGAAATCTAAATATTCCTCGGGTATTATCTACCAGTTAAAATATTTTCACCATTAACAGTTTGTACAAAAGAATTTTTAATTACAATTTTTATGAAAACATATATACATATATATTTTCTTCAGATGTAATCATGGATTTAATGAGTTAATATGATATTAAACTCATTTGGTTTACGGTTAGAACTAGAGTACATAATCTCTAAAACATTAGAGGTTACATAACCATCATGTCGAACGAAGATAAATGATGTAGAACGTCATGTAGAACGATGATTATACTCGAGGTACAGAATGAGATGTTGAGGCATGTGATGTTGAAACTTGGGTTGTTGGTGGTACTGTTGGTGCCGGTGATGTTGCCGAAGCTGGTAAATTTTGCACCATATTCTCCAAATTTATTTTTCGAGCGCGAAGTTTGTTGACTTTTTCTATTATTCCGGGATGATTGTCGGTTGGAACGAGCGAATGAATAAGGTTTAAAATCTGAGATATTATGTAATCATGACGAGATATTCGAGAAATGAGGGTGAAAATGATATTTCGAACTGGTTCACCGGTAAGTGCTTCAGGTTCTTTGCCAAGAGATGAATTTGGTTGATGGAAAGGATCATCTTCTTTTTGTCTCCAATTATTAAGTAGGCTACGAACCCATCAGATGAATTGGTTGATTCATTCTGGTGACACTGCTTTCGGAGCTTAGGTGAAACTCCATATCGGAATAGCTGTCGGAATCCGAGGAATTCGAACTGGTTGAGGGATTCATCTCGTACGATCAGATGAAGGATTTTTTGATAAGAAATAGATTATAGGATGTAGATTAGTATCCTGCAATACATAATTTACATATGCATATATAATACTAAAATCTCATAAGTTTACGGAGAAATCTACGGATGCTGTCAGGCAAAGGTAACAATAACAGATATGCTAGGATATGAATTTATCTATACACAGTCTATGTAATAGAGGCAGTAAGACATGTCTAGACCTTAAGGATGATAAGCAAATAATTTTCGACACTAAATGATAAGCAAAACTTTTGACATGCAGACACGGTCGAAGTCCAGACTCACTAAAGCATCTAAACAACTACTAGTTAGACACACTAATGCAAGACCTGGTTCGCTAAGACCACCGCTCTGATACCACATGTCATACCCCGTCCTAATCCGTTTGAATGAAGTTACCAACATCTGGTTCCATTGCGATGATTGACTCCAAATAATATCTTTACAATGAGCAAATGCACAGCGGAAGATTTCTTTCATACCTGAGAATAAACATGCTTTCAAGTGTCAACCAAAAGGTTGGTGAGTTCATAGGTTTATCATAAAATAATAAAATTCATCATTTTAATAGACCACAAGATTTAAATCCTGCATGGTACAAATGGGCCCGAATCCTATACCCACCGGTAATGTACATGCGATATCTTTTAAATACAGTACACCTTTTTCGTGTACAAAATCATCTTTTATAAATCTTAGTAATCGTACACATATCTCGTGCACAAAAATAACATACACATAACCTGTGTATAAAATCATTCTCTCGATACATAACATTCACTTTTCATTTCTTTCACAGCTTGGCTTGGTAACCGACCTTAACATATAATGCGCATAATAATATCCCCAAAACAGAACATCTCGTCTGTATAGTAATCATATAAACTTCGAAGTACTAAATACCACGCCCACTAGCCCTTCCGTCTAGTGAACATTCGTGGTGGGGGTGTTAAACCCGATAGCTACCTTTAGGATTCGCGTCAATTAGGCGTACACTAATTCTCAAAATTAGTGATGTTCCCTAATTCTTAGGTTACCAAGCAATAATAATCAGGGGAAAAATATTCATATCAATTGTGGCAATTATCACGTCCACATAATTCAATGGTGGCAATTATCACGTCCACATAATTCATTCGAGGAATGTTTTGCTTGTGTCTATCTCGTCAAACATTTATAAAAGCATTTCATGTATTCGCAGTTCAAAATGTATTTCAAAAGCATTTAATAAAGCAATTGTAAAAGTAGCGCATGTATTCTCAGTCCCAAAAATGTAAAGAGTAAAAGGGAATCAAATGAACTCACGATACGAGATTTTGTATTAAAAATATGCATACAACGGAACTGAACAATGTAAGGTTGGCCTCGGATTCACGAACCTATATCATTTATATATATATTAACTCATATAATGGAAATCACATAATTTCATTATATAATATTTATGTATATGTAGTTATATAAATTTTATACTAAATTCTATTTAAAAATATATACTTTATATATATATGTATATATATTATATTTTAAATTATATGTTATATATATTTATTTTGTATATCTATATTTAAAATAATTACTATCTTATACATTCAGTTACATTAATACATATACATATATATATATATATATATATATATATATATATATATATATATATATATATATATATATATACATATATATATATTTATATATATATATATATAAATATATATGATTAGTATTATATTTAAAAATCAATAGTTTGTTATATGTAAGTTTTTATAAAGTTAATATGTTTTATATATAGTTATATGAGATATTAATATAATTATAGTATATGTAAATAGTATATTTTATGTATAAAATATTTATTTGTTCCAAAAATGATAGTTTTGATATTAAGGATTTACTAGTAGTAATAATAACTTTATTAAAAATGATAATATTAATAATAATAATGATATTGTTAATAATGATACTTTTGTTTAATAATAATAATAATAATAATAATAATAATAATAATAATAATACTAATAGTTACAAAAGTGATACTAATACTAATATTAATGATATTAATAATAAATTTCATTATAATTGTAATAATAATAATAATAATGCTTGGTAATAATACTTAGTAATAATAATAATGATAAAAATATCAATTATACTAATGATCATACTACTAATGTTCGTAATAATAATAATTACCCTAATGATAATAATAGTTAATAATAATTAGAATAACAATAATAATAATAATAATAATAATAATAATAATAATAATAATAATAATAATAATAATAATAATAATAATAATAATAATAATAATAATAATAATAATAATAATAATGAAATATAATAACTACCTCATAGTATAAGCCTTTCTAAAAAGAATATGTCACAAACGGGGCTCGAACCATCGACCTCTCGCTCACCCAACATCTCCCCTAACCATCCCTCCATTCCATTTTTCTTGAATTAGTTCATTATTTAATTATATAAAACCCCGTATTTTCTGTGATCTTTTGCCTCCTTCTTTCTAAACCCAATTAAATCATGAACGGCCCAACTACATACACATGGCCCAAATCATAATACCGATCCCAAAAAGCAAGAGAAATAATGGGACGGTTTTCATTATTCTATTTCCTAAAACCTCCAATATGTCACCCATGTTATTGTTGTCGGCCACAGAAAAAAATAACATAAATAAACAATCATCTATATGGCAGTCGTTGTTGGAGTTTCGAACTAGAAAGAACACAGAAACGTAGCAGCAGTAGTTGCACTTGTTACTTCAGAATTTTGATAGTAACCTGGCTACGATTTGAAAGAAGAGAAAACAGAAAACAAGTTGATCACGGACAGTAGAAAGTGACGGGCTGTATGGTTGGGTTTTGGGGTGTGTTTGACAGAACTGAAACAGAAGTTATGCAGTAGCAGGTTGCAGTTTAAATGGTTCAGTGATGGTGACAGGCAACAACAACCAGCGACTATTTGGTGTGGTTGTTTTCCGGCTGAAACAGAAACATAGTAGATGCAACAGTCATGGTTGATCTTTGATGGTAACAACAGTAAACGAAAAGGAGTTTTGGTTTGGGGTTCGGTTAATAAACAGAAATGAACACAACGATAGTAAGTTTTTGAAGATTGTGAGGGGTGGCTTCGAATAGCAAGAGTAACAAAACAGTAACAAGTTATGATGATGAATGTTTTATGATAATGATCGAACCACAGTTAATGATAATGGTGATTGGATAATATTTGATGATGATGATGGTGATTGACGAAAATGGTGAGTGTTTGGTGATCGGTGGTCGCTAGCAATAATAGCAGTTTGTGATTATGGTGATGATAGTTTCATGGTGTTAATGGTGGTTGTTTTTTTGGGTTTCAATAGTGATGATGGAGGTGGAAGCGAAGGTTGCAATTCATGGTGTTTGATGGTAACAGTGAACGGGTTTGCAGGTTTTGTATGATGGTTTAGTTTGATAACGATGAGAAGTAACAACAAGTTGATGGTTAACAATGGTGATGGGTTCACGGTTATAAACAGAAATAGGAAAACAGAAACTATCGTGTGATGGTGGTTAATAGTGGTTCATGGTGGTCGCTTGATGGGTTTGGTTCGAAGGTGCTCATGGGCTGCACGAATAGTGGTAACACAAATAAGGTCTCGGTTTGTTCGATCAAAATAATAAATGATTAGTAGTAGTTTGGTTCATGAAGATGGGTGTTGGTTTTGGTTGCTCAAAAGAAGGGAGAAAGAATCCAGTAAATGGGTTGTGTGGTTTGGTGTTATAATGCATAATCATATGCATATATAAAGTGGTAGAAGAAAACACATTACTCTAATAATTATCTGTATGCATTTTAATTCACACAGAAAAAGTATTAATTAAATAATAAAAATCAACGTAATCAAAGTTGAACAGTAATCTAATTGAACACCTGTGATATATAATTGTATGCATTCTACCGACAGTTTTAACACGAAGTGCTATATCGTGTCCGTTGCTAAACAGTTGTCGTATAAAAGTGTTCCTAAAAATCCCAAATTTTTAGTTTAAGTATATCTAATTATTTCAGTCATTAAATGTTTGAAACCTGAACAAAAAGGTTCGGTAATTATTTATTTTCTGTTCCAACTAATATGTACGGAGTGCTAAAATTTAAACTTAAAAAGGTAAAAATATTTTTAACAAATCTAAAATCTTCGTAATCAATTTACAGTCCAACTTTTATTTCAATCCTTCATGAACATGTACTATATCTATATTAAAACTAACAAAACGTCAACCGAGTGTTACTGACGTTTACTAGTTAAGCCCGAAATCATTTATTTTTAATATATTCTCTTTCTATATATAAACAGTTTTAAAATAGCAAGTTTAATTACTAAAACAAATATATTATATATTTTTAAACAAATAGATTTAATATAACTTTATATATATTTACAAATAATATTTATATACATAATTATATATATCTATATATTTATAAATATAGTTTCCATTACATCGCGTATTATTTTACATATTTAATTCTAACAATTTAATCATATATTATTTCAATAATATCTCAAATTATTATGTATATATATATATATTTAAATATATATGAATCTATTAAAAATAGTTGTTCATGAATCGTCGGGAATGGTCGAAGCTAAATGAATATATGAAACAGTTCAAAATTTTTGAGATCCAACCTAACAGACTTTGCTTATCGTGTTGAAAATACAATATTGTATCGAGAGTTTGATTTAAAATTAGTCGAAATTTTCCGGGTCACTACACCCATGTCTCTCATGACTAACACACAAACAAACATGTATTTGATGCTGAAATACCTTGTATATAGTATCCCATGTATAAATAAATCATTACCGGGGTAGAAATACCTTGCGGGGCCCAATACGCATTGGTCTGGTTGAGCATAATCTTGCACTCATCTCAGTCATAGCTTGTAGTTGTTAAGTCTCATCTCCAAACTTGACAAATCCATAATCTTTTGTGTGTCCAGTCATTCGATCAGTTACAACTTTTGCACTCTTAACGAACGGGTAATGAGCTTTAAATGTCTCCTATAGTGTATAATCAGTAACATAAACCCCATCAAAAACAATCATGAAGAAATGTCTCCTATACTTATTAATATATTATTTAAACAACACATCAAATTTTGAAAGTCATCAACGTTTAGTACCTTGAGTAAGTGAATGCCAGTAAGAACCAAGTTGTAAGCATTACATAAAACCTCCAAGTTATAAGTGCCAAATCCGCATCATATGAAGACTTAACTGTCCCAATTTTTTCGAGTAAAATCCAAATATGTAAGTCTGAACGATAACCAAAATAACATAAAACAAATCAGAAAAAAATCATGAAACTTTTGAAATTGTTTACTTCCTTACTTGCACATTGTGCTCTGTTATAACAGCATTCGGATATTCAGATCCAAAATCATTAAATATATGGTATCTCCATCTTAATGGCCTTTTCAAAATATATATTTTAAACACGTAGACGGCCATTGATGCAATTTACTTTGATTTTTTATCAACTTTTTGTGATAATCCAAGTAGACCTGTATTAACTCGCTGCAAACGAATTCAATAACCAAATAAGTGGAGTAAAAACGTAAAATACCTCCTTTACAGCAGCTACTAAGTAAAGCCAAAACCTGACAGTTTAGATGTTTTGGTATTAATAAATTGCAAAGATTCGAGATAATAGAAGAGAGCGAATTTAAATGATTCTAAATAGACAAAAAAGTTACCTGAATGAAGTGAAGATTTCTACATCAGGAATCAAACCCATCTTTAGATTTATGCAATTTGATTTCTAAAGCCGTTCAACAATTATCCCAACGTCGTATGTTGATGAACTTAAGCCTCTGGTTGATTGATTCCTCGGGTCAAGTTCTAGCGCCGGAAAAATTGAGGAAAGCGAAGGAGCCGCTCATGAGATCCATATGTCATATGTAGTGACCCGAACTTTTCCATGTTTATATATATATATTAAATGAAATTGTTATTTACATGATTAAGTGTTTCCAACATGTTAAGCAATCAAACTTGTTAAGACTTGATTAATTGAAATAGGTTTCATATAGACAATTGACCACCCAAGTTGACCGGTGATTCACGAACGTTAAAACTTGTAAAAACTATACGATGACATATATATGGTTATATATATAGTTAACATGATTTTATTATAAGTATGTATCTCATTAGGTATTTTAACAATGAGTTATATACATAAAAATGAGACTATTAATTTAAGAAACTCGAAAACGATATATATAACGATTATCGTTATAACAACGTCTTACTAGGTACATATGAATCATATTAAGATATTGATACACTTGGTTAATTATGTTAAATGATAAGTAAATATATTATTAAGTGTATTAACAATGAAATACATATGTAAAAATAAGACTACTAACTTAATGATTTTGAAACGAGACATATATGTAACGATTATCGTTGTAACGACATTTAATGTATATATATATATATATATATATATATATATCATATTAAGAGATATTCGTACATCATAATATCATGATAATATAATAATTTAAAATCTCATTTGATATTATAAATATTGGGTTAACAACATTTTACAAGATCGTTAACCTAAAGGTTTCAAAACAACACTTACATGTAACGACTAACGATGACTTAACGACTCAGTTAAAATGTATATACATGTAGTGTTTTAATATGTATTCATACACTTTTTAAAGACTTCAAGACACTTATCAAAATACTTTTACTTAACAAAAATGCTTACAATTACATCCTCGTTCAGTTTCATCAACAATTCTACTCGTATGCACCCGTATTCGTACTCGTACAATACACAACTTTTAGATGTATGTACTATTGGTATATACACTCCAATGATCAGCTCTTAGCAGCCCATGTGAGTCACCTAACACATGTGGGAGCCATCATTTGGCAACTAGCATGAAATATCTCATAAAATTACAAAAATATGAGTAATCATTCATGACTTATTTACATGAAAACAAAATTATATATCCTTTATATCTAATCCATACACCAACGACCAAAAACACCTACAAACACTTTCATTCTTCAATTTTCTTCATCTAATTGATCTCTCTCAATTTCTATCTTCAAGTTCTAAGTGTTCTTCATAAATTCTAAAAGTTCTTGTTTCATAAAATCAAGAATACTTCCAAGATTGCAAGTTTACTTCCAAGTTTTCTAAATCCATTCCAAGTAATCATCCAAGATCAAGAAACCTTTGTTACTTATAGTAGGTTATCTTTCTAATATAAGGTAATAATCATATTCAAAATTTAATTCAATTTCTATAACTATAACAATCTTATTTCGAGTGGAAATCTTACTTGAAATTGTTTTCGTGTCATGATTCTGCTTCAAGAACTTTCAAGCCATCCAAGGATCCTTTGAAGCTAGATCTATTTTTCTCATTTCTAGTAGGTTTATCCAAGAAACTTGAGGTAGTAATGATTTTCATAACATCATTCGATTCATACATATAAAGCTATCTTATTCGAAGGTTTAAACTTATAATCACTAGAACATAGTTTAGTTAATTCTAAACTTGTTCGCAAATAAAAGTTAATCCTTCTAACATGACTTTTAAAATCAACTAAACACATGTTCTATATCTATATGATATGCTAACTTAATGATTTAAAACCCGGAAACACGAAAAACACCGTAAAACCGGATTTACGCCGTCGTAGTAACACCGCGGGCTGTTTTGGGTTAGTTAATTAAAAACTATGATAAACTTTGATTTAAAAGTTGTTATTCTGGGAAAATGATTTTTATTATGAACATGAAACTATATCCAAAATTTATGGTTAAACTCAAAGTGAAAGTATGTTTTCTAAAATGGTCATCTAGACGTCGTTCTTTCGACTGAAATGACTACCTTTACAAAAACGACTTGTAACTTATTTTTTTCAACTATAAACCTATACTTTTTCTATTTAGATTCATAAAATAGAGTTCAATATGAAACCATAGCAATTTGATTCACTCAAAACGGATTAAAATGAAGAAGTTATGGGTAAAACAAGATTGGATAATTTTTCTCATTTTAGCTACGTGAAAATTGGTAACAAATCTATTCCAACCATAACTTAATCAACTTGTATTGTATATTATGTAATCTTGAGATACCATAGACACGTATACAATGTTTCGACCTATCATGTCGACACATCTATATATATTTCGGAACAACCATAGACACTCTATATATGAATGTTGGAGTTAGCTATACAGGGTTGAGGTTGATTCTAAAATATATATAGTTTGAGTTGTGATCAATACTGAGATACATATACACTGGGTTGTGGATTGATTCAAGATAATATTTATCGATTTATTTCTATACATCTAACTGTGGACAACTAGTTGTAGGTTACTAACGAGGACAGCTGACTTAATAAACTTAAAACATCAAAATGTATTAAAAGTATTGTAAATATATTTTGAACATACTTTGATATATATGTATATATTGTTATAGGTTCGTGAATCAACCAGTGGCCAAGTCTTACTTCCCGACGAAGTAAAAAATCTGTGAAAGTGAGTTATAGTCCCACTTTTAAAATCTAATATTTTTGGGATGAGAATACATGCAGGTTTTATAAATGATTTACAAAATAGACACAAGTACGTGAAACTACATTCTATGGTTGAATTATCGAAATCGAATATGCCCCTTTTTATTAAGTCTGATAATCTAAGAATTAGGGAACAGACACCCTAATTGACGCGAATCCTAAAGATAGATCTATTGGGCCTAACAAACCCCATCCAAAGTACCGGATGCTTTAGTACTTCGAAATTTATATCATATCCGAAGGGTGTCCCGGAATGATGGGGATATTCTTATATATGCATCTTGTTAATGTCGGTTACCAGGTGTTCACCATATGAATGATTTTTATCTCTATGTATGGGATGTGTATTGAAATATGAAATCTTGTGGTCTATTGTTACGATTTGATATATATAGGTTAAACCTATAACTCATCAACATTTTTGTTGACGTTTAAAGCATGTTTATTCTCAGGTGAATACTAAGACCTTCCGCTGCTGCATATTAAAATAAGGACAAGATTTGGAGTCCATGTTTGTATGATATTGTGTAAAAACTGCATTCAAGAAACTGATTTCGATGTAACATATTTGTATTGTAAACCATTATGTAATGGTCGTGTGTAAACATGATATTTTAGATTATCATTATTTGATAATCTACGTAAAGCTTTTTAAACCTTTATTTATGAAATAAAGGTTATGGTTTGTTTTAAAAATGAATGCAGTCTTTGAAAAACGTCTCATATAGAGGTCAAAACCTCGCAACGAAATCAATTAATACGGAACGTTTTTAATCAATAAGAACGGGACATTTCAGTTGGTATCAGAGCGTTGGTCTTAGAGAACCAGAAATTTGCATTAGTGTGTCTTATCGAGTTTGTTAGGATGCATTAGTGAGTCTGGACTTTGACCGTGTTTTCTTTAAAAATAATTGCTTAACATTTTTGTTGGAAACTATATATTATTAACATGTATATATTATGTGATATATTAATCTCTTAACATATTTGATATTGTGTGATAGATGTCTACCTCTAGCACAAATCCCATTGACTCACCTAATAATAACGAAGAGTCGAATATATATTGGACTGATTCACAAGTTCCCGAAGAGGAACCGGAAGAAGAATCAGAACCGGAAGAAGAATCAGAACCGGAAGAGGAGGAACCGGAGGAGGAAATAGAACCGGTGGGGGAAATAATAAAACGGTTAAGTAAAAGAAAATCCTCAACCAACCGACCAAGGTTAATTATGGTCAACGGTGTTTCCGTCAAGGAAGCAAAATATTGGGAGGATTACCAATTCTCCGATGAATCGGATTCCGACGAGAATTCCGATGATGTTATAGAAATTACCCCAACTGAATTTAAAAAAGCAAAAGAAAATAATAAGGGAAAGGGCATAAAAATAGAGAAATCTAATTCCAACCCCGATGAACTTTATATGTATCGTCAACCCCCGAAGCCGTTAAGTTGTAACAATGACCCGGGAACCTCTAAACCACCAGGTTTTTCTAAACCGTTGTGGAAAACGACAGCTCGTATTAGGGGAACATCATATATCCCTAGAAACTTGGCAAAACGAACCAAAACCAAAGAAGAAGAAACGAGCGAGTCGGAATAAGATAGTTGTATTCGTGTGGTGAAATATATGTAATATAGTGTGCTTATGCTTTATGATATATGTAAAAATTGCTTGTATTAATAAGTATTTTTTTTTATGAATCTAACTCTTGTCTATTTTACAGTATAAAAACACAAAATGGATAGACAACCCAATATTTTAAGAGACCTACCCGGAGACATGATTGATGAAATCTTGTCTAGAGTCGGTCAGAATTCTTCAGCACAACTATTTACGATGAAATCAGTTTGTAAGACATTCGAAGAACGTTCCAAGAATGTCTTGGTTTATAAGAGACTTTCGTTTGAAAGATGGGGGATATCACATTGGGAAACCCATAAGTTACGATGTATTTACTTTGACGCATATATTGCGGGGAACCCAAATGCTATTTTACGCAACGGGTTAAGAAATTATTTTGACTCAATGTATCCGAATATAGGACTTCATGATTTAGAAAAAGCGACTAACATGCAACATAAAGAAGCATGCAATGCTTACGGGTTAGTAATGTTCGCTTCTCACCAAAGTGAGAAAAAGAACATCGGGCTACAACTATTAAACAAAACGTTCCCACAAGTGACGGAGTCGGTAATTGGGGTAAGAAATGAGGTTTTTAGGTTATTACGAGATTGTTGGTCATTACGTAACCCTCATCCCTTTGACGACGTTACAACACGCTGTCTTATCAACGGCCATAACGGTTATGTTCCACAAGACCAAGGATGGGAAGTAGTCCTAGTAAAATCAGAATGCATGACTTGTTTCTGGACGTATAAATTACGTGTCTTTATTGCCTTTGCTGAACGACTTGTGTACTAGCTAGAATTATCTTCACAACTATCTTGTATCAAAGTTATTGTGTGCTATATTTCATGCTTTATGTAAAATAAGCGGTATTGTAAGTTTGTAAAATATTGTATAAAAGTTTGAACGCGAAATATTATTATAATCAGTTTTTCATATAGAATTGTAGTAGTTGAATTGTATATTAGCTACTAAGTATGAACTTAACGGGTAGGTACTACCCGAGTTTAAACTTATAAAACGCTAATATGAAGAAAAAGCTTTTATAAATGAGTTCATATTATGCTACGAAATACTATTAACTACTCATATTATTCTGTATGATTAACTTGTTCCATTTGACTATTTTGAAGGAAATGGCACCGACTACTCGACACACCGTGAATATGAATGAAGAGGAATTCCGTACTTTTCTAGCTTCAAACATAGCCGCAGTACAGGCTGCACTACATACCAACAATAACCTTGGATCTAGCAGTACAGGAAATCGTGTAGGATGCACCTACAAAGAATTCACTGCCTGCAAACCTTTGGAATTTGATGGAACCGAAGGACCGATCGGATTGAAACGGTGGACCGAGAAGGTCGAATCGGTGTTTTCCATAAGTAAGTGTACTGAAGAGGACAAAGTGAAGTACGCTACGCATACCTTCACAGGTTCTACGTTAACATGGTGGAATACCTATCTAGAGCAAGTGGGACAAGATGATGCGTACGCACTACCGTGGTCAGCATTCAAGCACTTGATGAACGAGAAGTACCGTCCCAGAACCGAGGTCAATAAGCTCAAGACAGAACTTAGAGGGTTACGAACCCAAAGATTTGATATTACCACGTACGAAAGACGATTCACAGAATTATGCCTATTGTGTCCGGGAGTGTTCGAAGATGAGGAAGAGAAGATCGACGCGTTTGTGAAAGGATTACCGGAAAGAATCCAAGAAGATATAAGTTCACATGAGCCCGCCTCCATATAACAGGCATGTAGGATGGCTCACAAACTAGTGAACCAGATTGAAGAAAGAATTAAAGAACAGACTGCTGAAGAGGCCAATGTGAAGCAAGTCAAAAGAAAGTGGGAGGAAAACGGTGATAAGAATCACCAATACAACAATAGCAGCAATTACAACATTAATCGCAACAACTATCCCAACAATCGCAACAACAATCGCAACTACAACAAATGGCCCAACAACAACAACAACAACAACAACAATCATCCCAACAACAATAATAACCGCAACAACAACAACAATCAGAAGCAGCTATGCCAAAGGTGTGAAAAGTATCACTCAGGGTTTTGCACCAAATTTTGCAACAAGTGTAAAATAAATGGTCATAGCGCGGCGAAGTGTGAGATCTACAGACCAGGGGTTAACAGAACGAAAGGAACAAATGGTGTCGGAATGAGTAATGGCGGAGCAAGTAGTGTCGGAGCAAGTTATGCCAATGTAGTTTGTTATAAATGTGGAAAACCTGGCCACATTATTAGAAATTGCCCGAACCAGGAGAACACGAATGGACAAGGCCGCGGAAGAGTTTTCAATATTAATGCGGCAGAGGCACAGGAAGACCCGGAGCTTGTTACGGGTACGTTTCTTATTGACAATAAATCTGCTTACGTTTTATTTGATTCGGGTGCGGATAAAAGCTATATGAGTAGAGATTTTTGTGCTAAATTAAGTTGTCCATTGACGCCGTTGGATAGTAAATTTTTACTCGAATTAGCAAACGGTAAATTAATTTCAGCAGATAATATATGCCGGAATCGAGAAATTAAATTGGGTAGCGAAATATTTAAGATTGATTTGATACCAGTAGAGTTAGGGAGTTTTGATGTAATAGTTGGCATGGACTGGCTGAAGAAGGTGAAAGCAGAGATCGTATGTTATAAAAATGCAATTCGCATTGTACGAGAAGAAGGAGAACCCTTAATGGTGTACGGAGAAAAGGGCAACATGAAGCTACATCTTATTAGTAATTTGAAGGCACAAAAAATAATAAGAAAAGGTTGCTATGCTGTTCTAGCACACGTCGAGAAAGTACAAACTGAAGAAAAGAGCATCAATGATGTTCCCGTCGCAAAAGAATTTCCCGATGTATTTTCGCAAGAATTACCGGGACTACCTCCACATCGATCTGTTGAATTTCAAATAGATCTTGTACCAGGAGCTGCACCAATAGCTCGTGCACCTTATAGACTCGCACCCAGCGAGATGAAAGAACTGCAAAGCCAACTGCAAGAACTATTAGAACGTGGTTTCATTCGACCAAGCACATCACCATGGGGAGCCCCTGTTTTGTTTGTCAAGAAGAAGGATGGTACATTTAATTTGTGTATTGACTACAGAGAGTTGAACAAACTTACCATCAAAAACCGTTATCCACTGCCGAGAATTGACGACTTATTTGATCAACTACAAGGCTCGTCGGTTTATTCGAAGATCGATTTACGTTCTGGATATCATGAAATGCGAGTAAAGGAGGATGATATTCCAAAAACTGCTTTTAGGACGCGTTATGGTCATTACGAGTTTATGGTTATGCCGTTTGGATTGACTAACGCACCAGCTGTGTTCATGGACCTTATGAACCGAGTGTGTGGGCCATATCTTGACAAGTTTGTCATTGTTTTCATCGATGACATACTTATTTACTCAAAGAATGATCAAGAGCACGAAGAACATTTGAGAAAAGTGCTAGAAGTATTGAGGAAAGAAAAACTGTACGCTAAGTTTTCAAAGTGTGCATTTTGGTTGGAAGAAGTTCAATTTCTCGGTCACATAGTGAACAAAGAAGGTATCCAGGTGGACCCGGCAAAGATCGAAACCGTTGAAAAGTGGGAAACCCCAAAAACTCCGAAGCATATACGTCAATTTTTAGGATTGGCTGGTTACTACAGAAGATTCATTCAAGATTTCTCCAAAATAGCAAAACCCTTGACTGCATTAACGCATAAAGGGAAGAAATTTGAATGGAAGGATGAACAAGAGAAGGCATTTCAATTATTGAAGAAAAAGCTAACTACGACACCTATATTGTCATTGCCTGAAGGAAATGATGATTTTGTGATTTATTGTGACGCATCAAAGCAAGGTCTCGGTTGTGTATTAATGCAACGGACGAAGGTGATTGCTTATGCGTCTAGACAATTGAAGATTCACGAGCAAAATTATACGACGCATGATTTGGAATTAGGCGTGGTTGTTTTTGCATTAAAGACTTGGAGGCACTACTTATATGGGGTCAAAAGTATTATATATACCGACCACAAAAGTCTTCAACACATATTTAATCAGAAACAACTGAATATGAGGCAGCGTAGGTGGATTGAATTGTTGAATGATTACGACTTTGAGATTCGTTACCACCCGGGGAAGGCAAATGTGGTAGCCGACGCCTTGAGCAGAAAGGACAGAGAACCCATTCGAGTAAAATCTATGAATATAATGATTCACACTAACCTTACTACTCAAATAAAGGAGGCGCAACAAGGAGTTTTAAACGAGGGAAATTTAAAGGATGAAATACCCAAAGGATCGGAGAAGCATCTTAATATTCGGGAAGACGGAACCCGGTATAGGGCTGAAAGAATTTGGGTACCAAAATTTGGAGATATGAGAGAAATGGTACTTAGAGAAGCTCATAAAACCAGATACTCAATACATCCTGGAACGAGGAAGATGTACAAGGATCTTAAGAAACATTTTTGGTGGCCAGGTATGAAAGCCGATATTGCTAAATATGTAGGAGAATGTTTGACGTGTTCTAAGGTCAAAGCTGAACATCAGAAACCATCAGGTCTACTACAATAACCTGAAATCCCGGAATGGAAATGGGAAAACATTACCATGAATTTCATTACTAAATTGCCAAGGACTGCAAGTGGTTATGATACTATTTGGGTAATAGTTGATCGTCTCACCAAGTCAGCACACTTCCTGCCAATAAGAGAAGATGACAAGATGGAGAAGTTAGCACGACTGTATTTGAAGAAAGTCGTCTCCAGACATGGAATACCAATCTCTATTATCTCTGATAGGGATGGCAGATTTATTTTAAGATTCTGGCAGACATTACAGCAAGCATTGGGAACTCGTCTAGACATGAGTACTGCCTATCATCCACAAACTGATGGGCAGAGCGAAAGGACGATACAAACGCTTGAAGACATGCTACGAGCTTGTGTTATTGATTTCGGAAATAGTTGGGATCGACATCTACCGTTAGCAGAATTTTCCTACAACAACAGCTACCATTCAAGCATTGAGATGGCGCCGTTTGAAGCACTTTATGGTAGAAAGTGCAGGTCTCCAATTTGTTGGAGTGAAGTGGGGGATAGACAGATTACGGGTCCGGAGATAATACAAGAAACTACCGAGAAAATCATCCAAATTCAACAAAGATTGAAAACCGCCCAGATTCGACAAAAGAGCTACGCGGACAGTAAAAGAAAAGATATAGAGTTTGAAATTGGAGAAATGGTCATGCTTAAGGTTTCACCTTGGAAAGGCGTTGTTCGATTTGGTAAACGGGGGAAACTAAATCCAAGGTACATTGGACCATTCAAGATTATAGATCGTGTCGGACCAGTAGCTTACCAACTTGAGTTACCTCAACAACTCGTGGCTGTACATAACACTTTCCACGTCTCGAATTTGAAGAAATGTTTTGCTAAAGAAGATCTCACTATTCCGTTAGATGAAATCCAAATCAATGAAAAACTTCAATTTATCGAAGAACCCGTCGAAATAATGGATCGTTAGATGAAATCCAAATCAATAAAAGACTTAAGCAAAACAAGATACTGATTGTTAAGGTTCGATGGAATGCTCGTAGAGGACCCGAGTTCACCTGGGAGCGTGAAGATCAGATGAAGAAGAAATACCCGCAATTATTTCCAGAAGATACGTCAACACCTCCAACTGCTTAAAATTTCGGGACGAAATTTATTTAACGGGTAGGTACTGTAGTGACCCGAAATTTTCCATGTTTATATATATATTAAATGAAATTGTTATTTACATGATTAAGTGTTTCCAACATGTTAAGCAATCAAACTTTTTAAGACTTGATTAATTGAAATAGGTTTCATATAGACAATTGACCACCCAAGTTGACCGGTGATTCACGAACGTTAAAACTTGTAAAAACTATACGATGACATATATATGGTTATATATATAGTTAACATGATTTTATTATAAGTATGTATCTCATTAGGTATTTTAACAATGAGTTATATACATAAAAATGAGACTATTAATTTAAGAAACTCGAAAACGATATATATAACGATTATCGTTATAACAACGTCTTACTAGGTACATATGAATCATATTAAGATATTGATACACTTGGTTAATTATGTTAAATGATAAGTAAATATATTATTAAGTTTATTAACAATGAAATACATATGTAAAAATAAGACTACTAACTTAATGATTTTGAAACGAGACATATATGTAACGATTATCGTTGTAACGACATTTAATGTATATATATATCATATTAAGAGATATTCGTACATCATAATATCATGATAATATAATAATTTAAAATCTCATTTGATATTATAAATATTGGGTTAACAACATTTTACAAGATCGTTAACCTAAAGGTTTCAAAACAACACTTACATGTAACGACTAACGAAGACTTAACGACTCAGTTAAAATGTATATACATGTAGTGTTTTAATATGTATTCATAAACTTTTTAAAGACTTCAAGACACTTATCAAAATACTTCTACTTAACAAAAATGCTTACAATTACATCCTCGTTCAGTTTCATCAACAATTCTACTCGTATGCACCCGTATTCGTACTTGTATAATACACAGCTTTTAGATGTATGTACTATTGGTATATACACTCCAATGATCAGCTATTAGCAGCCCATGTGAGTCACCTAATACATGTGGGAACCATCATTTGGCAACTAGCATGAAATATCTCATAAAATTACAAAAATATGAGTAATCATTCATGACTTATTTACATGAAAACAAAATTACATATCCTTTATATCTAATCCATACACCAACGACCAAAAACACCTACAAACACTTTCATTCTTCAATTTTATTCATCTAATTGATCTCTATCAAGTTCTATCTTCAAGTTCTAAGTGTTCTTCATAAATTCTAAAAGTTCTTGTTTCATAAAATCAAGAATACTTCCATGATTGCAAGTTTACTTCCAAGTTTTCTAAATCCATTCCAAGTAATCATCCAAGATCAAGAAACCTTTGTTACTTACAGTAGGTTATCTTTCTAATATAAGGTAATAATCATATTCAAACTTTAATTCAATTTCTATAACTATAACAATCTTATTTCGAGTGGAAATCTTACTTGAAATTGTTTTCGTGTCATGATTCTGCTTCAAAAACTTTCAAGCCATCCAAGGATCCTTTGAAGCTAGATCTATTTTTCTCATTTCCAGTAGGTTTATCCAAGGAACTTGAGGTAGTAATGATGTTCATAACATCATTCGATTCATACATATAAAGCTATCTTATTCGAAGGTTTAAACTTGTAATCACTAGAACATAGTTTAGTTAATTCTAAACTTGTTCGCAAATAAAAGTTAATCCTTCTAACATGACTTTTAAAATCAACTAAACACATGTTCTATATCTATATGATATGCTAAATTAATGATTTAAAACCTGGAAACACGAAAAACACCGTAAAACCGAATTTACGCCGTCGTAGTAACACCGCGGGCTGTTTTGGGTTAGTTAATTAAAAACTATGATAAACTTTGATTTAAAAGTTGTTATTCTGGGAAAATGATTTTTATTATGAACATGAAACTATATCCAAAATTTATGGTTAAACTCAAAGTGGAAGTATGTTTTCTAAAATGGTCATCTAGACGTCGTTCTTTCTACTGAAATGACTACCTTTACAAAAATGACTTGTAACTTATTTTTTTCGACTATAAACCTATACTTTTTCTGTTTATATTCATAAAATAGAGTTCAATATGAAACCATAGCAATTTGATTCACTCAAAACGGATTTAAAATGAAGAAGTTATGGGTAAAACAAGATTGGATAATTTTTCTCATTTTAGCTACGTGAAAATTGGTAACAAATCTATTCCAACCATAACTTAATCAACTTGTATTGTATATTATGTAATCTTGAGATACCATAGACACGTATACAATGTTTCAACCTATCATGTCGACATATCTATATATATTTCGGAACAACCATAGACACTCTATATGTGAATGTTGGAGTTAGCTATACAGGGTTGAGGTTGATTCCAAAATATATATAGTTTGAGTTGTGATCAATACTGAGATACGTATATACTGGGTCGTGGATTGATTCAAGATAATATTTATCGATTTATTTCTGTACATCTAACTGTGGACAACTAGTTGTAGGTTACTAACGAGGACAGCTGACTTAATAAACTTAAAACATCAAAATGTATTAAAAGTATTGTAAATATATTTTGAACATACTTTGATATATATGTATATATTGTTATAGGTTCGTGAATCAACCAGTGGCCAAGTCTTACTTCCCGACGAAGTAAAAAATCTGTGAAAGTGAGTTATAGTCCCACTTTTAAAATCTAATATTTTTGGGATGAGAATACATGCAGGTTTTATAAATGATTTACAAAATAGACACAAGTACGTGAAACTACATTCTATGATTGAATTATCGAAATCGAATATGCCCCTTTTTATTAAGTCTGGTAATCTAAGAATTAGGGAACAGACACCCTAATTGACGCGAATCCTAAAAATAGATCTATTGGGCCTAACAAACCCCATCCAAAGTACCGGATGCTTTAGTACTTCGAAATTTATATCATATCCGAAGGGTGTCCCGGAATGATGGGGATATTCTTATATATGCATCTTGTTAATGTCGGTTACCAGGTGTTCACCATATGAATGATTTTTATCTCTATGTATGGGATGTGTATTGAAATATGAAATCTTGTGGTCTATTGTTACGATTTGATATATATAGGTTAAACCTATAACTCACCAACATTTTTGTTGACGTTTAAAGCATGTTTATTCTCAGGTGAATACTAAGAGCTTCCGCTGTTGCATACTAAAATAAGGACAAGATTTGGAGTCTATGTTTGTATGATATTGTGCAAAAACTGCATTTAAGAAACTGATTTCGATGTAACATATTTGTATTGTAAACCATTATGTAATGGTCGTGTGTAAACATGATATTTTAGATTATCATTATTTGATAATCTACGTAAAGCTTTTTAAACCTTTATTTATGAAATAAAGGTTATGGTTTGTTTTAGAAATGAATGCAGTCTTTGAAAAACGTCTCATATAGAGGTCAAAACCTCGTAACGAAATCAATTAATATGGAACGTCTTTAATCAATAAGAACGGGACATTTCATCATAATGGAGAGGTATCACCGGAGAAAGCTCAACGCGCCAAGGATTTGATCGGAGAATGGTAACGGAAGAGATGTAGGGTTGAGAGATTTAGGTTTTTTTTTTTTTTTTTTTTTTTTGTGTAAAATAAAGTGAACCATGATTAAAAGTAGCGTGATTTTTTTTTAGGAGGAGGGTATGTTTGTAATCAAACAATTCAAGTCCAGATTTATGAGGTCATAAGTAAGATTAGGAAAAATTAAGGGTCTAAATTATTAATAATTAATTTAATGGATGGTTAAGATTAGATTTGGCTATTTTAAATGATGTATTTTTAGCTTTGTTATTATAATATAAAGAGATAAAGAGATTATATCACATTAGATACGTGATGATTATTTATATTTTATATTATTATTATTATTGTTATATTTATTATTATTATTTAATTCTTGTCGTGCAAACGTGCAGAATCGTCACAATTTGTCCGGTGGCTAGCTTTGATCTCTTGTACTTTGTGCTTGTTGACTTGTAAATCTTCGTCTTTAACTGATTTCTTTACATAATTCTCACCTCGAAGCTCCGTTTATATTCTTGACTTATTTATACCATTACAACTTGAAAATGAAATAATTACAATTAAAAACTTATTATTTCGGACTGATATTGTGACTAGAAATGTGTATATTTTTAGCAATATCACAAAGACAAATGAAAACATGACTTAATATAGAAAAATGTAAACAACCCTCTTCAAACTTCTTCAATTATAACTGTTTGGTTAATTTTTTCCTTTTTTCAGATTTTACAAAATGTGAGATAATAAATCTATTTATCTACTCTAAATTGTGTCAACAGCAAGCGTTAATTTATTGGCAACTTGACTACCGCTTATAATCTAAATTGAATTTAGGCAAGATTTAAAACCCTTGAATTTTGATTCTACCATTTTATGCCGTCTCATTTTTTATTTTTATTTTTAATTTTTTTTTCCTATTTATTGGTCAGATGTCCTATTAAAAGCAATCTCTTTAACCATCGAATAGAGAAATGAATGATTTTTCCTGCTCATGGAGTTTTCCACTCAAGTGGATAAATGACATCTCTTTATTCTATGATAGAGTAAAGGACTGTCTATATCTCACATTTTTTATACCCTACACATGTGAGATTTAGTTTTGTTAGTTGTTATATCTACTAACCATAAAGGAGCTCAACATCTTCTTAGCCTTTTTAGCTACTCGATGGGTTTAAATGATAAGTTCAAAAGTGGTACAGTTGTTAAACTCTAGATCCATTAATTTTCGTTCTAGAAAAAAAAACGTATATTAATATTTAAACACCACCTATCTAATTATATTACGAATAAAAACTGAAAGAGAATTAAAAGAGATCATGATCAATGTAAATAGTTCGAGCATACTATAATTAAATGGGTGATCGCGAATTTGGAAGATGCTGACAATGGCTTAGTTAGGTTTCGTGGCTCATAGGTTTTGTCTGGCTTTGAAGGCTCGATTGTAGACGTGTCGGTGTCATTTTGTTTCGTAGCTTGATGTGTTGTTTTGTTGGTGTTAATTTTGTTAATAAAAAGCTTCCCTTTCAAAAAAAATATATATTACTGATAACGCTCGAATTATACATATTTTACACATACTTTCTACGCGTTATCTTGTCATTTAAACATTGCTTTTTAACACCTTTTTGGATAAAAATTATCAATTCTTGTAAAAATGTATTTTAATGTTTTTGCTTAGAAAGTGTGATAAACAGGTCAAAAAGTGAAGAAAAGGAGCAAAAAGTCAAGAAGTCAAATGTGAGCCGTCGGCTAAGGTTCTAAAGACGTCGGCTTTGCAAAAAAAATCCAGAATCTTCCAGAATTCAAGTCAAAAATTGAAGAACTTGTTGATCAAGAAAATACATTGAAGCCGTGATATTGCTCAAAATAAACATATATTTAGTCGCAATATCTCTCTTAAATAATAGGTTTTCATATGTAATTTTATTATATTTCCATTGTAATTGTACAAATAAATAAAAGTGGAGACTGAGTGCCAAAGTGAAACATATGTCAAGAAAACGTCAAAACACGAGAAGGTACAAACAATAGAACACGAAGTATGAGTCAACAATGCAAGAATTACTGATTCAGACAATTTCATGTTCAAATAGTTCAGGCGACAGAGAAATAACTTAGTGCATCTGCACAGTCAACACTATGAATTGAAAATGATTAAAAAGTTAGGCAAAGTTGATATGCTTTTCTTATTTAATTGATGATGAAGGAACATGTTTGAAGTAATAATTCACCAAGAGAATTAAATAAATACTCCCTGACACAAGTTGGTCAAAAGTAGATATATTGATGGATATAATATGCGACAAATGTGTTCAAAGTGTACTCATCATAGGAGTATTATATGAAGATCACATAGTGGATTAATTTATTTAATTAATGTTAGGTCTACTTTTATATGGTGGCTAATTAAACAAATTGAAAGCATCATCATGAGGAAGCAAGTCTCGGGTATTACGGAGTATTATAACTACTATCGATTTTCAGAACAAAAGGAGAGTGGAAGAGACTACTGTCTTCGAGACAAACACATATCAATCTCAATCTCATAATTCACTCTGTATTTATTTTCAATTTTAGTTTTATTAATTAAGTTTGGGTATTGTAAAATTATTGTTGCACGGGTTATTTCTATCAATTTCTACCGCACTCGCATTAATGGAAGCTAAGAACTTTTCTGTAAGTGTTATTTATTTTTCTACCATGTTTAGTAGCTAATTTATTATTATGCTTATTTAACCCAAGTAGTTATTATGTTTGACTAAAAATAGGAAATGAGTTAATTTAATTTGTACAACGGTTAATATTTAGATAAAGAATGACCTTAAGGGAGATCGGGGTTTTAACTATTAATGGGTATGGTAAAGTAATTAAGTGACAACTTGTTAAATTACCACTACTTATAATTTACTATATGCATAAATAACCTCATATGTTGATCGGACACGAAAAACGGGTTATTTATATATACGGTAAATTATTCATTGAAACGGACACGTGAATGGATTAACGGTTAAAAGACTAGTTAAAATTAAGGTGGGTTACATACAGTGACAACTGGTGTAATTATTCACATACGTGACAACCGCGTCAAACCATCTAAATAGTAATTAGTTAGAATATTTAACTGTGGTTACAAGATAAAATGACGAGGACACTCGCATTTGATTCTTGTAATTATAGGACTGCGCTGGACAACTCCAGGTGGACATATTAAATATGCTACGGGTACAAAGGAAAATTAACCCAGGGTAAAAAGTAAAAGTCAAACATCGTAACTACGGAAGTTAAATAAGCATAATATTCTTTTTATTGTATTTTCATCTCGTTTAGTTAAAGTAATATTTAATTACCGCAGTTATTTTTATTTACTTCACTGCTATAATCTAGTTTAAATTTATTATCTTGTTGTTTAAATTAAAAAGAAAAGCTAAAAAGACAAACCGGTCGTTAAACGGTAAATCCCCTAAAGTTACTAAAATTACTATATATTACTAAATCTAACTTAGTTACTTAATTTACCTAGATAACCTAGTAAAGCACCCTATAATAGTGTCCACGGATCGACCTCCCGGACTTTACCTTAGCTATATTACTATACGATAGGTATACTTGCCTATTGTGTTTTAGTTTAATTTAGGTGATTTCCTGTAGTAAATAATATAAAACTGATAACCGTTTCGTACACCCCATAAAACACATCAAGTTTTTGACGCCGCTGCCGGGGACACTTTTTGTGTCAACTAGGGTATCTAGGATTTAATTTGTAAATATATAAAAGACTTAGATAAATTTAGTACAAATTTAAAATAAAAAAATGAATTTTTATTATTATGGATTGAAAATCGAGTTTTAGAATATTTTGAATTTGGTGTCACGGTTTATAAAAAAATAATAATAATAAGTTAGATAAGATAAAAGTAAAAATAAAAAATAAAAAAAAATAATAATTTAAAATAGAAAACTAGAATAAATATAAAATCAACTTAGATTTTTTTTTTTGAGTGTAGTATTTTTATTTTCATCTTTATTAGTTTTTATAGATTTAGTATAAGTTTAATTTTTAGTCTAATAGTTACTTAGTGATTAAAATAGAAAACTAAGTTACTTGTAATTAGTGATTAAAATTTAAAATCTTGAAAAAAAATATATATATTTTTAAGATTTTGTCTATAAAATTAAAAAGTGTTTTTAATTTAAGTTTTATTACCTTTAGATTTTTAGACTTTAGTCGCAACTTTTGGTTGTAAGTTTGTAGACGCTAAGCTTCAGACGGAAAACTTTATTTTGTAAGTTTATTTTGTTTTTTGACGATTATTTTTCGACCTCTTATTTTTCAACGCGCTTTTTCATTTTCATTTCTACGCTCTAGCTTTTAGGACATAGATTTTTATCTTCTTTAAATTTCGACGAAAAATTATTTTAAGCGATAAATTGATATACATCAAAAAATTTCTGGTTCGTAGTAATAGTTGGATTTGTTAGTGGCGAGTTGTGGGCTTCCGATTTAAAGGGTCCTGGCTACCTGCTGCATCTATTGGCTATTCGAAACGTGGGCAAAATCAGAAAAGTCTATTAATTTGATAACTTTAATAATTTTTATCTTTATAACTAATAGGATATTCAGAGAATGCACCGAGCAAAATGTTCACCACCTTTCATACGTTCACCTCCTGTAACTCGATCAAGACATCTAGCCAATATTGTCGCCGTTGATTTTTCTTTAGAATCATCATCTAGTCAAACGAGTACTCCAATTCAAATTTCTGATAATCCATTTTTTGAACCCGACCTCACAATTGAGAACCCGGAGGATATTCAAGGACAATTCAGAGATCCTGAACCACTAATTATTCCTCCTGAACCACCAATCATTCAATCAGAGGTTGTTAAGGAAGAAACCATTAAATCAGAATCCTCTAGTGATTCAGATTCAACAAATTCAATCATGAAAAATCAGGAACCTCTAAGTATGGAAGATCGAATGAGAGCCACACTCACAGGCCAAGGTCACGCCATTGCTCAACCAGACATTAATGCGCCAGATTACGAAATCAAAGGACAAATCCTACACATGGTAACTAATCAGTGCCAATTTAGTGGTACGCCAAAAGAAGATCCAAACGAACATCTTCGAACCTTTAATAGGATTTGTACTCTTTTTAAAATCAGAGAAATTGAGGATGAACAGATCTATCTCATGTTGTTTCCCTGGACTTTAAAGGGAGAAGCCAAAGATTGGTTAGAATCGTTACCAGAAGGAGCGATTGACACATGGGATGTTTTAGTTGAGAAATTTCTTAAACAATTCTTTCCGGCATCTAAAGCCGTGAGACTTCAAGGAGAAATTGTTACATTCGCGCAAAAGCCAAATGAACCATTATATGAGGCATTGACAAGATTTGGAAAGTTGTTGAGAGGATGTCCTCAGCATGGTTTAGACACTTATCAATAGTGCAAATATTCTACGAATGATGCGATGTTGCTACACGAAAAGACATCGACACAGCAGCTGGTGGTTCCATTATGAAGAAAACCTCAACTGAAGCTCATAAAATTATTGATAATACAGCATCCCACTCACATGAGTGGCATCAAGAAAAAGATATCTTTCGTTCATCTAAAGCGGCTAGAGCCGAATCTAGGCATGACTTTGATTCCATTTCCGCAAAGTTAGATGCTATCGATAGACGAATGGAAAAGATGACTAAAGATATTCACGCGATACGAATTAGTTGTGAGCAGTGTGGGGGGCCACATTTGACGAAAGATTATTTCGGTGTTGAGCAAACGATGGAACAACGTGAGAATGTTTCCTACATGAACCAAAGGTCGGGAAATAATTATCAAAATAATTATCAATCGTCAAGGAATAATTTCAACCGACCTTACAACACCCCATACAATTCAAATGGGCCTAACAATAACTCGTATAACCAACAAGGTCCTAGCAATCAGCAAAGACCCGATTTTCATAATAAGCCACCACAAACTGACGAGAAAAAGCCAAAACTGGAGGAAATGATGACAAAGCTCATGGAATCCCAAGCACAGTTTGTTGCATCTCAAAAACAAACTAATGAACAAAACTCGCAATCATTCAGACACCAACAAGCTTCTATCCAAAACTTGGAACAAGAAGTAAGTAACCTAACAAGGTTAATTGGTGAAAGAAAGTCAGGAAGTTTATTGAGCGACACAAATACCCACCCTCGAAATGAAGCATCCAAAGCAATTACCACCCGAAGTGGTTTGACGCTTACGCCACCTGTTATACCAGTCATTTTCGATTATCCTGTTCCACCACCACAACCAGAACCAGAACCAGTAGTTGAGAAAGCCAATGAACAACAAGCTGAAATCCCAGAAGGTTTAGTACGACCTAAACCATACGTTAAACCATATCAACCACTGCTTCCTTACCCGAGCAAACAAAGAAAAGAAAGACTCGAAGCCGAACAGTCAAAATTTCTTGACATGTTCAAACAAATAAACATCAATCTTCCTTTCATCGATGTAATTTCAGGAATGCCAAGATATGCGAAGTTTTTGAAAGACCTGATCACAAACAGAAAGAAAATGGAAGAACTTTCAGCTGTCACAATGAATGATGCATGTTCGGCAGTATCATTGAACAAGATACCCGAAAAACTCTCCGACCCCGAAAGTTTCACAATTCCATGTTTAATGGGTAGTCTTGATTCAATAAGAGCATTAGCAGACTTAGGTGCTAGTATTAACTTAATGCCTTATTCATTATACGTTAAACTAGGCCTTGAAGAGTTAAAACTAACACGAATGAGCATACAACTAGCTGATTGATCAATCAAATATCCTAGAGGGATAATGGAGAATATGCTAGTTAAAGTTGGTACTTTAGTATTCCCAGCAGATTTTGTGATTCTGGATATGGAAGAAGATTCTCGAGTTCCTCTTATCTTAGGAAGACCATTCTTAAACACGGTTAGAGCAATAATTGACGTGTTTGGTAAGAAATTGACCCTAAGTATAGATGACGAGAGTGTGACCTTTTCTGTTGATAAGGCCATGCAACAACCTCAATCTGCAGATGACGCGTGCTATTATATGTAAACTATAGATGAACATCAAGAATTGTTACAAGAATTTCTAAAATTACAAGGAACGGGCGAATGTTCTTTAGGAGAAGGAACATAACCAATTGATGAAGCTGAATTATTAGCTACACTCATGGCTAATGAATACGAACCAACAACAGAAGAACTTCAAGTTCTGAAAGAGGAAGACAGATACAGGTACAAATCATTGATTGAAGAACCACCAACATTACCATTAAAGCCACTTCCAAATCATTTGGAATACGCATATTTGCATGGTGAATCTCAATTACCTGTAATCATCTCATCCTCCCTTTCTGAAAATGAAAAATCTCAATTGATTTTCGTGTTAAAAGCCCACAAACCAGCAATTGCATGGAAGATCCAAGATATCAAGGGTATAAGTCCTTCATATTGTACACACAAAATTCTCATGGAAGATGATTTCAAACCTTGTGTGCAACGTCAACGAAGACTAAACCCTAACATGCAAGATGTGGTGAAGAAAGAGATAATTAAACTACTTGATGCAGGTTTAATTTATCCCATCTCTGATAGTCCATGGGTAAGCCCGGTGCAATGCGTACCTAAGAAAGGTGGCATTACCTTAATTACAAATGAAAAGGACGAGCTTATTCCTACTCGGACTGTAACTGGGTGGCATGTTTGCATTGATTAGAGAAAAATTAAATGACGCCACCAGAAAAGATCATTTTCCCTTACCTTTCATCGATCAAATGTTGGAAAGGTTAGCAGGAAGAAGTTACTATTGTTTACTTGATGGTTTTTAGGGTATTTTCAAATCCCAATCGCACCCGAAGACCAAGAGAAAACCACCTTCACATGCCCATATGGCACTTTTGCGTACAAACGCATGCCATTCGGACTTTGCAATGCCCCTGCAACATTTCAAAGGTGCATGATGGCAATTTTCCATGATATGATAGAATAATGCATGGAAGTTTTCATGGATGATTTTTCAATCTTCGGTGACTCTTTTGAGTCGTGTCTTTTAAATCTTGAACGAATGCTTATTAGATGTGAGAAATCAAATCTTGTTCTTAATTGGGAGAAATGCCATTTCATGGTTAAAAAAGGCATCGTTCTAGGTCATAAAATCTCAAGTGAAGGAATTGAAGTGGATAAAGCAAAAGTTGATGTAATTGCTAAACTTCCGCATCCTACCAATGTCAAAGGAGTTAGGAGTTTTCTAGGGCATGCTGGTTTTTACCGACGATTCATTAAAGATTTTTCTAAAATTGCCACTCCAATGAACAAACTCCTCGAAAAAGATAATCCAATTGTCTTCTCGGACGAATGTATTAAATCGTTCAACATTCTCAAAGAAAAGCTCACCAATGCACCAATCATGATAGCTCCAAACTGGGCCCTTCCATTTGTGCTCATGTGCGATGCAAGTGATTTTGAAATAGGAGCCGTTTTAGGTCAAACGATAGAAAAATGATTTAAACCCATTTACTATGCTAGTAAGACTTTATAAGGAGCACAAACGAACTACACAACCACTGAAAAGGAACTCCTTGCTATAGTCTTCGCTTTTGATAAATTCCGATAATATCTTGTTCTAGCAAAAACGGTTGTATATACCGATCATTCTGCTCTTTTGTACTTGTTTTCAAAACAAGATGCTAAACCACGCTTAATTCGTTGGATCTTGCTCCTGCAAGAGTTTGACATCGAAATCCGAGATAAAAAGGGAGCAGAAAATCTTGCCGCCGATCATCTTTCACGTCTTGAGAACCCTGAGCTAGAAACTCTGGATGAATCCGCGATACATGATGACTTTCCTGATGAACATATCATGAAGATTGAGATTGAAGAACCACCATGGTTCGCACCAATTGCGAACTATTTGGTATGTGGATTTCTTAAAAAGGGACTGTCGTATCAAAAACGAAAGAAATTCTTTAGCGACATTAGATACTACTTTTGGGAGGATCCACATCTGTTTAAAAATTGTCTCAATGGAGTAATACGCAGGTGCGTATTCGGGAATGAAGCTAGACAAATCTTACTCCATTGTCACACAGGACCTATAGGAGGGCATTACGAACCTCAACTCTCGGGAAGAAAGGTCTACGAGGCTGGATTCTATTGGCCTTCTATTTTCAAGGATGCCCATATTCTCTATAAATCCTGTGATGCATTTCAAAGGGTCGGGAGAATAAGTCAACGCGATGAGATGCCACAAAATGTTATTCAAGTTTGTGAAGTTTTCGACATTTGGGGTATTGACTTCATGGGCCCTTTTTCAAAATCTCATAATAATCTCTACATACTCGTTGCTATTAATTATGTGTCTAAATGGGCAGAAGCGCAAGCTCTCCCAACAAATGATGCACGAGTTGTAGTCAATTTTTTGAAACGTCTTTTTGCACGGTTCGGAACACCGAAAGCTTTGATAAGTGATCGGGGTACACATTTTGAAATGTCCCGTTCTTATTGATTAAAAACGTTCCATATTAATTGATTTCGTTGCGAGGTTTTGACCTCTATATGAGACGTTTTTCAAAGACTGCATTCATTTTAAAACAAACCATAACCTTTATTTCATCAATAAAGGTTTAAAAAGCTTTACGTAGATTATCAAATAATGATAATCTAAAATATCATGTTTACACACGACCATTACATAATGGTTTACAATACAAATATGTTACAACAAAATAAGTTTCTTGAATGCAGTTTTTACACAATATCATACAAGCATGGACTCCAAATCTCGTCCTTATTTAAGTATGCGACAACGGAAGCTCTTAATAATCACCTGAGAATAAACATGCTTAAAACGTCAACAAAAATGTTGGTGAGTTATAGGTTTAACCTATATATATCAAATCATAATAATAGACCACAAGATTTCATATTTCAATACACACCCCATACATAGAGATAAAAATCATTCATATGGTGAACACCTGGTAACCGACATTAACAAGATGCATATATAAGAATATCCCCATCATTCCGGGACACCCTTCGGATATGATATAAATTTCGAAGTACTAAATCATCCGGTACTTTGGATGGGGTTTGTTAGGCCCAATAGATCTATCTTTAGGATTCGCGTCAATTAGGGTGTCTGTTCCCTAATTCATAGATTACCAGACTTAATAAAAAGGGGCATATTTGATTTCGATAATTCAACCATAGAATGTAGTTTCACGTACTTGTGTCTATTTTGTAAATCATTTATAAAACCTGCATGTATTCTCATCCCAAAAATATTAGATTTTAAAAGTGGGACTATAACTCACTTTCACAGATTTTTACTTCGTCGGGAAGTAAGACTTGGCCACTGGTTGATTCACGAACCTATAACAATATATACATATATATCAAAGTATGTTCAAAATATATTTACAACACTTTTAATATATTTTGATGTTTTAAGTTTATTAAGTCAGCTGTCCTCGTTAGTAACCTACAACTAGTTGTCCACAGTTAGATGTACAGAAATAAATCGATAAATATTATCTTGAATCAATCCACGACCCAGTGTATACGTATCTCAGTATTGATCACAACTCAAACTATATATATTTTGGAATCAACCTCAACCCTGTATAGCTAACTCCAACATTCACATATAGAGTGTCTATGGTTGTTCCGAAATATATATAGATGTGTCGACATGATAGGTCAAAACATTGTATACGTGTCTATGGTATCTCAAGATTACATAATATATAATACAAGTTGATTAAGTTATGGTTGGAATAGATTTGTTACCAATTTTCACGTAGCTAAAATGAGAAAAATTATCCAATCTTGTTTTACCCATAACTTCTTCATTTTAAATCCGTTTTGAGTGAATCAAATTGCTATGGTTTCATATTGAACTCTATTTTATGAATCTAAACAAAAAAAGTATAGGTTTCTAGTCAGAAAAATAAGTTACAAGTCGTTTTTGTAAAGGTAGTCATTTCAGTCGAAAGAACGACGTCTAGATGACCATTTTAGAAAACATACTTCCACTTTGAGTTTAACCATAATTTTTGGATATAGTTTCATGTTCATAATAAAAATCATTTTCTCAGAATAACAACTTTTAAATCAAAGTTTATCATAGTTTTTAATTAACTAACCCAAAACAGCCCGCGGTGTTACTACGACGGCGTAAATCCGGTTTTACGGTGTTTTTCGTGTTTCCAGGTTTTAAATCATTAAGTTAGCATATCATATAGATATAGAACATGTGTTTAGTTGATTTTAAAAGTCAAGTTAGAAGGATTAACTTTTGTTTGCGAACAAGTTTAGAAGTAACTAAACTATGTTCTAGTGATTACAAGTTTAAACCTTCGAATAAGATAGCTTTATATGTATGAATCGAATGATGTTATGAACATCATTACTACCTTAAGTTCCTTGGATAAACCTACTGGAAAAGAGAAAAATGGATCTAGCTTCAACGGATCCTTGGATGGCTCGAAGTTCTTGAAGCAGAATCATGACACGAAAACAAGTTCAAGTAAGATCATCACTTGAAATAAGATTGTTATAGTTATAGAAATCGAACCAAAGTTTGAATATGATTATTACCTTGTATTAGAATGATAACCTACTGTAATAAACAAAGATTTCTTGAGGTTGGATGATCACCTTACAAGATTGGAAGTGAGCTAGCAAACTTGAAAGTATTCTTGATTTTATGTAACTAGAACTTGTAAAATATATGAAGAACACTTAGAACTTGAAGATAGAACTTGAGAGAGATCAATTAGATGAAGAAAATTGAATAATGAAAGTGTTTGTAGGTGTTTTTGGTCGTTGGTGTATGGATTAGATATAAAGGATATGTAATTTTGTTTTCATGTAAATAAGTCATGAATGATTACTCATATTTTTGTAATTTTATGAGATATTTCATGCTAGTTGCCAAATAATGGTTCCCACATGTGTTAGGTGACTCACATGGGCTGCTAAGAGCTGATCATTGGAGTGTATATACCAATAGTACATACATCTAAAAGCTGTGTATTGTACGAGTACGAATACGGGTGCATACGAGTGGAATTGTTGATGAAACTGAACGAGGATGTAATTGTAAGCATTTTTGTTAAGTAGAAGTATTTTGATAAGTGTCTTGAAGTCTTTCAAAAGTGTATGAATACATATTAAAACACTACATGTATATACATTTTAACTGAGTCGTTAAGTCATCGTTAGTCGTTACATGTAAATGTTGTTTTGAAACCTTTAGGTTAACGATCTTGTTAAATGTTGTTAACCCAATGTTTATAATATCAAAAGAGATTTTAAATTATTATATTATCATGATATTATGATGTACGAATATCTCTTAATATGATATATATACATTAAATGTAGTTACAACGATAATCGTTACATATATGTCTCGTTTCAAAATCATTAAGTTAGTAGTCTTGTTTTTACATATGTAGTTCATTGTTAATATACTTAATGATATGTTTACTTATCATAATATCATGTTAACTATATATATAACCATATATATGTCATCATATAGTTTTTACAAGTTTTAACGTTCGTGAATCACCGGTCAACTTGGGTGGTCAATTGTCTATATGAAACCTATTTCAATTAATCAAGTCTTAACAAGTTTGATTGCTTAACATGTTGGAAACATTTAATCATGTAAATATCAATCTCAATTAATATATATAAATATGGAAAATTTCGGGTCACTACAGTACCTACCCGTTAAATAAATTTCGTCCTGAAATTTTAAGCTGTTGAAGGTGTTGATGAATCTTCTGGAAATAGATGCGGGTATTTCTTCTTCATCTGATCTTCACGCTCCCAGGTGAACTCGGGTCCTCTACGAGCATTCCATCAAACCTTAACAATTGGTATCTTGTTTTGCTTAAGTCTTTTAACCTCACGATCCATTATTTCGACGGGTTCTTCGATGAATTGAAGTTTTTCGTTGATTTGGATTTCATCTAACGGAATAGTGAGATCTTCTTTAGCAAAACATTTCTTCAAATTCGAGACGTGGAAAGTGTTATGTACAGCCGCGAGTTGTTGAGGTAACTCTAGTCGGTAAGCTACTGGTCCGACACGATCAATAATCTTGAATGGTCCAATATACCTTGGATTTAATTTCCCTCGTTTACCAAATCGAACAACGCCTTTCCAAGGTGCAACTTTAAGCATGACCATCTCTCCAATTTCAAATTCTATATCTTTTCTTTTAATGTCAGCGTAGCTCTTTTGTCGACTTTGGGCGGTTTTCAACCGTTGTTGAATTTGGATGATCTTCTCGGTAGTTTCTTGTATAATCTCTGGACCCGTAATCTGTCTATCCCCCACTTCACTCCAACAAATCGGAGACCTGCACTTTCTACCATAAAGTGCTTCAAACGGCGCCATCTCAATGCTTGAATGGTAGCTGTTGTTGTAGGAAAATTCTGCTAATGGTAGATGTCGATCCCAACTGTTTCCGAAATCAATAACACATGCTCGTAGCATGTCTTCAAGTGTTTGTATCGTCCTTTCGCTCTGCCCATCAGTTTGTGGATGATAGGCAGTACTCATGTCTAGACGAGTTCCTAATGCTTGCTGTAATGTCTGCCAGAATCTTGAAATAAATCTACCATCCCTATCAGAGATAATAGAGATTGGTATTCCATGTCTGGAGACGACTTCCTTCAAATACAGTCGTGCTAACTTCTCCATCTTGTCATCTTCTCTTATTGGCAGGAAGTGTGCTGATTTGGTGAGACGATCAACTATTACCCAAATAGTATCAAAACCACTTGCAGTCCTTGGCAATTTAGTGATGAAATCCATGGTAATGTTTTCCCATTTCCATTCTGGGATTTCGGGTTGTTGAAGTAGACCTGATGGTTTCTGATGCTCAGCTTTGACTTTAGAACACGTCAAACATTCTCCTACGTATTTAGCAACATCGGCTTTCATACCCGGCCACCAAAAATGTTTCTTGAGATCCTTGTACATCTTCCCCATTCCAGGATGTATTGAGTATCTGGTTTTATGAGCTTCTCTAAGTACCATTTCTCTCATATCTCCAAATTTTGGTACCCAAATCCTTTCAGCCCTATACCGGGTTCCGTCTTCCCGAATATTAAGATGCTTCTCTGATCCTTTGGGTATTTCATCCTTTAAATTTCCCTTTTTTAAAACTCCTTGTTGCGCCTCCTTTATTTGAGTAGTAAGGTTATTATGAATCATTATATTCATAGATTTTACTCGAATGGGTTCTCTGTCCTTCCTGCTCAAGGCATCGGCTACCACATTTGCCTTCCCCGGGTGGTAACGAATCTCAAAGTCGTAATCATTCAACAATTCAATCCACCTACGCTGCCTCATATTCAGTTGTTTCTGATTAAATATGTGTTGAAGACTTTTGTGGTCGGTATATATAATACTTTTGACCCCATATAAGTAGTGCCTCCAAGTCTTTAATGCCAAAACAACCGCGCCTAATTCCAAATCATGCGTCGTATAATTTTGTTCGTGAATCTTCAATTGTCTAGACGCATAAGCAATCACCTTCGTTCGTTGCATTAATACACAACCGAGACCTTGCTTTGATGCGTCACAATAAATCACAAAATCATCATTCCCTTCAGGCAATGACAATATAGGTGCCGTAGTTAGCTTTTTCTTCAATAACTGAAACGCTTTCTCTTGTTCATCATTCCATTCAAATTTCTTCCCTTTATGCGTTAATGCAGTCAAGGGTTTTGCTATTCTGGAAAAGTCTTGGATAAACCTTCTGTAGTAACCAGCTAGTCCTAAAAACTGGCGTATGTGTTTCGGAGTTTTCGGGGTTTCCCACTTTTCAACAGTTTCTATCTTTGCCGGATCCACCTTAATACCTTCTTTGTTCACTATGTGACCGAGGAATTGAACTTCTTCCAACCAAAATGCACACTTTGAAAACTTAGCGTACAATTTTTCCTTCCTCAATACTTCTAACACCTTTCTCAAATGTTCACCGTGTTCTTGGTCATTCTTTGAGTAAATAAGTATGTCATCAATGAAAACAATGACAAACTTGTCAAGGTATGGTCCACACACTCGGTTCATAAGGTCCATGAACACAGCTGGTGCATTAGTTAAACCAAACGGCATGACCATAAACTCATAATGACCGTAACGTGTTCTGAAAGCAGTCTTTGGAATATCATCTTCTTTCACCCGCATTTGATGATACCCGGAACGTAAGTCAATCTTTGAATAAACAGACGAGCCTTGTAGTTGATCAAATAAGTCGTCGATTCTCGGTAGTGGGTAGCGGTTCTTGATGGTAAGTTTGTTCAACTCTCGGTAGTCGATACACAACCTGAATGTACCATCTTTCTTCTTGACAAACAAAACAGGAGCTCCCCACGGTGATGTGCTTGGTCGAATGAAACCACGCTCTAAAAGTTCTTGTAATTGGCTTTGCAGTTCTTTCATCTCGCTGGGTACGAGTCTGTAAGGAGCACGAGCTATTGGTGCAGCTCCTGGTACAAGATCTATTTGAAATTCAACGGATCGATGTGGGGGTAATCCCGGTAATTCTTTCGGAAATACATCGGGAAATTCTTTTGCAATGGGAACATCATTGATGCTCTTTTCTTCAGTTTGTACTTTCTCGACGTGTGCTAGAACAGCATAGCAACCTTTTCTTATTAGTTTTTGTGCCTTCAAATTACTAATAAGATGTAGCTTCGTGTTGCCCTTTTCTCCGTACACCATTAAGGGTTTTCCTTTTTCTCGTATAATGCGAATTGCATTTTTGTAACAAACGATCTCTGCTTTCACTTCTTTCAACCAGTCCATACCGATTATCACATCAAAACTCCCTAACTCTACTGGTATCAAATCAATCTTAAATGTTTCGCTAACCAGTTTAATTTCTCGATTCCGACATATATTATCTGCTGAAATTAATTTACCATTTACTAATTCGAGTAAAAATTTACTATCCAAAGGCGTCAATGGACAACTTAATTTAGCACAAAAATCTCTACTCATATAGCTTCTATCCGCACCCGAATCAAATAAAACGTAAGCAGATTTATTGTCAATAAGAAACGTACCCGTAACAAGCTCCGGGTCTTCCTGTGCCTCTGCCGCATTAATATTGAAAACTCTTCCGCGGCCTTGTCCATTCGTGTTCTCCTGGTTCGGGCAATTTCTAATAATGTGGCCCGGTTTTCCACATTTATAACAAACTACATTGGCATAACTTGCTCCGACACTACTTGCTCTGCCATTACTCGTTCCGACACCATTTGTTCCTTTCGTTCTATTAACCCCTGGTCCATAGACCTCACACTTCACCGCGCTATGACCATTTCTTTTACACTTGTTGCAAAATTTGGTGCAGAACCCCGAGTGATTCTTTTCACACCTTTGGCATAGCTGCTTCTGATTGTTGTTGTTGTTGCGGTTATTATTGTTGTTGGGATGATTGTTGTAGTTGCTGTTGTTGTTGTTGTTGTTGTTGCTGTTGGGCCGTTTGTTGTAGTTGCGATTGATGTTGCGATTGTTGGGATAATTGTTGCGATTATTGTTGTAATTGCTGTTGTTGTTGTATTGGTGATTCTTATCACCGTTTTCCTCCCACTTTCTTTTGACTTGCTTCACATTGGCCTCTTCAGCAGTCTGTTCTTTAATTCTTACTTCAATCTGGTTCACTAGTTTGTGAGCCATTCTACATGCCTGTTGTATGGAGGCGGGCTCGTGTGAACTTATATCTTCTTGGATTCTTTCCGGTAATCCTTTCACAAACGCGTCGATCTTCTCTTCCTCATCTTCGAACGCTCCCGGACACAATAGGCACAATTCTGTGAATCGTCTTTCGTACGTGGTAATATCAAATCCTTGGGTTCGTAACCCTCTAAGTTCTGTCTTGAGCTTATTGACCTCGGTTCTGGGACGGTACTTCTCGTTCATCAAGTGCTTGAATGCTGACCACGGTAGTGCGTACGCATCGTCTTGTCCCACTTGCTCTAGATAGGTATTCCACCATGTTAACGCAGAACCTGTGAAGGTATGCGTAGCGTACTTCACTTTGTCCTCTTCAGTACACTTACTTATGGCAAACACCGATTCGACCTTCTCAGTCCACCGTTTCAATCCGATCGGTCCTTCGGTTCCATCAAATTCCAAAGGTTTGCAGGCAGTGAATTCTTTGTAGGTGCATCCTACACGATTTCCTGTACTGCTAGATCTAAGGTTATTGTTGGTATGTAGCGCAGCCTGTACTGCGGCTATGTTTGAAGCTAGAAAAGTACGGAATTCCTCTTCATTCATATTCACGGTGTGTCGAGTAGTCGGTGCCATTTCCTTCAAAATAGTCAAATGGAACAAGTTAATCATACAGAATATTAAGAGTAGTTAATAGTATTTCGTAGCATAATATGAACTCATTTATAAAAGCTTTTTCTTCATATTAGCGTTTTATAAGTTTAAATTCGGGTAGTACCTACCCGTTAAGTTCATACTTAGTAGCTAATATACAATTCAACTACTACAATTCTATATGAAAAACTGATTATAATAATATTTCGCGTTCAAACTTTTATACAATATTTTACAAACTTACAATACCGCTTATTTTACATAAAGCATGAAATATAGCACACAATAACTTTGATACAAGATAGTTGTGAAGATAATTCTAGCTAGTACACAAGTCGTTCAGCAAAGGCAATAAAGACACGTAATTCATACGTCCAGAAACAAGTCATGCATTCTGGTTTTACTAGGACTACTTCCCATCCTTGGTCTTGTGCAACATAACCGTTATGGCCGTTGATAAGACAGCGTGTTGTAACGTCGTCAAAGGGACGAGGGTTACGTAATGTCCAACAGTCCCGTAACAATCTAAAAACCTCATTTCTTACTCCAATTACCGACTCCGTCACTTGTGGGAACGTTTTGTTTAATAGTTGTAGCCCGATGTTCTTGTTCTCACTTTGGTGAGAAGCAAACATTACTAATCCGTAAGCATAACATGCTTCTTTATGTTGCATGTTAGCCGCTTTTTCTAAATCACGAAGTCCAATATTCGGATATATTGAGTCAAAATAATTTCTTAACCCGTTGCGTAAAATAGCATTTGGGTTCCCCGCAATATATGCGTCAAATTAAACACATCGTAACTTATGGGTTTCCCAATGTGATATCCCCCATCTTTCAAACGAAAGTCTCTTATAAACCAAGACATTCTTGGAACGTTCTTCGAATGTCTTACAAACTGATCTCGCCTTAAATAGTTGTGCCGAAGAATTCTGACCGACTCTAGACAAGATTTCATCAATCATGTCTCCGGGTAGGTCTCTTAAAATATTGGGTTGTCTATCCATTTTGTGTTTTTATACTGTAAAATAGACAAGAGTTAGATTCATAAAAAAAAAATACTTATTAATACAAGCAATTTTTACATATATCATAAAGCATAAGCATACTATATTACATATATTACACCACACGAATACAACTATCTTATTCCGACTCGCTTGTTTCTTCTTCTTCGGTTTTGGTTCGTTTTGCCAAGTTTCTAGGGATATATGATGTTCCCCTAATACGAGCCGTCGTTTTCCACATTGGTTTAGAAAAACCTGGTGGTTTAGAGGTTCCCGGGTCATTGTTACAACTTAAGGACTTCGGGGGTTGACGATACATATAAAGTTCATCGGGGTTGGAATTAGATTTCTCTATTTTTATGCCCTTTCCCTTATAATTTTCTTTTGCCTTTTTAAATTCAGTTGGGGTAATTTCTATAACATCATCGGAATTCTCGTCGGAATCCGATTCATCGGAGAATTGGTAATCCTCCCAATATTTTGCTTCCTTGGCGGAAACACCATTGACCATAATTAACCTTGGTCGGTTGGTTGAGGATTCTCTTTTACTTAACCGTTTTATTATTTCCCCCACCGGTTCTATTTCTTCTTCCGGTTCCGATTCTTCTTCCGGTTCCGATTCTTCTTCCGGTTCCGACTCCTCTTCCAGTTCCTCTTCGGGAACTTGTGAATCAGTCCACGAATCATTCCAATTTACATTTAACTCTTCATTATTATTAGGTGAGTCAATGGGACTTGTTCTAGAGGTAGACATCTATCACATAATATCAAACACGTTAAGAGATTAATATATCACATAATATTCATATGTTAAAAATATATAGTTTCTAACAAAAATGTTAAGCAATCATTTTTAAAGAAAACACGGTCGAAGTCCAGACTCACTAATGCATCCTAACAAACTCGATAAGACACACTAATGCAAATTTTCTGGTTCTCTAAGACCAACGCTCGGATACCAACTGAAATGTCCCGTTCTTATTGATTAAAAACGTTCCATATTAATTGATTTCGTTGCGAGGTTTTGACCTCTATATGAGACGTTTTTCAAAGACTGCATTCATTTTAAAACAAACCATAACCTTTATTTCATCAATAAAGGTTTAAAAAGCTTTACGTAGATTATCAAATAATGATAATCTAAAATATCCTGTTTACACACGACCATTACATAATGGTTTACAATACAAATATGTTACAACAAAATAAGTTTCTTGAATGCAGTTTTTACACAATATCATACAAGCATGGACTCCAAATCTCGTCCTTATTTAAGTATGCGACAACGGAAGCTCTTAATAATCACCTGAGAATAAACATGCTTAAAACGTCAACAAAAATGTTGGTGAGTTATAGGTTTAACCTATATATATCAAATCATAATAATAGACCACAAGATTTCATATTTCAATACACACCCCATACATAGAGATAAAAATCATTCATATGGTGAACACCTGGTAACCGACATTAACAAGATGCATATATAAGAATATCCCCATCATTCCGGGACACCCTTCGGATATGATATAAATTTCGAAGTACTAAAGCATCCGGTACTTTGGATGGGGTTTGTTAGGCCCAATAGATCTATCTTTAGGATTCGCGTCAATTAGGGTGTCTGTTCCCTAATTCATAGATTACCAGACTTAATAAAAAGGGGCATATTCGATTTCGATAATTCAACCATAGAATGTAGTTTCACGTACTTGTGTCTATTTTGTAAATCATTTATAAAACCTGCATGTATTCTCATCCCAAAAATATTAGATTTTAAAAGTGGGACTATAACTCACTTTCACAGATTTTTACTTCGTCGGGAAGTAAGACTTGGCCACTGGTTGATTCACGAACCTATAACAATATATACATATATATCAAAGTATGTTCAAAATATATTTACAACACTTTTAATATATTTTGATGTTTTAAGTTTATTAAGTCAGCTGTCCTCGTTAGTAACCTACAACTAGTTGTCCACAGTTAGATGTACAGAAATAAATCGATAAATATTATCTTGAATCAATCCACGACCCAGTGTATACGTATCTCAGTATTGATCACAACTCAAACTATATATATTTTGGAATCAACCTCAACCCTGTATAGCTAACTCCAACATTCACATATAGAGTGTCTATGGTTGTTCCGAAATATATATAGATGTGTCGACATGATAGGTCGAAACATTGTATACGTGTCTATGGTATCTCAAGATTACATAATATATAATACAAGTTGATTAAGTTATGGTTGGAATAGATTTGTTACCAATTTTCACGTAGCTAAAATGAGAAAAATTATCCAATCTTGTTTTACCCATAACTTCTTCATTTTAAATCCGTTTTGAGTGAATCAAATTGCTATGGTTTCATATTGAACTCTATTTTATGAATCTAAACAAAAAAAGTATAGGTTTCTAGTCAGAAAAATAAGTTACAAGTCGTTTTTGTAAAGGTAGTCATTTCAGTCGAAAGAACGACGTCTAGATGACCATTTTAGAAAACATACTTCCACTTTGAGTTTAACCATAATTTTTGGATATAGTTTCATGTTCATAATAAAAATCATTTTCTCAGAATAACAACTTTTAAATCAAAGTTTATCATAGTTTTTAATTAACTAACCCAAAACAGCCCGCGGTGTTACTACGACGGCGTAAATCCGGTTTTACGGTGTTTTTCGTGTTTCCAGGTTTTAAATCATTAAGTTAGCATATCATATAGATATAGAACATGTGTTTAGTTGATTTTAAAAGTCAAGTTAGAAGGATTAACTTTTGTTTGCGAACAAGTTTAGAAGTAACTAAACTATGTTCTAGTGATTACAAGTTTAAACCTTCGAATAAGATAGCTTTATATGTATGAATCGAATGATGTTATGAACATCATTACTACCTTAAGTTCCTTGGATAAACCTACTGGAAAATAGAAAAATGGATCTAGCTTCAACGGATCCTTGGATGGCTCGAAGTTCTTGAAGCAGAATCATGACACGAAAACAAGTTCAAGTAAGATCATCACTTGAAATAAGATTGTTATAGTTATAGAAATTGAACCAAAGTTTAAATATGATTATTACCTTGTATTAGAATGATAACCTACTGTAAGAAACAAAGATTTCTTGAGGTTGGATGATCACCTTACAAGATTGGAAGTGAACTAGCAAACTTGAAAGTATTCTTGATTTTATGTAACTAGAACTTGTAAAATATATGAAGAACACTTAGAACTTGAAGATAGAACTTGAGAGAGATCAATTAGATGAAGAAAATTGAAGAATGAAAGTGTTTGTAGGTGTTTTTGGTCGTTGGTGTATGGATTAGATATAAAGGATATGTAATTTTGTTTTCATGTAAATAAGTCATGAATGATTACTCATATTTTTGTAATTTTATGAGATATTTCATGCTAGTTGCCAAATAATGGTTCCCACATGTGTTAGGTGACTCACATGGGCTGCTAAAAGCTGATCATTGGAGTGTATATACCAATAGTACATACATCTAAAAGCTGTGTATTGTACGAGTACGAATACGGGTGCATACGAGTAGAATTGTTGATGAAACTGAACGAGGATGTAATTGTAAGCATTTTTGTTAAGTAGAAGTATTTTGATAAGTGTCTTGAAGTCTTTCAAAAGTGTATGAATACATATTAAAACACTACATGTATATACATTTTAACTGAGTCGTTAAGTCATCGTTAGTCGTTACATGTAAATGTTGTTTTGAAACCTTTAGGTTAACGATCTTGTTAAATGTTGTTAACCCAATGTTTATAATATCAAAAGAGATTTTAAATTATTATATTATCATGATATTATGATGTACGAATATCTCTTAATATGATATATATACATTAAATGTAGTTACAACAATAATCGTTACATATATGTCTCGTTTCAAAATCATTAAGTTAGTAGTCTTGTTTTTACATAGTAGTTCATTGTTAATATACTTAATGATATGTTTACTTATCATAATATCATGTTAACTATATATATAACCATATATATGTCATCATATAGTTTTTACAAGTTTTAACGTTCGTGAATCACCGGTCAACTTGGGTGGTCAATTGTCTATATGAAACCTATTTCAATTAATCAAGTCTTAACAAGTTTGATTGCTTAACATGTTGGAAACATTTAATCATGTAAATATCAATCTCAATTAATATATATAAATATGGAAAAGTTCGGGTCACTACACATTTTGGCAACGCTCAACTTGAGAAAGTTCTTAAAAGATATGGGGTAACTCATAAAATATCGACAGCTTATCATCCACAAACAAGTGGACAAGTTGAGAACACTAACCGAGCATTAAAACGTATTCTGGAGAAAACTGTAGGTGCAAATCCGAAGGAGTGGTCCATGAAATTAGAGGATGCTCTATGGGCCTTTCGAACGGCCTATAAAACTCCAATTAGAACCACACCTTTTCGACTCATTTACGGAAAAGCATGTCATCTCCCAGTTGAGATTGAGCATAAAGCATTTTGGGATCTTAAGACATGCAATCTTGATTTGCATGAAGCAGGACGATTACGTTTAAACCAGCTGAATGAATTAGATGAGTTAAGGCATGATGCATATGAAAACTCACTCATCTACAAAGAAAAAACAAAGAAATGGCACGATAAACATTTAAACAAAAAAAAAATGTTTCATGAAGGAGACCGTGTCCTTCTATTCAATTCTAGATTTAAACTATTTCGTGGAAAGTTAAAATCTAGATGGTCAGGACCGTTCATAGTTACAAGAGTTTTACCTTATGGAACGGTCGAATTAGTGGACTCAAATGATAAACCATTCAAAGTAAATGGACACAGACTGAAACACTATTTTCATGGACCACGAGAGATTGATAATGATCTTAATCATAAGTTCGACACCACAGCTAACTAATTGTGGGGAGAGTTGAATGTTCCAAGAGAGAGAAAGATCTCGTGTTTGATTTTCTGTTCTTGTTTAGTTTTCCAAGAATGGAATCCGATTGGTCTTTCCCTAGCAGACCCTAAAGAACTAGTCTTCTCCCCCCATTCTAAATTTTTATTTTTCTTTCGTGTGTTTTATTTTTGTTTCTATTTGTTTTCAGATGCATAAGTCGCGCACTTCGGTCGATCAAAACTATTCTCTTCTCATATACGCACTGATCTACACCTTACCAACTGATATGGTGTTGGAGATCAGGGAGAAAATGACTCCTATTAAAAAAGAGAAAAGGGCAGAACATAACAAAGTTAATTTCGCACAAGGTACATCTAAATCTGCTGCAACACGAAGGGCAAATGTGACGATCCTTCCAAATCCCTTTGGACGAATACATTATTCATTAATTTCATAGTGAGGTTTTGACCTCTATATGATACGTTTTGTAAACATTGCATTCTTTTCAAAAGGTACACAATAAATGAATATCAATTTCTAAGGTTTTCAAAGTTTGATGATTTCTACATATAGACAATCACCATAAATAATAGTTTACCATAATACATTCGTTGACAATGCAGTCAAAATAAGATACACGGCGATGATTTTGTGAATGTAAAGTTTTCTTGAATAAAGCATGTATGACTCCATGCACATAGCTTGTATCACATATAAGCAAACATCGGAAGACTTCTAGAAACCTGAGAATAAACATGCTTAAAAGTGTCAACACAAAGTTTGGTGAGTTCATAGTTTTAATGTTGCGCAAAATCTGTATATAAAGTTGAATCACAAGTTTTCAGTTGTTTCATCTAGCAACGTTTATCAAAATATTCTACGAAATTGAGCACCCTGGTAACTAAACTTAACGTATATATAATTTATACCCTTTGTATAATCATCTTAATAATACATGCAAACCATCGTGTACGCTTCTCAAATAGCATACGTCCGTTAAAAGGCTAGTGCTCTAGCTCGGATGGGGATATCAAGCCCTATGGATCCATATATAACTACTCGTGCCCACCAGTTCTTATAACCGGCAGTTACTAGTTACCAAAGCTAAGGGATTTTCGGTTCAAACTCGGTGTAGAATTTAGTATGTACTTGTATCAATTGCGTTTAAAATAAAGTGCATGTATTCTCAGCCTAAAAATATATATTGCAAAAGCAATTAAAAAGGGAGCAAATGAAACTCACCTTAACAGCACATAAAGTAATTCACCGGAATGTGACCGAAACTCGGAATGTAAAATAACCATAGATCTCAACCTAAAGAACATATGTTGGTCAATACATGTCTAACAAATTAGGTGTGGTCATAGTGTATCACAATCCTAATGCTCGAGATTATCATACAACGTCAATAAAAATCAACTTGATTCAAAATGACATCCAAAATTTATATATGTTTATTATATAACTTAAATATAATTGTTTTATATATATTTATCAGATTTTATTAAAGTAAAAATAATAATAATAATAATAATAATAATAATAATAATAATAATAATAATAATAATATTGATTATTAAATAATAATAATAATAATAACGATAATAACGACGATAACGATAACGATAACGATAATCATTTTAACAATAATACTTTAAAATTATAGATAGTTCAATTGATGATATCTTTTAATCCGTTCATCAAAACAATACGATATCTAAATGAAAAGTTTATAGTTTTTCGCCAGCTTTCCAACGACATGCATATCATATACCTTATCTCAATCGCATATGTATCAAATTCATGATTATCATAAAATATATAACTACGAAACTAAACATACAAGCATGCATAATCATATATACTCGAGCACTAGTCAGGGATATACTATTAATATATAAAAGTTAAGTTATGAATGCTCACGTATCAATATTGTGATTCAATATTGCAGGAAAGTACGTAGACGCAACGGAGACGATAAACACTAGTTTGACCTCACGAGCATACCCCTGGTCCTTACCCATAACCTCCATAGTTATAACCCATAATTTCCTTAGCTCTGCCCCGCTCGTAAAACCCGTTTTTTAGATTACTCGAACAGCACTCCGTCGTAGTATTTTATGTATAAATAATACTAATACTAATACTACTAATAATAATAAGATTGATAATAATAATCTTAATAATAATAATAAATATAATTATATAAATAATAAATAAAATACGGAGTATTGTAAATGAAGGTTGAGGTGTGTGTGAAATGCAGTGTACGAGTTGAATTTATAGAGAATTCCAAGAATTAGACTCCATGCGATTGCATGGAGTTATCTTGTTAATATCATGCACTCGCATGAGTGCAATTTACAGCACAACATCATTTGTTTTATTCTACCGACACCGTTTTTATATTATTTATATATATAATATATTTAATTCATGTAATTAATTATATATTATATTATATTTACGTGCATAGTAAAAATGTAATTTTTGTTCAAGTGACTCGTACGTTGTCACTCGACTCATGTACCACTTTCGGTTTTTCGAACGCACTTTCGTACATTTAGAAAACTAGCCTTTTACGTTACGCGACGTGTACCCTTATTAATAATTTGACTTACTCATCAATAAATTATCTTATAAAAAAATGTAACTTATAAAATTGAGCGTTGTGGTCATTTGCTTCTATAAATCAGTGGCTCGTTGTTTATCAAAATATATTATTTTAAATCAGGACGTTTTATGACTAATATATATATATATATATATATATATATATATATATATATATATATATATATATATATATATATATATATATATATATATATATATATATATATATATATATATATATATATATATATATTATTTAGAATTGTAAATTTGAACGTAATATATATGTTTGAAATATTTATCTAATGATATAAAGATAAAGTTTAAATTTGTTCGGAAATTTCCGGGTCATCACAGTACCTACCCGTTAAAAAAATTTCATTCCAAAATTTGATCGTGGTCATCATGGCTAATCATAAAAAATGTTTTTATGACGAATATGAGTTGGTATATAGAGTTTTATCACTATTGAGTAATATAGATAAAACGATTCGATTAATTGAAGAGTACGAGTGAAGCTATCCTAAAAGGAATGAAATAAGAACTAAAGTTTTGTCTTAACTTTTGACGTTGTTTTGGTTGAATTCCGGAATTCAAGGGATTTAAAGAAAATCTTCTAAATCTAAAAGATTTGATTCTTCGACGAATAAGGAAATTAGGATCTCTCTAATTAAATGCGTAGATCTGCCTTGATTTCTCTATCAAATATTTCACTATAAATTAACTTCTTCCGGTTTATCACTTTTACCATTCCTATACTTAATTCTTAAATTCAAAAGATTGTGAAAATGCTTAATCCAGTTCTGATCCTTGTCCTTATCCTTACTATCGCAACAATCATTCTCCTTTTTCAACTTCCACCAGAGGAATCTGCTTACTTCTACTTTGCTCTTGGGGTTATAGTGCTTTTAATTCTCCCGTGTCTTTATGTTGCGATAAACATTGATATTCACGGTTTGTAATTTATGCGTTGTTATCGGGTTTTATATCTCCCATTATATTTCAATGTCCCTACTTCTGTCTTCTATAATCATTGTCATCCACAGTTAATACTCCCTCCTATTTGCTGTGATTTATACTCCAATTTCTATTTTGGAGCTTTGTCCCTTCGTTTCTTCTTCTTGCGATTAGGCATATCTTGTAATTGTCCAGAATTCGCATATATAAATTTCGAAATGAACATTGTTAATGTTCTAGGAAGGAAATGATAATGGCACGATTTTGATTTGTCAAATTACCAGAATATTCGGAAAAGACCGAATCATCAATAAAATATTTTCTTGATATGTTTAGAGGTTAAATAGAATGAAAGAGTTATGTAACATGGTTCATGATGAGGGTATGATCTGTGAACCTTTATCACGTTCCATTAGAAACTCAGCATGACTTACTGTAATATAATCACGTTGATCAAGTGTCATTATATTATACTAACTCATGCTTCAATTCCCAACATTACTTCAAAACATCCATTTTTCGAATTTTTCAGATTTTAGAAACTAAAATAGTTTCTTTTATGATGTAACACAGATAGCGCGAAGAGATAAATAATTTCGAATAATAATAGTTATGAAGATATCTTTAGAAATATCGAAGATATTTATAATGAAAGATATGATAATATCTTAGAATTTCTAATATCGAAGGATGATGAAGAAGATTTATTCATAAAGGTTTAGAGTCAGGAGCAAGGTATTCGTTAATGACTTCAGTAAATACTGAATCATTTGGATTCTTTGAAGGCAGGTTTAGTCTTTGTGATTTGTCCACAACCTCCTTCATGGTCTGCTCAATCCGTTTTCCAGTTTCAAACCTTCTCTTTTTCTCAGCTTTACCACCATACTATTCTTTATCATCAAACTTTTGACTGTTAAGGTCGTTTACAGTTTTTGCTGCTTCATCAGTATTCAAAGTTATCATAACCAAATCGTCGGTTATCAATCCGAGGTGTTTTCAAAAGTTTGAAGGGTTTGCATGAAGATTGTAATTGTCAAGATACATATGATGTTCTAGAATTTTGAATGATACAAATATTTTTTCTGGGTTTATGAATAGAAGTGATGTTCTAGCACAATTTTGAAGTCAAAGTATAGCTTTGAAAGATGTAAGAATCTAAGAGTGATGTTTTCTGTTAAATCTTGGCTTGGATTCTGATTTTTCAAAATCAGAATATGTAATCAAATTTAAATGCGAATGGTTGTTTTGATTTCTAGGAAAGAATGTATATCGTTGTGAAAGTAGTGAGTATAGTTGATGATTTGCTGAATCAAAATCGAATAATGTAACATATCAATTGTGAATTCATATATATTTCGGGTATTACCTACCCGTTAAAAGTTTCACAAGTAATATTTTGTACCCGAGAATTTTATTACAGTATTTATGAAAATATAAGTATGTATATTTTCTTCAGATGTAATACAGATTTAATGAGTTAATATCATATTAAGCTCATTTGATTTTCAGCTGGATCAGAAATGAATAATCTCTAAAACATTAAAGATTTAATAATCTTCGCGGAGTATTTCACTAATGTAATCAATACTTCGTTATTCAGTTTCAAGTATTTCACTAATGGAACTCTTGCTAACTTCGCAAGGTACGAATGATGTTTTCTAGAAAGTTTCAAGTACATCGAAAATGAAAGTGTAAAATAAAACGTGTATTTGAATAAAACACTTAGTTTATTATGAAAAGGAATTCATTGAATTTGAAATAGAGATTGTAATTAACGATGGTTATGTCATTAATGAAGGATGTACATCATTGCATATTAGTAATATGAACTAACCGAGTAGTACCTACCAGTTAAGATTCACACGTAATAGCTTAGTACGAAAATATTTATTTTGATTTCAAAATTCATATATATTAAATATACATATAATTTCTTTAGGGGAAATGATTTAATACTTCATATCTCGTTGATACAATATACGCGTTGTTGATTTGTGATGATGTTGGTGATTACGGAATTGGTGAAACTTGTAGTGCTACAGGTTTTGACGGTGTTGGTGATACTGACGGTACTGTTGATGCTACTGGTAAAACAAGTCTAGCTTGTAAATCGTGCACCATTCCGATCAGGGTTTCTACTCTTCCTTCTATCGTTTCGGTCCACTCATCTGATTTATGGTTATAGCTGGAATAGATAATTTATAAGACTTTAGATATTACATAATTGCCGCAGAATATTTCTCCAATAAAGTTATGAATCAATACTTCATCGGTTATTGTTGTTGGTACTCCTTGGTATCTATGTTGAGTATGACGTTGATGCTCAAGGTACAAATTGTGATGTTGAAGTGTGGGATGTGGATGTTGTTGTTGGTGGTGGTGATGGTACTGTTGGTGTTGCTGATGGTGGTACTGTTGCTGCCGGTGCTGCTGCTGGTGCTTGTAACCTTTGCACCATATTCTCCAAAGCCACTACCCGAGCGCGAAGCTCGTTGACTTCTTCTATTACACTGGGATGATTGTCGGTTCGGACGAGCAGATGAATGAGATCTAGAATGTGAGATAGTATATAATCATGATGAGATACTCAGAAATGAGAGAGAAAATGGTATTACAAACAGGTTCGCCTGTAAGTGCTTCAGGTTCTTCGCCAAAAGGGTAATGTGGTGGATGGAAGGGATCGCCTTCCTTTTGTCTCCAATGATTAAGTAGACTACGAACCCATCCCCAATTCATCCAGAATAGATGATGGCTAATTGGTTGATCCATTCCGGTTACACTGTCTTCGGAGTTCAGTGAATATCCATATCGGAATAGCTGTCGGAGTTTAAGGAATTTGAACTAGATACGTGATCCATCTTATATAATCAGGGAATTTATTTTGATATGAGATAGATTATTAGATTTAGTTTGGTATTCTCCGATACATAATTTACATATGTATATATAATACCAAAATCCCATAAGTTACGGAGAAATTTTCGGAAAGTGTAAGACATAGTTTACTGTAATAGATATGCTTAAGATACGAAATTTGTCCATACACTATCTATGCAATCAATGCAGTAAAACGTGTCTTAGGCTTAAGATAATAACAAGTAATTTCTGACAAGAAATAATAAGCAAAACCCGGTAAAAACAGATACGGTCATAGTCCAGACTCACTAATACATCCTAACAATTACCAGTTAAACACACTAATGCAAATTCTGGTTTCCTATGACCTCAAGCTCTGATACCAACAGTGACGATCCTTCCAAATCTCTTTGGACGAATACATCATTCATTAATTTCATAGTGAGGTTTTGACCTCTATATGATACGTTTTGTAAACATTGCATTCATTTCAAAAGGTACACAGTAAATGAATATCAATTTCTAAGATTTTCAACGTTTGATGATTTCTACATATAGACAATCACCATAAATAATAGTTTACCATAATATATTCGTTGACAATGCAGTCAAAATAAGATACACGGTGATGATTTTGTGAATGCAAAGTTTTCTTGAATAAAGCATGTATGACTCCATGCACATAGCTTGTATCACATATAAGCAAATATCGGAAGACTTCTAGAAACCTGAGAATAAACATGCTTAAAAGTGTCAACACAAAGGTTGGTGAGTTCATAGTTTTAATGTTGCGCATAATCTGTATATAAAGGTAAATCACAAGTTTTCAGTTGTTTCATCCAGAAACGTTTATCAAAATATTCTACGAAATTGAGCACCCTGGTAACTAAACTTAACGTATATATAATTTATACCCTTTGTATAATCATCTTAATAATACACGCAAACTAACGTGTACGCTTCTCAAATAGCATACGTTCGTTAAAAGGCTAGTGCTCTAGCTCGGACGGGGATATCAAGCCATATGGATCCATATATAACTACTCGCGCCCACCAGTTCTTATAACTGGCAGTTACTAGTTACCAAAGCTAAGGGATTTTTGGTTCAAACTCGGTGTAGAATTTAGTATGTACTTGTATCCATTGCGTTTAAAATAAAGTGCATGTATTCTCAGCCCAAAAATATATATTGCAAAAGCAATTAAAAAGGGAGCAAATGAAACTCACCTTAACAGCACATAAAGTAATTCACCTTAATGTGACCGAAACTCGGAATGTAAAATAACCGTAGATCTCAACCTAAAGAACATATGTTGGTCAATACATGTCTAACAAATTATGTGTGGTCATAGTGTATCACAATCCTAATGCTCGAGATTATCATACAACGTCAATAAAAATCAACTTGATTCAAAATGACATCCAAAATTTATATATGTTTATTATATAACTTAAATATAATTGTTTTATATATATTTATCAGATTTTATTAAAGTAAAAATAATAATAATAATAATAATAATAATAATATTGATTATTAAATAATAATAATAATAATAACGATAATAACAACGATAACGATAACGATAACGATAACGATAATCATTTTAACAATAATACTTCAAAATTATAGATAGTTCAATTGATGATATCTTTTAATCCGTTCATCAAAACAATACAATATCTAAATGAAAAGTTTATAGTTTTTCGCCAGCTTTCCAACGACATGCATATCATATACCTTATCTCAATCGCATATGTATCAAATTCATGATTATCATAAAATATATAACTACGAAACTAAACATACAAGCATGCATAATCATATATACTCGAGCACTAGTCAGGGATACACTATTAATATATAAAAGTTAAGTTATGAATGCTCACGTATCAATATTGTGATTCAATATTGCAGGAAAGTACGTAGATGCAACGGAGATGATAAACACTAGTTTGACCTCACGAGCATACCCCTGGTCCTTACCCATAACCTCCATAGTTATAACCCATAATTTCCTTAGCTATGCCCCGCTCGTAAAACCCCTTTTTAGATTACTCGAACAGCACTCCGTCGTAGTATTTTATGTATAAATATTACTAATACTAATACTACTAATAATAATAAGATTGATAATAATAATCTTAATAATAATAATAAATATAATTATATAAATAATAAATAAAATACGGAGTATTGTAAATGAAGGTTGAGGTGTGTGTGAAATGCAGTGCACGAGTTGAATTTATAGAGAATTCCAAGAATTAGACTCCATGCAATTGCATGGAGTTCTCTTGTTAATATCATGCACTCGCATGAGTGCAATTTACAGCACAACATCATTTGTTTTATTCTACCGACACCGTTTTTATATTATTTATATATATAATATATTTAATTCATGTAATTAATTATATATTATATTATATTTACGTGCGTAGTAAAAATGTAATTTTTGTTCAAATGACTCGTACGTTGTCACTCGATTTATGTACCACTTTCGGTTTTTCGAGCGCACTTTCGTACGTTTAGAAAACTAGCCTTTTACGTTACGTGACGTGTACCCTTATTAATAATTTGACTTACTCATCAATAAATTATCTTATAAAAAATGTAACTTATAAAATTGAGCGTTGTGGTCATTTGCTTCTATAAATCAGTGGCTCGTTGTTTATCAAAATATATTATTTTAAATCAGGACATTTTATGACTAAGTTAAAATATATATATATATATATATATATATATATATATATATATATATATATATATATATATATATATATTATTTAGAATTGTAAATTTTTACGTAATATATATGTTTGAAATATTTATCTAATGATATAAAGATAAAGTTTAAATTTGTTCGGAAATTTTCTGGTCGTCACAGCAAAACAACTCAAGAAATGCTACAAGTGCGGAAAGTGGTCCCATGAAGGAGAATGCCCGAAGAATCAAACACAATCTAATTTCGAGTTCGTAACTTTATGCCGAAAAGGGCTAGTCAGGTGTTTTCAAGAAAAATTACTAAACCCGAGAGGGTACGTAAAATGTCCCGTTCTTATTGATTAAAAACGTTCCATATTAATTGATTTCGTTGCGAGGTTTTGACCTCTATATGAGACGTTTTTCAAAGACTGCATTCATTTTAAAACAAACCATAACTTTTATTTCATCAATAAAGGTTTAAAAAGCTTTACGTAGATTATCAAATAATGATAATCTAAAATATCCTGTTTACACACGACCATTACATAATGGTTTACAATACAAATATGTTACAACAAAATAAGTTTCTTGAATGCAGTTTTTACACAATATCATACAAGCATGGACTCCAAATCTCATCCTTATTTAAGTATGCGACAGCGGAAGCTCTTAATAATCACCTGAGAATAAACATGCTTAAAACGTCAACAAAAATGTTGGTGAGTTATAGGTTTAACCTATATATATCAAATCATAATAATAGACCACAAGATTTCATATTTCAATACACATCCCATACATAGAGATAAAAATCATTCATATGGTGAACACCTGGTAACCGACATTAACAAGATGCATATATAAGAATATCCCCATCATTCCGGGACACCCTTCGGATATGATATGAATTTCGAAGTACTAAAGCATCCGGTACTTTGGATGGGGTTTGTTAGGCCCAATAGATCTATCTTTAGGATTCGCGTCAATTAGGGTGTCTGTTCCCTAATTCTTAGATTACCAGACTTAATAAAAAGGGGCATATTCAGTTTCGATCATTCAACCATAGAACGTAATTTCACGTACTTGTGTCTATTTTGTAAATCATTTATAAAACCTGCATGTATTCTCATCCCAAAAATATTAGATTTTAAAAGTGGGACTATAACTCACTTTCACAGATTTTTACTTCGTCGGGAAGTAAGACTTGGCCACTGGTTGATTCACGAACCTATAACAATATATACATATATATCAAAGTATGTTCAAAATATATTTACAACACTTTTAATATATTTTGATGTTTTAAGTTTATTAAGTCAGCTGTCCTCGTTAGTAACCTACAACTAGTTGTCCACAGTTAGATGTACAGAAATAAATCGATAAATATTATCTTGAATCAATCCACGACCCAGTGTATACGTATCTCAGTATTGATCACAACTCAAACTATATATATTTTGGAATAAACCTCAACCCTGTATAGCTAACTCCAACATTCACATATAGAGTGTCTATGGTTGTTCCGAAATATATATAGATGTGTCGACATGATAGGTCGAAACATTGTATACGTGTCTATGGTATCTCAAGATTACATAATATACAATACAAGTTGATTTAGTTATGGTTGGAATAGATTTGTTACCAATTTTCACGTAGCTAAAATGAGAAAAATTATCCAATCTTGTTTTACCCATAACTTCTTCATTTTAAATCCGTTTTGAGTGAATCAAATTGCTATGGTTTCATATTGAACTCTATTTTATGAATCTAAATAGAAAAAGTATAGGTTTATAGTCGGAAAAATAAGTTACAAGTCGTTTTTGTAAAGGTAGTCATTTTAGTCGAAAGAACGACGTCTAGATGACCATTTTAGAAAACATACTTCCACTTTGAGTTTAACCATAATTTTTGGATATAGTTTCATGTTCATAATAACAATCATTTTCTCAGAATAACAACTTTTAAATCAAAGTTTATCATAGTTTTTAATTAACTAACCCAAAACAGCCCGCGGTGTTACTACGACGGCGTAAATCCGGTTTTACGTTGTTTTTCGTGTTTCCAGGTTTTAAATCATTAAGTTAGCATATCATATAGATATAGAACATGTGTTTAGTTGATTTTAAAAGTCAAGTTAGAAGGATTAACTTTTGTTTGCGAACAAGTTTAGAATTAACTAAACTATGTTCTAGTGATTACAAGTTTAAACCTTCGAATAAGATAGCTTTATATGTATGAATCGAATGATGTTATGAACATCATTACTACCTTAAGTTCCTTGGATAAACCTACTGGAAAAGAGAAAAATGGATCTAGCTTCAATGGATCCTTGGATGGCTCGAAGTTCTTGAAGCAGAATCATGACACGAAAACAAGTTCAAGTAAGATCATCACTTGAAATAAGATTGTTATAGTTATAGAAATTAAACCAAAGTTTGAATATGATTATTACCTTGTATTAGAATGATAACCTACTGTAAGAAACAAAGATTTCTTGAGGTTGGATGATCACCTTACAAGATTGGAAGTGAGCTAGCAAACTTGAAAGTATTCTTGATTTTATGTAACTAGAACTTGTAGAATATATGGAGAACACTTAGAACTTGAAGATAGAACTTGAGAGAGATCAATTAGATGAAGAAAATTGAAGAATGAAAGTGTTTGTAGGTGTTTTTGGTCGTTGGTGTATGGATTAGATATAAAGGATATGTAATTTTGTTTTCATGTAAATAAGTCATGAATGATTACTCATATTTTTGTAATTTTATGAGATATTTCATGCTAGTTGCCAAATGGTGGTTCCAACATGTGTTAGGTGACTCACATGGGCTGCTAAGATTTGATCATTGGAGTGTATATACCAATAGTACATACATCTAAAAGCTGTGTATTGTACGAGTACGAATACGGGTGCATACGAGTAGAATTGTTGATGAAACTGAACGAGGATGTAATTGTAAGCATTTTTGTTAAGTAGAAGTATTTTGATAAGTGTATTGAAGTCTTCCAAAAGTGTATAAATACATATTAAAACACTACATGTATATACATTTTAACTGATTCGTTAAGTCATCGTTAGTCGTTACATGTAAGTGTTGTTTTGAAACCTTTAGGTTAACGATCTTGTTAAATGTTGTTAACCCAATGTTTATAATATCAAATGAGATTTTAAATTATTATATTATCATGATATTATCATGTATGAATATCTCTTAATATGATATATATACATTAAACGTCTTTACAACGATAATCGTTACATATATGTCTCGTTTAAAAATCATTAAGTTAGTAGTCTTGTTTTTACATATGTAGTTCATTGTTAATATACTTAATGATATGTTTACTTATCATAGTATCATTTTAACTATATATATATCCATATATATGTCATCATATAGCTTTTACAAGTTTTAACGTTCGTGAATCACCGGTCAACTTGGGTGGTCAATTGTCTATATGAAACATATTTCAATTAATCAAGTCTTAACAAGTTTGATTGCTTAACATGTTGGAAACATTTAATCATGTAAATATCAATATCAATTAATATATATAAACATGGAAAAGTTCGGGTCACTACAGTACCTACCCGTTAAATAAATTTCGTCCCGAAATTTTAAGCTGTTGAAGGTGTTGACGAATCTTCTGGAAATAGATGCGGGTATTTCTTCTTCATCTGATCTTCACGCTCCCAGGTGAACTCGGGTCCTCTACGAGCATTCCATCGAACCTTAATAATTGGTATCTTGTTTTGCTTAAGTCTTTTAACCTCACGATCCATTATTTCGACGGGTTCTTCGATGAATTGAAGTTTTTCGTTGATTTGGATTTCATCTAACGGAATAGTGAGATCTTCTTTAGCAAAACATTTCTTCAAATTTGAGACGTGGAAAGTGTTATGTACAGCCGCGAGTTGTTGAGGTAACTCAAGTCGGTAAGCTACTGGTCCGACACGATCAATAATCTTGAATGGTCCAATATACCTTGGATTTAATTTCCCTCGTTTACCAAATCGAACAACGCCTTTCCAAGGTGCAAATTTAAGCATGACCATCTCTCCAATTTCAAATTCTATATCTTTTCTTTTAATGTCAGCGTAGCTCTTTTGTCGACTTTGGGCGGTTTTCAACCGTTGTTGAATTTGGATGATTTTCTCGGTAGTTTCTTGTATAATCTCCGGACCCGTAATCTGTCTATCCCCCACTTCACTCCAACAAATCGGAGACCTGCACTTTCTACCATAAAGTGCTTCAAACGGCGCCATCTCAATGCTTGAATGGTAGCTGTTGTTGTAGGAAAATTCTGCTAACGGTAGATGTCGATCCCAACTGTTTCCGAAATCAATAACACATGCTCGTAGCATGTCTTCAAGCGTTTGTATCGTCCTTTCGCTCTGCCCATCAGTTTGTGGATGATAGGCAGTACTCATGTCTAGACGAGTTCCTAATGCTTGCTGTAATGTCTGCCAGAATCTTGAAATAAATCTGCCATCCCTATCAGAGATAATAGAGATTGGTATTCCATGTCTGGAGACGACTTCCTTCAAATACAGTCGTGCTAACTTCTCCATCTTGTCATCTTCTCTTATTGGCAGGAAGTGTGCTGATTTGGTGAGACGATCAACTATTACCCAAATAGTATCAAAACCACTTGCAGTCCTTGGCAATTTAGTGATGAAATCCATGGTAATGTTTTCCCATTTCCATTCCGGGATTTCGGGTTGTTGAAGTAGACCTGATGGTTTCTGATGCTCAGCTTTGACCTTAGAACACGTCAAACATTCTCCTACGTATTTAGCAACATCGGCTTTCATACCCGGCCACCAAAAATGTTTCTTGAGATCCTTGTACATCTTCCCCGTTCCAGGATGTATTGAGTATCTGGTTTTATGAGCTTCTCTAAGTACCATTTCTCTCATATCTCCAAATTTTGGTACCCAAATCCTTTCAGCCCTATACCGGGTTCCGTCTTCCCGAATATTAAGATGCTTCTCCGATCCTTTGGGTATTTCATCCTTTAAATTTCCCTCTTTTAAAACTCCTTGTTGCGCCTCTTTTATTTGAGTAGTAAGGTTATTATGAATCATTATATTCATAGATTTTACTCGAATGGGTTCTCTGTCCTTCCTGCTCAAGGCATCGGCTACCACATTTGCCTTCCCCGGGTGGTAACGAATCTCAAAGTCGTAATCATTCAATAATTCAATCCACCTACGCTGCCTCATATTCAGTTGTTTCTGATTAAATATGTGTTGAAGACTTTTGTGGTCGGTATATATAATACTTTTGACCCCATATAAGTAGTGCCTCCAAGTCTTTAATGTAAAAACAACCGCGCCTAATTCCAAATCATGCGTCGTATAATTTTGTTCGTGAATCTTTAATTGTCTAGACGCATAAGCAATCACCTTCGTTCGTTGCATTAATACACAACCGAGACCTTGCTTTGATGCGTCACAATAAATCACAAAATCATCATTTCCTTCAGGCAATGACAATATAGGTGCCGTAGTTAGCTTTTTCTTCAATAACTGAAACGCTTTCTCTTGTTCATCATTCCATTCAAATTTCTTCCCTTTATGCGTTAATGCAGTCAAGGGTTTTGCTATTCTGGAAAAGTCTTGGATGAACCTTCTGTAGTAACCAGCTAGTCCTAAAAACTGGCGTATGTGTTTCGGAGTTTTCGGGGTTTCCCACTTTTCAACAGTTTCTATCTTTGCCGGATCCACCTTAATACCTTCTTTGTTCACTATGTGACCGAGGAATTGAACTTCTTCCAACCAAAATGCACACTTTGAAAACTTAGCGTACAATTCTTCCTTCCTCAATACTTCTAACACCTTTCTCAAATGTTCACCGTGTTCTTTGTCATTCTTTGAGTAAATAAGTATGTCATCAATGAAAACAATGACAAACTTGTCAAGGTATGGTCCACACACTCGGTTCATAAGGTCCATGAACACAGCTGGTGCATTAGTTAAACCAAACGGCATGACCATAAACTCGTAATGACCGTAACGTGTTCCGAAAGCAGTCTTTGGAATATCATCTTCTTTCACCCGCATTTGATGATACCCGGAACGTAAGTCACTCTTTGAATAAACAGACGAGCCTTGTAGCTGATCAAATAAGTCATCGATTCTCGGTAGTGGGTAGCGGTTCTTGATGGTAAGTTTGTTCAACTCTCGGTAGTCGATACACAATCTGAATGTACCATCTTTCTTCTTGACAAACAAAACAGGAGCTCCCCACGGTGATGTGCTTGGTCGAATGAAACCACGCTCTAAAAGTTCTTGTAATTGGCTTTGTAGTTCTTTCATCTCGCTGGGTGCGAGTCTGTAAGGAGCACGAGCTATTGGTGCAGCTCCTGGTACAAGATCTATTTGAAATTCAACTGATCGATGTGGGGGTAATCCCGGTAATTCTTTCGGAAATACATCAGGAAATTCTTTTGCGACGGGAACATCATTGATGCTCTTTTCTTCAGTTTGTACTTTCTCGACGTGTGCTAGAACAGCATAGCAACCTTTTCTTATTAGTTTTTGTGCCTTCAAATTACTAATAAGATGTAGCTTCGTGTTGCCTTTTTCTCCGTACACCATTAAGGGTTTTCCTTTTTCTCGTATAATGCGAATTGCATTTTTGTAACAAACGATCTCCGCTTTCACTTCTTTCAACCAGTCCATACCGATTATCACATCAAAACTCCCTAACTCTACTGGTATCAAATCAATCTTAAATGTTTCGCTAACCAGTTTAATTTCTCGATTCCGACATATATTATCTGCTGAAATTAATTTACCATTTGCTAATTCGAGTAAAAATTTACTATCCAAAGGCGTCAATGGACAACTTAATTTAGCACAAAAATCTCTACTCATATAGCTTCTATCCGCACCCGAATCAAATAAAACGTAAGCAGATTTATTGTCAATAAGAAACGTACCCGTAACAAGCTCCGGGTCTTCCTGTGCCTCTGCCGCATTAATATTGAAAACTCTTCCACGGCCTTGTCCATTCGTGTTCTCCTGGTTCGGGCAATTTCTAATAATGTGGCCCGGTTTTCCACATTTATAACAAACTACATTGGCATAACTTGCTCCAACACTACTTGCTCCGCCATTACTCGTTCCGACACCATTTGTTCCTTTCGTTCTATTAACCCCTGGTCCGTAGACCTCACACTTTGCCGCGCTATGACCATTTCTTTTACACTTGTTGCAAAATTTGGTGCAGAACCCCGAGTGATTCTTTTCACACCTTTGGCATAGCTGCTTCTGATTGTTGTTGTTGTTGCGGTTATTATTGTTGTTGGGATGATTGTTGTAGTTGCTGTTGTTGTTGTTGTTGTTGTTGTTGGGCCGTTTGTTGTAGTTGCGATTGATGTTGCGATTGTTGGGATAATTGTTGCGATTATTGTTGTAATTGCTGTTGTTGTTGTATTGGTGATTCTTATCACCGTTTTCTTCCCACTTTCTTTTGACTTGCTTCACATTGGCCTCTTCAGCAGTCTGTTCTTTAATTCTTTCTTCAATCTGGTTCACGAGTTTGTGAGCCATTCTACATGCCTGTTGTATGGAGGCGGGCTCGTGTGAACTTATATCTTCTTGGATTCTTTCCGGTAATCCTTTCACAAACGCGTCGATCTTCTCTTCCTCATCTTCGAATGCTCCCGGACACAATAGGCATAATTCTGTGAATCGTCTTTCGTACGTAGTAATATCAAATCCTTGGGTTCGTAACCCTCTAAGTTCTGTCTTGAGCTTATTGACCTCGGTTCTGGGACGGTACTTCTCGTTCATCAAGTGCTTGAATGCTGACCACGGTAGTGCGTACGCATCGTCTTGTCCCACTTGCTCTAGATAGGTATTCCACCATGTTAACGCAGAACCTGTGAAGGTATGCGTAGCGTACTTTACTTTGTCCTCTTCAGTACACTTACTTATGGCAAACACCGATTCGACCTTCTCGGTCCACCGTTTCAATCCGATCGGTCCTTCAGTTCCATCAAATTCCAAAGGTTTGCAGGCAGTGAATTCTTTGTAGGTGCATCCTACACGATTTCCTGTACTGCTAGATCCAAGGTTATTGTTGGTATGTAGCGCAGCCTGTACTGCGGCTATGTTTGAAGCTAGAAAAGTATGGAATTCCTCTTCATTCATATTCACGGTGTGTCGAGTAGTCGGTGCCATTTCCTTCAAAATAGTTAAATGGAACAAGTTAATCATACAGAATATTAAGAGTAGTTAATAGTATTTCGTAGCATAATATGAACTCATTTATAAAAGCTTTTTCTTCATATTAGCGTTTTATAAGTTTAAATTCGGGTAGTACCTACCCGTTAAGTTCATACTTATTAGCTAATATACAATTCAACTACTACAATTCTCTATGAAAAACTGATTATAATAATATTTCGCGTTCAAACTTTTACACAACATTTTACAAACTTACAATACCACTTATTTTACATATAGCATGAAATATAGCACACAATAAATTTGATACAAGATGGTTGTGAAGATAATTCTAGCTAGTACACAAGTCGTTCAGCAAAGGCAATAAAGACACGTAATTCATACGTCCAGAAACAAGTCATGCATTCTGGTTTTACTAGGACTACTTCCCATCCTTGGTCTTGTGGAACATAACCATTATGGCCGTTGATAAGACAGCGTGTTGTAACGTCGTCAAAGGGACGAGGGTTACGTAATGTCCAACAGTCCCGTAACAATCTAAAAACCTCATTTCTTACCCCAATTACCGACTCCGTCACTTGTGGAAACGTTTTGTTTAATAGTTGTAGCCCGATGTTCTTGTTCTCACTTTGGTGAGAAGCGAACATTACTAATCCGTAAGCATAACATGCTTCTTTATGTTGCATGTTAGCCGCTTTTTCTAAATCACGAAGTCCAATATTCGGATATATTGAGTCAAAATAATTTCTTAACCCATTGCGTAAAATAGCATTTGGGTTCCTCGCAATATATGCGTCAAAGTAAACACATCGTAACTTATGGATTTCCCAATGTGATATCCCCCATCTTCCGAACGAAAGCCTTTTATAAACCAAGGCATTCTTGGAACGTTCTTTGAATGTCTTACAAACTGATCTCGCCTTAAATAGTTGTGCCGAAGAATTCTGACCGACTCTAGACAAGATTTCATCAATCATGTCTCCGGGTAGGTCTCTTAAAATATTGGGTTGTCTATCCATTTTGTGTTTTTATACTGTAAAATAGACAAGAGTTAGATTCATAAAAAAAAATATACTTATTAATACAAGCAATTTTTACATATATCATAAAGCATAAGCACACTATATTACATATATTACACCACACGAATACAACTATCTTATTCCGACTCGCTTGTTTCTTCTTCTTCGGTTTTGGTTCGTTTTGCCAAGTTTCTAGGGATATATGATGTTCCCCTAATACGAGCCGTTATTTTCCACATTGGTTTAGAAAAACCTGGTGGTTTAGAGGTTCCCGGGTCATTGTTACAACTTAAGGACTTCGGGGGTTGACGATACATATAAAGTTCATCGGGGTTGGAATTAGATTTCTCTATTTTTATGCCCTTTCCCTTATTATTTTCTTTTGCCTTTTTAAATTCAGTTGGGGTAATTTCTATAACATCATCGGAATTCTCGTCGGAATCCGATTCATCAGAGAATTGGTAATCCTCCCAATATTTTGCTTCCTTGGCGGAAACACCATTGACCATAATTAACCTTGGTCGGTTGGTTGAGGATTTTCTTTTACTTAACCGTTTTATTATTTCCCCCACCGGTTCTATTTCTTCATCCGGTTCCGATTCTTCTTCCGGTTCCGATTCTTCTTCCGGTTCCGACTCTTCTTCCGGTTCCTCTTCGGGAACTTGTGAATCAGTCCACGAATCATTCCAATTTACATTTGACTCTTCATTATTATTAGGTGAGTCAATGGGACTTGTTCTAGAGATAGACATCTATCACATAATATCAAACGCGTTAAGAGATTAATATATCACATAATATTCACATGTTAAAAATATATAGTTTCCAACAAAATTTGTTAAGCAATCATTTTTCAAGTAAACACGGTCGAAGTCCAGACTCACTAATGCATCCTAACAAACTCGATAAGACACACTAATGCAAAATTCTGGTTCTCTAAGACCAACGCTCTGATACCAACTAAAATGTCCCGTTCTTATTGATTAAAAACGTTCCATATTAATTGATTTCGTTGCGAGGTTTTGACCTCTATATGAGACGTTTTTCAAAGACTGCATTCATTTTAAAACAAACCATAACTTTTATTTCATCAATAAAGGTTTAAAAAGCTTTACGTAGATTATCAAATAATGATAATCTAAAATATCCTGTTTACACACGACCATTACATAATGGTTTACAATACAAATATGTTACAACAAAATAAGTTTCTTGAATGCAGTTTTTACACAATATCATACAAGCATGGACTCCAAATCTCGTCCTTATTTAAGTATGCGACAGCGGAAGCTCTTAATAATCACCTGAGAATAAACATGCTTAAAACGTCAACAAAAATGTTGGTGAGTTATAGGTTTAACCTATATATATCAAATCATAATAATAGACCACAAGATTTCATATTTCAATACACATCCCATACATAGAGATAAAAATCATTCATATGGTGAACACCTGGTAACCGACATTAACAAGATGCATATATAAGAATATCCCCCTCATTCCGGGACACCCTTCGGATATGATATGAATTTCGAAGTACTAAAGCATCCGGTACTTTGGATGGGGTTTGTTAGGCCCAATAGATCTATCTTTAGGATTCGCGTCAATTAGGGTGTCTGTTCCCTAATTCTTAGATTACCAGACTTAATAAAAAGGGGCATATTCAGTTTCGATCATTCAACCATAGAACGTAATTTCACGTACTTGTGTCTATTTTGTAAATCATTTATAAAACCTGCATGTATTCTCATCCCAAAAATATTAGATTTTAAAAGTGGGACTATAACTCACTTTCACAGATTTTTACTTCGTCGGGAAGTAAGACTTAGCCACTGGTTGATTCACGAACCTATAACAATATATACATATATATCAAAGTATGTTCAAAATATATTTACAACACTTTTAATATATTTTGATGTTTTAAGTTTATTAAGTCAGCTGTCCTCGTTAGTAACCTACAACTAGTTGTCCACAGTTAGATGTACAGAAATAAATCGATAAATATTATCTTGAATCAATCCACGACCCAGTGTATACGTATCTCAGTATTGATCACAACTCAAACTATATATATTTTGGAATCAACCTCAACCCTGTATAGCTAACTCCAACATTCACATATAGAGTGTCTATGGTTGTTCCGAAATATATATAGATGTGTCGACATGATAGGTCGAAACATTGTATACGTGTCTATGGTATCTCAAGATTACATAATATACAATACAAGTTGATTTAGTTATGGTTGGAATAGATTTGTTACCAATTTTCACGTAGCTAAAATGAGAAAAATTATCCAATCTTGTTTTACCCATAACTTCTTCATTTTAAATCCGTTTTGAGTGAATCAAATTGCTATGGTTTCATATTGAACTCTATTTTATGAATCTAAATAGAAAAAGTATAGGTTTATAGTCGGAAAAATAAGTTACAAGTCGTTTTTGTAAAGGTAGTCATTTTAGTCGAAAGAACGACGTCTAGATGACCATTTTAGAAAACATACTTCCACTTTGAGTTTAACCATAATTTTTGGATATAGTTTCATGTTCATAATAACAATCATTTTCTCAGAATAACAACTTTTAAATCAAAGTTTATCATAGTTTTTAATTAACTAACCCAAAACAGCCCGCGGTGTTACTACGACGGCGTAAATCCGGTTTTACGGTGTTTTTCGTGTTTCCAGGTTTTAAATCATTAAGTTAGCATATCATATAGATATAGAACATGTGTTTAGTTGATTTTAAAAGTCAAGTTAGAAGGATTAACTTTTGTTTGCGAACAAGTTTAGAATTAACTAAACTATGTTCTAGTGATTACAAGTTTAAACCTTCGAATAAGATAGCTTTATATGTATGAATCGAATGATGTTATGAACATCATTACTACCTTAAGTTCCTTGGATAAACCTACTGGAAAAGAGAAAAATGGATCTAGCTTCAATGGATCCTTGGATGGCTCGAAGTTCTTGAAGCAGAATCATGACACGAAAACAAGTTCAAGTAAGATCATCACTTGAAATAAGATTGTTATAGTTATAGAAATTAAACCAAAGTTTGAATATGATTATTACCTTGTATTAGAATGATAACCTACTGTAAGAAACAAAGATTTCTTGAGGTTGGATGATCACCTTACAAGATTGGAAGTGAGCTAGCAAACTTGAAAGTATTCTTGATTTTATGTAACTAGAACTTGTAGAATATATGGAGAACACTTAGAACTTGAAGATAGAACTTGAGAGAGATCAATTAGATGAAGAAAATTGAAGAATGAAAGTGTTTGTAGGTGTTTTTGGTCGTTGGTGTATGGATTAGATATAAAGGATATGTAATTTTGTTTTCATGTAAATAAGTCATGAATGATTACTCATATTTTTGTAATTTTATGAGATATTTCATGCTAGTTGCCAAATGGTGGTTCCCACATGTGTTAGGTGACTCACATGGGCTGCTAAGATTTGATCATTGGAGTGTATATACCAATAGTACATACATCTAAAAGCTGTGTATTGTACGAGTACGAATACGGGTGCATACGAGTAGAATTGTTGATGAAACTGAACGAGGATGTAATTGTAAGCATTTTTGTTAAGTAGAAGTATTTTGATAAGTGTATTGAAGTCTTCCAAAAGTGTATAAATACATATTAAAACACTACATGTATATACATTTTAACTGATTCGTTAAGTCATCGTTAGTCGTTACATGTAAGTGTTGTTTTGAAACCTTTAGGTTAACGATCTTGTTAAATGTTGTTAACCCAATGTTTATAATATCAAATGAGATTTTAAATTATTATATTATCATGATATTATCATGTATGAATATCTCTTAATATGATATATATACATTAAACGTCTTTACAACGATAATCGTTACATATATGTCTCGTTTAAAAATCATTAAGTTAGTAGTCTTGTTTTTACATATGTAGTTCATTGTTAATATACTTAATGATATGTTTACTTATCATAGTATCATGTTAACTATATATATATATCCATATATATGTCATCATATAGCTTTTATAAGTTTTAACGTTCGTGAATCACCGGTCAACTTGGGTGGTCAATTGTCTATATGAAACATATTTCAATTAATCAAGTCTTAACAAGTTTGATTGCTTAACATGTTGGAAACATTTAATCATGTAAATATCAATATCAATTAATATATATAAACATGGAAAAGTTCGGGTCACTACAGTACGCATATGAAGCTATGGAAAATCAACTTGGTCAGCTCGCTTTCGAAGCAATTCGCTCAGGTCGTTTTCAAGATGATAATTCTGTGAGATTCTGAAATTCTCACACGTGTGCGAGTGTGCGAGTGTGCAAGTGTGCAAGTTTGATGTGTGATTTATTATGCTATTGTGTGATAAACAAGTATGTCTGTTTGAAAAGACAAATATATTTGTAATTTAAGTTTGTTTGTTTATTTAAATGCATTTAATCTTCGGCTTTCAAGCGATAAATCTTCTAATTTAAGTGTTTAGATTGGTAGTCGGTAAAATTAAGTACCTAAAACTGAAATTACTGTTATCAAACAAAAGTTTAAATTTTGAATTAGGGAATATCGTTTATTGAGAAGATATAAATATCTTAAGTCAAATACTTAATATAACGATTTCAAAATATTCATGAGTGAAATTAAGTTCCTGATGAAATCACGCTAGAACGAAAAAATTTGCTATTATTATTAAAGATAATTTGACTTAAGTGGGATAAAAATTTACTTTTAATTAATAACTTTAAAATGGCGATTGCTATAAATTGGGCGCGAGTTAAGATTAAGTGTTTACACTTAAATTACTTTACCCAAGGGTGGGGCGAGAATTTTGTTATCGTTATTTTATCCTTATTAATTTAAAGTAAAAATAAATTTAATTCTTTTGTGTGATTTTATTTTCTATGTATCGACTTGAAATGATAATTATAACAATTTGTCGCGGGTAAGAATAGGTGATAAAACCGAAATTACCCTACCCAAGGACGGGGCGCAAATTTTATTATTATTGCAAGTTATTAATTTTAAGTATTGTAAAATAATAAAAAAATAAAAAATAAAAAAATAATAATAATAAAAAAAATGTGTGTCTTTGTGTGCATGTTTGTTTGTTTTGTTTGTTGTGTGAAAATAGGTAAAACAAGGCATGTTCATAGACTGACAGTAAGTTCAGCAAAAGTAACTAATTTTTGACGAAACATGTGAACAAGAGAAGATATTGGTAATAAAGAACAATTCAACTTCAAACAACGCAAGTTAGGGCTTTCTAGCTCTAAGAGGTTTTAACTCCCTTTCTATACTATTTGCCCTTGTGAATTCTAATTTTTGTCTGATTTCATTGCAAATGAGGGCATTGCATGATCTCAAGTGTGGGGAGGGGTTATAATTCTCTCGGTTTATACACTTGGCTTATTCTTTAAATTGTGTGAAAAAATTTAAAATTTTCTAGCTAAATAAATTCAAATCATGTTTATATATATTTATGAACGGTAAAATTAAGTAAAATTTACTGAAACTATCGTCACCTAAAATGGATATAAATTGAGAAACAACACAAATGTTAAATTTATTTAATAGAATAGAGGAGAATAAAAATGCAAAGAAAAAGCCAAGTGTGGGGAGATTTACCAATCTATTTGTTTAAAACTGCATATCACATGTTTGTGCGAAGTTTTGCAGGTACTTTTGTTGTAATCCATAAAGAACGATGATTTACCAGCATGATTAAAACCGGGACATGGGCCAATTGGAGAATTAAAAAGGGCGATTTTCACTATAAGGGATAGTGTTGTGCCCGACTGACCCTTCATATAAAAATGTTTTTAAAAGATCAAAATGTGTTCATAAAATCTTATTTTCCTTAAGAAAAACATTAATATTTTAATACACGAGGCCTTCAGGATGAATCAATTCCATCCTAGAGGAAGTAAAGTCTTCCGAAAAAGACACGCACTTTTTGATTTAGGTCAAGAAGTTGTCGTCCAGACCGGCTGTAGAGTCTACAAAAAACCTTGTAAAGTTTTCTCGAAAATCAGTTGGAAATCCACGGACCTCAGCATCAAACAGGGTCGCCAAGTGGTCGGACTTATCCTAACCATAAGAGGATTTGTCTTGTAAAATGGGGAGGACGACTTGCAAATCAGCCAGATAAGCCTGATGAACCAGATCCCCAGAAAGGATAATCTCCTTAAAGATCAAAAATCAGCATTTAAGCCTGATATTACTCAATCCCTGAGATTGACCTTAAAGATTGAGAATTACAGACTCATGGAATTCAATGATATCTATACTCGAACTTGACCGAGAAAATGTTTTGAAAAATATAAAACCGATTTGTTTTAAAAAAAAAACTTTTTATTAATGCGTTCATTACTGTTGAACATAAATTCCTAGGAATTCACCGGAATTCACTAGGTCACCTGAACCAAATCGGGTGTCAACCGTAAGAACGGTGGTTGCATAGCATGGTCAGAGATAGGACCTTGTGACAGACCAAAAACTTCTAGAGTGATCTTTACTATTTCTCCTATCAAGGATAGTAATTGCATCCGACACGATGTTGACCATGATTTTATGCATGTTCATGTAACATAGCCTTAACAGTTTCTTGTTCATCGCTCTCCTTTATAACCGGACGGTAGTTTGCCGTAAGGTAATATACGGAACAAGTAAACTGGATGTGTGCTTTCCAAACACAGGGATAGCAAGTGGGTACACAAAACCGAAAGTTTTTAGCTTAAAATCAAAAGAGAATACGAAACCCACAACCCACAAAAATGTTTATGAAAACTTACACCGGTGATGGGTTAATCCGGAAAACGTGTCTAGTGTAACAACTAGCATGCATTTTCAAAACACAAAACTTTTTCATCAGGTTCCTACTTTCCCTAAGGATCTAAATTTTTCTAAGTCACGTAAGACTTTAACTACGACCCTTAAGTTTCATTAACTTGAAACTTGTTCGTTGTATTGAAATGAGTTGACGGAATTTGTATCGTGACTTGAAAAAGAAATCATCATCATTGTATATAGTGTGAAATAGAGTGTGAAAAATAAAAGAATAAATCGTATGAAGTGTGATTTCCTATTATTTTGTAGTATTTTTAGTTCTGTATTGCTTGAGGACAAGCAATGTTCAAAGTGTGGGGAGTTTGATATTGCTCAAAATGAACATATATTTAGTCGCAATATCTCTCCTAAATAATAGGTTTTCATATGTAATTATATTATATTTCCATTGTAATTGTACAAATAAATAAAAGTGAAGACTGAGTGCAAAAGTGAAACATATGTCAAGAAAACGTCAAAACACGAAAAGGTACAAACAATAGAACACGAAGTATGAGTCAACAATGCAAGAATTACTGATTCAGACAATTTTGTGTTCAAATAGTTCAGGTGACAGAGACATAACTTAGTGCATCTGCACATTCAACACTATGAATTGAAAATGATTAAAAAGTTAGGCAAAGTTGATACGCTTTTCTTATTTAATTGATGATGAAGGAACATGTTTGAAGTAATAATTCACCAAGAGAATTAAATAAATACTCCCTGACACAAGTTGGTCAAAAGTAGATATATTGATGGATATAATATGCGACAAATGTGTTCAAAGTGTACTCATCATAGGAGTATTATATGAAGATCACATGGTGGATTAATTTATTTAATTAATGTTAGGTCTACTTTTATATGGTGGCTAATTAAACAAATTGAAAGCATCATCATGAGGAAGCAAGTCTCAGGTATTACGAAGTATTATAACTACTATCGATTTTCAGAACAAAAGGAGAGTGGAAGAGACTACTGTCTTTGAGACAGACACATATCAATCTCAATCTCATAATTCACTCTGTATTTATTTTCAATTTTAGTTTTATTAATTAAGTTTGGGTATTGAAAAATTATTGTTGCACGGGTTATTTCTATCAATTTCTACCGCACTCGCATTAATGGAAGCTAAGAATTTTTCTGTTAGTGTTATTTATTTTTCTACCATGTTTAGTAGCTAATTTATTATTATGCTTATTTAACCAAAGTAGTTATTATGTTTGACTAAAAATAGGAAATGAGTAATTTAATTTGTACAATGGTTAATATTTAGATAAAGATCGACCTTAAGGGAGATTGGGGTTTTAACTTTAATGGGTATGGTAACGTAATTAAGTGACAACTTGTTAAATTACCACTACTTATAATTTACTATATGCATAAATAACCTCATACGTTGACTGATGTCGTAGCGTGGGGGTACGTGATAGTACTATATTTTACTAGGAAAAGCGATACAAATTACACAAGTTTTAATTACTTATTTACAAATGGGATATACCTAAACCTTGCTACAACACTATAGGCAGTGTACTTAATCGTAGAGTAGTATAGTTTTTAGTAAGTCCGGTTCGTTCCACAGGGAGCGGGCTTATTGCACACTATATTTTTAAACAACTATATTTGTACAAAATATATATAATTATATATAATAATATATAAAAGGGGGTTTACCGTTTAATGACCGGTTTGTCGATTTATATTTTAAGCGAAGCGTATAGTAAATGACGATATTTAAATAACAATATAAAATAAATAACAATAATTAAAATGACAATAAATAAAAGTACAAGGAAAAATGAAATAAAATATATTATGCTTATTTAAACTTCCGTAACCATGATGGTTGACGTGTTGATTTTAGTTTTATGCCCATGGGTTAATTGTCCTTTGTCCTGGATTATTTAATATGTCCGTCTGGTTTTTGTCCATAACAGTCCATCGGTCATAAATTTAAAGTGCGAGTGTCCTCGTCAATTTATTCTTATACCCGAAGTCAAATATTCCAACTAATTGGGGACTTAAACTGTAACAAGGTTTTAATACTTTGTTTAATAATTACACCAGGATATCGACTGCGTGTAACCCATGGTTTTAATACTTTGTTATCAATTATGCCAAGTGTCCTTGTACATAATTTCACACCTGTTTTAATAATTCCATAGACTATTAATCCATTCCCGTGTCCGGTTAAATGAACGATTATTCGTACATATAAATACCCCGCCCATCGTGTCCGATCGAGTGTATATGGTTATTTATAGGTACATCCAATTGTAAATCTTTATATTAAAATTAACAAACTATCATTTAGTTAAACAAATATAAAGCCCATTAATAGCCCATAGTCTAATTTCCACAAGTGTCGTTCTTTTGTCCAAACCCCAATTATGGTACAAAGCCCAATTACCCCGTCTTTAATATTTAGCTCAACATCATGATTACTTCGGTTCAAATAAGCATAATAATAACTTAAGTACGAGACATTAATTTAAAAAGGAGAACATAGCTTACATTGATTATTTATCGCGTAGTGGTACACGAACAGAGCTCCGACTTTAAAACCCGTAAAATAACCTTTACATAACCCGAACTAATCTAATATAACACTAATCTATATTATATATATATATATATATATATATATATATATATATATATATATATATATATATATATATATATATATATATATTTATTTATTATCTTACGGAGTATTATTATTATTATGTATTTTTTACTCGCAGAATTCGTGAGATTTTATAGGCATTCTGAAATTTCTGTGCTCCGCGAGTCGCGGCACTTTGTGCCTGAGAACTCCGCGAGTCGCGGGGAAATGGGATACAGCTCACACCCTTTTGGATCTTCTTTGCCGACGTTTTATATATATAAATATAAAATATAAATAATTAATATAATTAATTATATATTATATTATATTCTTGTGCATAGTAGACTTGTAATTTTTGGTCCGTTGCATCGAGCGTTGAGAGTTGACTCATGTCCCGGTTCCGGATTTTCGAACGTCCTTGCGTACAATTTTATATCTTGTACTTTGCGTTTTGTAACTTGTACTCTTGTCATTTTTAGACGTTTTTCATCAATAAATTGAACCTTTTGAATTGTATCTTGTACATTTGAGTTTTTTGGACATTTGTGTCTTCAAATCTTCGTTCTCGCCTTTTGTCTTCGCACTTATTTATTTAAACAATTACAATGAAAATATAATACAATTACATATGAAAACCTATTATTTAGGAGGGATATTGCTATGAAATATATGTTACTTTTTAGCCTTATCAAATATCCCCACACTTGAGTGTTGCTTGTCCTCAAGCAATACATAACTTGAAATAATATAATACATCACACGAATCACTTCTTTATTCTTCACACTTTGTACATCAGTGATTTTGAGATGGCGGTATAAACAATGATAGTAACAATGTGGTTTACAGTCCCACATGACTATAAAAATTTAGATCCTCTAAGGAAATTGGATCTTTATGAAAACATTTGATCTTTTGAAAATTCAATCTAGCTTTTACCCTAGACAAGTTTTCTGGAATAACCCTTCACCGGTGTTTGCAAAATATTTTTGTGGGTTGTGTGGGTTTCAGATTTGAAAATTTTAGCTCAACACTTGTGGTTTTGTGTTACCCACTTGCTAACCTTGTATTAGGAAAGCAACACGTCCAATTCACTTGTTTCGTATATTACCTTTCGATAAACTACCGTCCGGTTGTAAAGGAAAGCGATGAACAAGAAACTGTTAAGGCAATGTCTAATGACATGCATTTGATTATGGTCCAAAAATGTGTCAGATGCTATTACTATCCTTGGTAGGAGCAATAGTAAAGATCATCCTAAAATTTTTCCGGTCTGGCACAAGGTCCTGTCTTCGACCATGCTATGCAACCACCGTTCTTACGGTTGACACCCGATTTGGTTCAGGTGACCTAATGAATTCCAGGTGAATTCCTAGGATTTTACGTTCAATGGTAATGAACGCATTGAAAATAGGTTTTCAGAAAACAAATCGGTTTGTAACTTTTGATCAAAATATTTTCTCGTTCAAGCTCGAGTTTAGATATCATTGAATTCCATGAGTTTGAATTCTCAAACTTTAAGGTCAATCTCAAGGATTGAGTAATATCAGTCTTAAAAGCTGATTTTTAATCTTTTAAGGAGATTATCCTTTCTGGGGATCTGATTCATTAGTCTTATCAAGCTAATTTGCACGTTGCCCTCCCCATTTTACGAGACAGATCCTCTCATGGTTAGGATAAGTCTGACCACATGGCGACCCTGTTTTATGCTGAGGTCCGTGGATTTCCTGCTGATTTTAGTGATGACTTTTCTAGATTTTTCGTCAACCTACAGCTGGTCTGGACGACAACTTCTTGACCTAAATCAACAAGCGCGTGTCTTTTTCAGATGACTTTACTTCCTTTTAATGATGGAATTGATTCATCGTGTAGATCCATCTTTTCTTTCAAATATATTACAGTAAATCGGGTAAAACAGTTAATTTAGTCCAAAACAAAAGCACCTGCAATAACTTTACAGAAACATGTGATATATAGTTTTTAATTGAATAACTTGGTACATTCTCCCCACACTTAGTTTCTTTCTTTGCCTTTTTATTCTCCTTTATTCCATTTTAAATGAATTCAATCATTTTAGGGTGTTTCTCAATTTATGTCCTTTCCAAGGTAACGATAATTTCGGTATTAACAACTAGTTTTCACCGTTCATAAATATATATAAACATGATTTTGAATTCATTTAGTTGATTTTTTTTTTTTTAAATTTTCATAAAATTTAGAAAATAAACCAAGTATAAACCCGAGAGAATTTATAACCCTTCCCCACACTTGAGATCATGCAATGCCCTCATTTGTATGAAATCAGACTATATTTATAAATTCATGAGGGTGATAAGTGTAGAAAAGTGATTAAAAATACCCAGTTTGTAATTACAAAGCGCATCGAATGATAGATGGCGCGCCTCATCGTTCATTCCTTCTTGTTTTATCATACATGTTTTTCTTCAAAAACGGTTGCTTTTCTGAACTGTTTGTTAATATTTGAAAATGCGTCTTTTATCCTAACTTATCATGCATTTTTATTAACGAGTTATGCACTAACCTGAACCCCTAATTTAACGTTAAGTGGGGTTAGACTTCCCCACACTTAGCTGACGACATGTGAAGTCGGTAGAATAAGTTCCACGAATTAAAATTGTGAGCCAGTTATTTACATCTCGGGTGGTATATATTATATCAATGGGTTTAAAGTTTAGACCCACCCGATCGTCACTACCTAATTCTTTTTTAAGTGTAGCTTTTAGTAAATGGATATGTCTTTTTTCTGGTTCTTGGTCAAATGGATCGATATACACCGACATACTTATTTCTATAGGGTGGACAATTCCTAATATTTCCTTCCTTTTATTCTTAGGATCAAAGTTTTCACCTCTATTACCCAATTGGGTGAAATCTGAGGTGTCATTATCGATTACAGCTCGTAGTTCATCTTCGATAGATGACTCGTCTATTGAGAATATTGGGTTGGAAGGTTGTGTAATGGTGAATTTCGGGATTGGAGTAGATTCTTCTTCATTAACGGTACTTATCGGTCCCACCACTTTGGTCTCGAGGGTAAAGTTTTTAACGTTATCGTTTTCCCAAGAGTACCAATTTGTCACCCTTACTTTTTCTTCATTCATTGATTGATCGATGATTTCGTCGGTAGAGGCTAATGTGTCGATATGTTGTGAAATTGGTAAAGCTGAATAAAAAGTATCATCGGGATAGTTGGTGATTTCGGAGCTCTCGAATTCATCAAAATTCGATGATATGAGTTTTCTTGCACAATACTCCTCAGATCAACAGGTGTGTAGTCTGATAGAGTTTCAGCTTGCTGGTTTACAAACTCTCTCATTTGTTCATTTTGAGCATTGAGTTCTTCGAGTTTGATTTTCATATTGTCTAATAAATTTTTAGACACGTAATTTTCCTCGTCTACTGGTTGTTGAGTTTGGATATATTCTTGGGAATAATCCCAATTTGAATTGTATTCTTCATAATCATTCCATTCAGGTTCCGTGGGTGCGTAATTTTCCATAGGAACGTAATAATAACATTCCCATGTTGAGTGATAATCTCTACAGATTTCACAACCAGTTATTGTTTCGTCATTCGTGATCCAAGATTGACCGAACGAATTGTCATCAACACCCGTTTGAGAGTATTTATTTAATTGATTTTGGATATCAAAAAGAGTTTCCATAGCATTGTTTTCAAAATTTTCCATTTTATTGCGATGGCCAAATTTTAGCTATAATGTGGTGTATTTACTAATTATCCTATTAGTTATAAAAATAGAAAAACTTATATAAGTTGTCCAATTAATAGACTTTTCTGCTTTTGCCCACGTTTCGAATAGTCAAAAGATGCAGCAGGGAGCCAGAACCCTTTAAATCGGAAGCTCACAACTCAGCCACTAACAAATCCAACTATTACTACGAAGCAGAAAATTATCAACGTCCATTAATTTAACCACTTAAATAATTTTTCTTTCCGTTTGAGATATTAGATAAGAAATTGAGAAAATTTCTAAGTCCTAAAAACTAAAGCGTCGAGAAAAAAAGAAAGAAAAAGAATACGTGTCGAAAAACATCAAAAAAAATAAAAGTGTCGAAAAATAATAGGCGTCGAAAAATAAAAATAAGAAAGTAGCGCTTCGAAACTTAAAAAGGAATTAAAAACTAAGAATTAAAAGTTGCGTCTAAAAATATTAAAGCTTAAAAGAAAAACTATATCCCAAATGGTAATAACTTAAAAAGGTACTAAAATATAAAAACGGCGTCGCAAAATTCTAAAGCACCTAAATCTTAGTCTAAAGAAAAAGCTCTTAAGGCATTTTATGACAAAGCCTAAAAATCTAGAAATAAAAATAACTACGGCAAAAACTATGACTTAAAACTAAGTACGAGCGATAAAATACAAATATTACGATAAAACAAATAAAAAGATACAAAATATAAAAATAATCTTAAAGTTGTAAAAAGTACAATTTTTATAAAAATATTATTTTTATATTTTTATTTTAATAAAGTATTAATTTATATATAAATAAAACTAATTAAAATTTAAAATATAATTTAATTAAAAATTAAAACTAATTATATTAAATTAATAAAGTAATTAGGGTTTAAAAATAATAATAAATAATATTACTCCGTACTTAAAGCGAAAATAGGGTTTCTGTCAGCGCGTCAGAGCAGCTCCGCGAGTTGCGGCGTTTTAAGCCTGCAAACTCCGCAAGTCGTGGAGTTTGCATTTTCGGTTTTTTTTTTTATATTGTTTTTCTAAAAATATATATATTTATACAAAAATAAATTAAAAATATAGAGTTTCGCCGACTTCCCCGGCAGCGGCGCTAAAAACTTGATGTCGTAGCGTGGGGGTACGTGATAGTACTATATTTTACTAGGAAAAGCGATACAAATTACACAAGTTTTAATTATTTATTTACAAATGGGATATACCTAAACCTTGCTACAACACTATAGGCAGTGTACCTAATCGTAGAGTAGTATAGTTTTTAGTAAGTCCGGTTCGTTCCACAGGGAGCGGGCTTATTGCACACTATATTTTTAAACAACTATATTTGTACAAAATATATATAATTATATATAATAATATATAAAAGGGGGTTTACCGTTTAATGACCGGTTTGTCGATTTATATTTTAAGCGAAGCGTATAGTAAATGACGATATTTAAATAACAATATAAAATAAATAACAATAATTAAAATGACAATAAATAAAAGTACAAGGAAAAATGAAATAAAATATATTATGCTTATTTAAACTTCCGTAACCATGATGGTTGACGTGTTGATTTTAGTTTTATGCCCATGGGTTAATTGTCCTTTGTCCTGGATTATTTAATATATCCATCTGGTTTTTGTCCATAACAGTCCATCGGTCATAAATTTAAAGTGCGAGTGTCCTCGTCAATTTATTCTTATACCCGAAGTCAAATATTCCAACTAATTGGGGACTTAAACTGTAACAAGGTTTTAATACTTTGTTTAATAATTACACCAGGATATCGACTGCGTGTAACCCATGGTTTTAATACTTTGTTATCAATTATGCCAAGTGTCCTTGTACATAATTTCACCCCTGTTTTAATAATTCCATAGACTATTAATCCATTCCCGTGTCCGGTTAAATGAACGATTATTCGTACATATAAATACCCCGCCCATCGTGTCCGATCGAGTGTATATGGTTATTTATAAATACATCCAATTGTAAATCTTTATATTAAAATTAACAAACTATCATTTAGTTAAACAAATATAAAGCCCATTAATAGCCCATAGTCTAATTTCCACAAGTGTCGTTCTTTTGTCCAAACCCCAATTATGGTACAAAGCCCAATTACCCCGTCTTTAATATTTAGCTCAACATCATGATTACTTCGGTTCAAATAAGCATAATAATAACTTAAGTACGAGACATTAATTTAAAAAGGAGAACATAGCTTACATTGATTATTTATCGCGTAGTGGTACACGAACAGAGCTCCGACTTTAAAACCCGTAAAATAACCTTTACATAACCCGAACTAATCTAATATAACACTAATCTATATAATATATATATATATATATATATATATATATATATATATATATATATATATATATATATATATATATATATATATATATATATATATATATATATATATTATATATTATATATTTATTTATTTATTATCTTACGGAGTATTATTATTATTATGTATTTTTTACTCGCAGAATTCGTGAGATTTTATAGGCATTCTGAAATTTCTGTGCTCCGCGAGTCGCGGCACTTTGTGCCTGAGAACTCCGTGAGTCGCGGGGAAATGGGATACAGCTCACACCCTTTTGGATCTTCTTTGCCGACGTTTTATATATATAAATATAAAATATAAATAATTAATATAATTATTTATATATTATATTATATTCTTGTGCATAGTAGACTTGTAATTTTTGGTCCGTTGCGTCGAGCGTTGAGAGTTGACTCATGTCCCGGTTCTGGATTTTCGAACGTCCTTGCGTACAATTTTATATCTTGTACTTTGCGTTTTGTAACTTGTACTCTTATCATTTTTAGACGTTTTTCATCAATAAATTGAACCTTTTGAATTGTATCTTGTACATTTGAGTTTTTTGGACGTTTGTGTCTTCAAATCTTCGTTCTCGCTTTTTGTCTTCGCACTTATTTATTTAAACAATTACAATGAAAATATAATACAATTACATATGAAAACCTATTATTTAGGAGGGATATTGCTATGAAATATATGTTACTTTTTAGCCTTATCATTGACCGGACACGGAAGACGGGTTATTTATATATGGGGTAAATTATTCATGGAAACGGACACGTGAATGGATTAACGGTTAAAAGACTAGTTAAAATTAAGGTGGGTTACATACAGTGACAACTGGTGTAATTATTGACATACGTGACAACCACATCAAACCATCTAAATAGTAATTAGTTAGAATATTTAACTGTGGTTACAAGATAAAATGATGAGGACACTCGCATTTGATTCTTGTAATTTTAGGACTGCGCTGGACAACTCCGGGTGGACATATTAAATATTCTACGGGTACAAAGGAAAATTAACCCAGGGTAAAAAGTAAAAAGTAAAAGTCAAACATCGTAACTACGGAAGTTAAATAAGCATAATATTCTTTTTATTGTATTTTTATCTCGTTTAGTTAAAGTAATATTTATTTACTGCAGTTATTTTTATTTACTTCACTGCTATAATCTAGTTTAAATTTATTATCTTGTTGTTTAAATTAAAAAGAAAAGCTAAAAAGACAAACCGGTCGTTAAATGGTAAATCCCCTAAAGTTACTAAAATTATTATATATTACTAAATCTAACTTAGTTACTTAATTTACCTAGATAACCTAGTAAAGCACCCGATAATAGTGTCCACGGATCGACCTCTCGGACTTTACCTTAGCTATATTATTATACGATAGGTATACTTGCCTATTGTGTTTTAGTTTAATTTAGGTGATTTTCTGTAGTAAATAATATAAAACTGATAACCGTTTCGTACACCCCGTAAAACACATCAAGTTTTTGGCGCCGCTGCCAGGGACACTTTTTGTGTCAACTACGGTATCTAGGATTTAATTTGTAAATATATAAAAGACTTAGATAATTTTATTACAAATTTAAAATAAATAAAAACGAATTTTTATTATCATGGATTGAAAATAGAATTTTAGAATATTTTGAATTTGGTGTCACGGTTTATAAAAAAAAAAAAAAGTTAGATAAGATAAAAGTAAAAAATAAAAATAAAAAAAATAAATAATAATTTAAAATAGAAAACTAGAATAAATATAAAATCAACTTAGATTTTTTTTTAAGTGTAGTATTTTTATTTTCATCTTTATTAGTTTTTATAGATTTAATATAAGTTTAATTTTTAGTCTAATAGTCACTTAGTGATTAAAATAGAAAACTAAGTTAGTTTTAATTAGTGATTAAAATTTAAAATCTTGAAAAAAAAAATATTTTTAAGATTTTGTCTATAAAATTAAAAAGTGTTTTTAATTTAAGTTTTGTTACTTTTAGATTTTTAGACTTTAGTCGCAACTTTTGGTTGTAAGTTTGTAGACGCAAAGCTTCAGATGTAAAACTTTATTTTGTAAGTTTATTTTGTTTTTCGACGATTATTTTTCGACCTCTTATTTTTTAACGCGCTTTTTCTTTTTCATTTCTATGCTCTAGTTTTTAGGACATAGATTTTTATCTTCTTTAAATTTCGACGAAAAATTATTTTAAGCGATAAATTGATAGACATCCAAAATTTTCTGGTTCGTAGTAGTAGTTGGATTTGTTAGTGGCGAGTTGTGGGCTTCCGATTTAAAGGTTCCTGGCTACCTGCTGCATCTATTGGCTATTCGAAACGTGGGCAAAATCAGAAAAGTCTATTAATTTGATAACTTTAATAATTTTTATCTTTATAACTAATAGGATATTCAGTGAATGCACCGAGCAAAACGTTCACCACCTTTCATACGTTCACCTCTTGTAACTCGATCAAGACATCTAGCCAATATTGTCGCCGTTGATTTTTCTTTAGAATCATCATCTAGTCGAACGAGTACTCCAATTCAAATTTCCGATAATCCATTTTTTGAACCCGACCTCACAATTGAGAACCCAGAGGATATTCAAGGACAATTCAGAGATCCTGAACCACTAATTATTCCTCCTGAACCACCAATCATTCAACCAGAGGTTGTTAAGGAAGAAACCATTAAATCAGAATCCTCTAGTGATTCAGATTCAACAAATTCAATCATGAAAAATCAGGAACTTCTAAGTATGGAAGATCGAATGAGAGCCACACGCACAGGCCAAGGTCACGCCATTACTCAACCAGACATTAATGCGCCAGATTACGAAATCAAAGGGCAAATCCTACACATAGTAACTAATCAGTGCCAATTTAGTGGTACGCCAAAAGAAGATCCAAACGAACATCTTCGAACCTTTAATAGGATTTGTACTCTATTTAAAATCAGAGAAATTAAGGATGAACAGATCTATCTCATGTTGTTTCCCTGGACTTTAAAGGGAGAAGCCAAAGATTGGTTAGAATCGTTACCGGAAGGAACGATTGACACATGGGATGTTTTAGTTGAGAAATTTCTTAAACAATTCTTTCCGGCATCTAAAGCCGTGAGACTTCAAGAAGAAATTGTTACGTTCGCGCAAAATCCAAATGAAACATTATATGAGGCGTGGACAAGATTTAGAAAGTTGTTGAGAGGATGTCCTTAGCACGGTTTAGACACTTATCAATAGTGCAAATATTCTACCAAGGATGCGATGTTGCTACACGAAAAGACATCGACACAGCAGCTGGTGGTTCCATTATGAAGAAAACCTCAACTGAAGCTCACAAAATTATTGATAATACAGCATCCCACTCACATGAGTGGCACCAGGAAAAAGATATCTTTCGTTCATCTAAAGCGGCTAGAGTCGAATCTAGCCATGACTTTGATTCCATTTCCGCAAAGTTAGATGATGTCGATAGACGAATGGAAAAGATGACTAAAGATATTCACGCGATACGAATCAGTTGTGAGCAGTGTAGGGGGCCACATTTGACGAAAGATTGTTTCGGTGTTGAGCAAACGATGGAACAACGTGAGAATGTTTCCTACATGAACCAAAGGTCGGGAAATAATTATCAAAATAATTAGCAACCGCCAAGGAATAATTTCAACCGACCTTACAACACCCCATACAATCCAAATGGGCCCAACAATAACTCGTATAACCAACAAGGTCCTAGCAATCAGTAAAGACCCGGTTTTCTTAATAAGCCACCACAAACCGATGAGAAAAAGCCAAACCTGGAGGAAATGATGACAAAGCTCATGGAATCCCAAGCACAGTTTGTTGCATCTCAAAAACAAACTAATGAACAAAACTCGCAATCATTCAGACACCAACAAGCTTCTATCCAAAACTTGGAATAAGAAGTAAGTAACCTAGCAAGGTTAATTGGTGAAAGAAAGCCAGGGAGTTTACCAAGCGACACAAATACCAACCCTCGAAATGAAGCAGCCAAAGCAATTACCACCCGAAGTGGTTTGACGCTTACGCCACCTGTTATACCAGTCATTTCCGATTATCCTGTTCCACCACCTCAACCAGAACCAGAACCAGTAGTTGAGAAAGCCAATGAACAACAAGCTGAAATCCCAGAAGGTTCAGTACGACCTAAACCATACGTTAAACCATATCAACCACCGCTTCCTTACCCGAGCAAACAAAGAAAAGAAAGACTCGAAGCCGAACAGTCAAAATTTCTTGACATGTTCAAACAAATAAACGTCAATCTTCCTTTCATCGATGTAATTTCAGGAATGCCACGATATGCAAAGTTTTTGAAAGACCTAATCACAAACAGAAAGAAAATGGAAGAACTTTCAGCTGTCACAATGAATGATGCATGTTCGGCAGTATTATTGAACAAGATACCCGAAAAACTCTCTGACCCCAGAAGTTTCACAATTCCATGTTTAATGGGTAGTCTTGATTCAATAAGAGCATTAGCAGACTTAGGTGCTAGTATTAACTTAATGTCTTATTCATTATACGTTAAACAAGGCCTTGAAGAGTTAAAACCAACACGAATGAGCATACAACTAGCTGATCGATAAATCAAATATCCTAGAGGGATAATGGAGAATATGCTAGTTAAAGTTGGTACTTTAGTATTCCCAGCAGATTTTGTGATTCTGGATATGGAAGAAGATTCTCGAGTTCCTCTTATCTTAGAAAGACCATTCTTAAACACAGCTAGAGTAATAATAGACGTGTTTGGTAAGAAATTGACCCTAAGTATAGATGACGAGAGTGTGACCTTTTCTGTTGATAAGGCCAGACCAAAAAATTCTAGGGTGATCTTTACTATTTCTCCTATCAAGGATAGTAATTGCATCCGACACGATGTTGACCATGATTTTATGCATGTTCATGTAACATAACCTTATCAGTTTCTTGTTCATCGCTCTCCTTTGCAACCGGACGGTAGTTTGCCGTAAAGTAATATACGGAACAAGTAAACTGGATGTGTGCTTTCCAAACACGGGGATAGCAAGTGGGTACACAAAACCGAAAATTTTTAGCTTAAAATCAAAAGAGAATACGAAACCCACAACCTACAAAAATGTTTATGAAAACTTACACCGGTGATGGGTTAATCCGAAAAACGTGTCTAGTGTAACAACTAGCATGCATTTTCAAATCACAAAACTTTTTCATCAGGTTCCTACTTTTTCCCTAAGAATCCAAATTTTTCTAAGTCACGTAAGACTTTAACTACGACCCTTAAGTTTCATTAACTTGAAACTTGTTCGTTGTATTGAAATGAATTGACGGAATTTGTATCGTGACTTGAAAAAGAAATCATCATCATTGTATATAGTGTGAAATAGAGTGTGAAAAATAAAAGAATAAATCGTGTGAAGTGTGATTTCCTATTGTTTTGGAGTATTTTTAGTTTTGTATTGCTTGAGGACAAGCAATGTTCAAAGTGTGGGGAGTTTGATATTGCTCAAAATGAACATATATTTAGTCGCAATATCTCTCCTAAATAATAGGTTTTCATATGTAATTGTATTATATTTCCATTGTAATTGTACAAATAAATAAAAGTGAAGACTGAGTGCCAAAGTGAAACATATATCAAGAAAACGTCAAAACACGAGAAGGTACAAACAATAGAACACGAAGTATGATTCAACAATGCAAGAATTACTGATTCAGACAATTTCATGTTCAAATAGTTCAGGCGACAGAGACATAACTTAGTGCATCTGCACATTCAACATTATTAATTGAAAATGATTAAAAAGTTAGGCAAAGTTGATATGCTTTTCTTATTTAATTGATGATGAAGGAACATGTTTGAAGTAATAATTCACCAAGAGAATTAAATAAATACTCCCTGACATAAGTTGGTAAAGTAGATATATTGATGGATATAATATGCGACAAGTGTGTTCAAAGTGTACTCATCATAGGAGTATTATATGAAGATCACATGGTGGATTAATTTATTTAATTAATGTTAGGTCTACTTTTATATGGTGGCTAATTAAACAAATTGAAAGCATCATCATGAGGAAGCAAGTCTCAGGTATTACGGAGTATTATAATTACTATCGATTTTCAGAACAAAAGGAGAGTGGAAGAGACTACTGTCTTTGAGACAGACACATATCAATCTCAATCTCATAATTCACTCTGTATTTATTTTCAATTTTAGTTTTATTAATTAAGTTTGGGTATTGTAAAATTATTGTTGCACGGGTTATTTCTATCAATTTCTACCGCACTCACATTAATGGAAGCTAAGAACTTTTCTATAAGTGTTATTTATTTTTCTACCATGTTTAGTAGCTAATTTATTATTATGCTTATTTAACCCAAGTAGTTATTATGTTTGACTAAAAATAGGAAATGAGTTAATTTAATTTGTACAACGGTTAATATTTAGATAAAGAACGACCTTAAGGGAGATTGGGGTTTTAACTATTAATGGGTATGGTAAAGTAATTAAGTGACAACTTGTTAAATTACCACTACTTATAATTTACTATATGCATAAATAACCTCATACGTTGACCGGACACGGAAGACGGGTTATTTATATATACGGTAAATTATTCATTGAAACGGACACGTGAATGGATTAATGGTTAAAAGACTAGTTAAAATTAAGGTGGGTTACATACAGTGACAACTAGTGTAATTATTGACATACGTGACAACCGCGTTAAACCATCTAAATAGTAATTAGTTAGAATATTTAACTGTGGTTAAAAGATAAAATGACGAGGACGCTCGCATTTGATTCTTGTAATTATAGGACTGCGCTGGACAACTCCAGGTGGACATATTAAATATTCTACGGGTACAAAGGAAAATTAACCCAGGGTAAAAAGTAAAAAGTAAAAGTCAAACATCGTAACTACGGAAGTTAAATAAGCATAATATTCTTTTTATTGTATTTTCATCTCGTTTAGTTAAAGTAATATTTATTTACCACAGTTATTTTTATTTACTTCACTGCTATAATCTAGTTTAAATTTATTATCTTGTTGTTTAAATTAAAAAGAAAAGCTAAAAAGACAAACCGGTCGTTAAATGGTAAATCCCCTAAAGTTACTAAAATTACTATATATTACTAAATCTAACTTAGTTACTTAATTTACCTAGATAACCTAGTAAAGCACCCGATAATAGTGTCCACGGATCGACATCCCGGACTTTACCTTAGCTATATTACTATACGATAGGTATACTTGTCTATTGTGTTTTAGTTTAATTTAGGTGATTTCCTGTAGTAAATAATATAAAACTGATAACCGTTTCATACACCCCATAAAACACATCAAGCCGCCGACTAGAAACAGCTGATCCGCCGGCTAGGATTACTTGTACATAAAGCTCAAGTTCAAGATAAACATGGAAAATATTTTGGTTTGATTCGGAACACAACAAGCCGCCGGCTGGTGAAGTCCAAGCCGCTGGCTAAGCAGCGCGGTTAAAGTTAATTTGGCGTGAAGAAAAAGTAAAACTTGAAGAAAAAGTCACCGACTTGTACCTAGCCGCCGGCTAGGGATCCTGAGCTGCTAGCTCAGGTGGCGGTTTACGAAAGTTATAAATAGAGGCTGATTTCTGCAGTTTTAGAATGCTGGAAAATTTATAGTTTTTAGGGTTTACATTATAAAATTATTAGTTTTAGGGCTTATTTCAAGTTTCAATCATTGTAAAATCCTTCAAGGATTCAAGATTATTCAAGTTTATTCAATTTTTCAATTTTGAGGTAATTCTATCTTCATTATTACATCTTTATTTAATTATGTTTATTCTTTATTTTTTATTCTTGTTCGTCTTCTATCATGAAATAAACGTTCATGGTGGTTACTTGGATGAAAACTGAAACTTTGCGAGAATCATAAGATGAAGCTGTCGACTGACATATCCTTAGCCGTCGACTGGATATGTCATAGCCGCCAGTTTCGAGCTTCGAATTGTGCAGTTTCTGGTTTTTTCCATAACTATATAATTATGTTTCTGTGATGATTATTTATTCTGTTTGAATCTGTCATGATTAAGATTTGCGTTTGCATCCTTAATGATTAAGTAATAAGAATTAGGATTAACTAGTACTTAATTCTAAATAAGCTTTTACTCGATTCATCTAATCTTCTAGGTTAATCACACCAAACAAGGTATTTGAATTGCATTGAACTTAAGTTAAGATCTTTTGTAGAATTTGTAAGTAACTAGAGGGGGGTGAATAGTTACTTAATATGATTTTTAAAACTTTTGTGATGATCAATAAGATTTGAACAATATTTGATCACCCTAATCAACTCAAATCAATGTGTGGTGTGTTTATGTTTGTAATAATGCGGAATGTGAAGTAAAGAACATAAACACAAGGATTTATAGTGATTCGGGTGGATGTTAACTAATCCACCTTAATCCACTCCCCGATTCATTAATCGGGATTTCTTACTTCACTAAGCACCTTTCTCCAAATCCGGTGGAGGGAGATTCGATTTACAAGCCTTGTACTTCTTCTTACACAACAAACCTAATCCTTCTATCCCTTTGAAAGATTACCTCCAACTCAGATCAAATTGTCTTCACCTTGGACAAGTATTAATCTCTAATGAGATTAATCAACTCCCTAGTTCCCTTTAAGGAAAAAGATAGCTAAGGTAGCATATGCTTCTAATTACAACGTACAAAGACTCACCCTTTTCTAGTGATGAGAATCCTAAGACAATTCTAAGGATTATACAACACTATGCAAACATACAAAGATAAGAATTTAAAAGTAAGTTTACAAACACCCCTTTTATAATCTAGGAGATTATAAAACTTCTCTTGCTAATCACAAACATATGTATGAATGTTATGTTCTTGTGATTCTCTGATGATTTTGAGTTATAGCATGCAAGAGGTCCAAGTCTTCAAAGTTCTCCAAGCCTTGCTATTTATATGGAGAGATAAAAAGTCAGCCACTTCTGCGGCTTGGACCACGATCGACCGTGGGTCGACCGCACGCGGTCCAGTCTAAAAAACCTATCAGTTGTATAGCCATTTGAATCAGTATTGGACATCACTCTTTGGACACTTTACTTCGTTTATCACCTGCAAAAGATACCCAATATCCTATACAAGTACTATATGCAATTAATGTCCATTTACCTTGGATGTATTGCCTTGATAGTGACTTATCATGCTCAAAGTGGAAAATCTATCATTCTTGGATACAACTCATGATATTCATTTGAGGCAATCTCAGTTTTGTCATAATCTTTTATATGTAATTAACACATTTGCTGAATCTTAATTGGTTGGTCAACATGTCATTGATGACACAACCCCACTTTTATCACAAAGCATGCTAGTATTCAAATTTGAACTTGTTTGTAATTAATTAAGTGTGTAAATGATGTCTTGACAAATTAAGCTAGTAACAGTTGTTGCAAGATATCAAGTTAATCAAGTTTAAACTTATTCATAAACTTAATTTTAGACTTAAGCAAACCTATGTGTGTTAATGTTTCATTGTCTTTTAAGTTTACTAGATTATGACATTCTAAATATCATCCAAGTAACATAAGCATATATTGAAGTAGTCCAAATACTAGTTCTAACTTGTAACAAATAGCAAGACAAGTTTGATACATATACATATTAACTATCTGCTTATCATTTAGCACTTAACACATAGTCAAATAGTACACATGTACTAATAGCAAGTAGTCAATTAATATTCATGTAATGACTAGCAAGAGATCACTAAATAATCTTAGAATTAAGCATATAGTGATAACATAGCATTAAACTAAGGCTATGTAAGTTTTACTTGCAAAGTGGCATTTTCAAGATTAATGTATAAGTATACATTAATATCCAACACATGTACAAGGAATGAGCAATTCTTGGTTAGGACTTGGTGACCACCCTAAGAATGTCTAGATCCTTTTTAGATGTACATGTTTTCCTAAAACACTTATGTGTTTTTCTTAACTTAATCGTCATTAATGTGTCATTAGGTGTGATTAACCAAGATTAGTGTTCTAGTGACCAAAACTCATTTTGGAATGAAGAAGGCAACTATCCTAAGCATGTTTGAACATATTTCATAAATTATAGATGCCCTTAAGTAGTGGAGCCAAAATCGATGGATTTTTGGATAGAAGCTTCTACGGTCGATCCACGGTCGGCCGTGTAGTCGACCGTGCAACCCTGATTTCATAAATCTGGGTGCCAGTCTCCACGGTCTGACCTGCGGTCGACCGTGGTGCTAACCGTGTAGCTTACGTTTTCCGTTTTAAGCTTTATTTGATTTTGGTCTTTTGCTAGAGTAAGTGTGGATTAGTGAACTTTTATATTTATGTCAAGATGTCTACCATCACCTTTACTTATGTGCATATGTCATTATCAAAACACTTATTGTTATGGGTTAAGATTAGTATAGCCATTAAGCATATCCTCATGTTAACCCACATTCTCTCCCAACATTCTCCCCCTTTTTGATGATGACAAACACATAAGTGATGGTGGACATTTATCTATAAATATGCTCAAGTGTTAACATCACTTATCCAACTTTCTTGTGACGACCCGGAAAATTTCGACTTTTTTTAAACTTAATTCTCTAAATGATTTCATAATTCTGACACGATAAGCAAAGTCTGTTATCCTGAGTCTCAAACTTTTTGAACTGTTTACATACATTCATTATAATATACGATATAATTAAATTGTTATTAAAATGAATCTATATATATAAATAGAGTATATTAAATATAATTATTTAATGATTATAATACTCTTTGATGTTGCGGTTGATATTAAACAAGTTAAATACGAACTTATGTGATTTTAAAAATAAACGGTGATCCGAAAATGAGTGATATAAATTATAGGCTTATTATAAATGTATTTAGGAGCTATTTGTTAAATTTTAACACTTTTTATATTTTACCTGGGATCGAGCGCGGAAAGATGATTTAATTTTTAAGAATTAATGACCAGTTTTAATACCATAATGACTAAAATAAATAAAGAAGATTAATATAAAAATTTGGAATTTTTCCGGAGACTTTTATCCTCTACTAATTAACAAAACAACGGAGTACGAATTATTATCGCTAATAAAAACTGTCGGCAGATATAATTGGTTTTGATAAAGCATACACGTTTTTTTTAAATCAATATTATATTGATTACTATTACTGATTGAGAATCACTGTTAGTGATTGTTAGAATTATTGTTTAATTACGAAGTACAACATAATATATATATTATCTATCAATTACTATATATAAATATATCTTCTACATATACAAATGCAGAGATATTACACCAACATATAATCTTCTTCTATAATGAACCATCGACTTCCTCTTCTTCTTCTTTGGCCATCCACAACCCACCACAGCTCACTGATATCACCAAGAGCCACACTAATCATAACTACAACCACTATCATCCTCCCTAAACTCAACACTCTCCCTAAACCCGCCACTTCCATCATCAACCGTCGCCAACACCACACGCCAACATGAACAACCACCTGCTATTTAGAACACCACCACCATCACCCTCCTCAAACCGTCGACCACCAACCATCACGTTTATCTCTCTCCCTATCTATCTCTCCCTCTTAATCTCCATCGTGAACCGCCAACCTCCGCCACTGTTTCTGACAGTCAAACACCATCGAAGAACCACTAAACAGCTGCTACAGTAAGCTTTCCGGTTTCTGTTTCATATGAACAACCTGCTACACCTTCTGTTTCTAGTTTACTTTCGAATGAACCAACAGAAAACGCCACCACTATGAATCATCGTAAACTGCTGCTGCTCAGTTTTCTTTTCTATTTTTCTGTCCAAATAACACCATAAACCGCCATGCATATAATTGTATACTGTTACTGCAGTACGAGCTAGTTTCTGTTTCTGTTAACCCACGAAGAACGAGAAGGATGATAAAGATTCGAAGATGATGAGTGATGGTGGTCTGTCGCTATTTTTGTCCTGCTTCTGTAACAATAACGAAATGGGTGAGGAAAGACACGTTGATGATGGCATATATTTTTTTTTTGCTACAGCGACTCCTTTGATCAAATATTCGTTCCTGTTTTCTATAACCCACAACAACCAGACTACTATTCGATTACATGTTGGGCTTCGGTTTTAAAATGATTGGGCCGATGATATATATTGGGCTTGTATACGATTTGGGCCGTAATTGTTCTTGGGCCAAGATTCTATTTCTATTTTCGGGTGGACTGATTTTATGAAGATGAAGAAGAAAGGGAACCAATTTAATTTGGGTTATAAATAATTCAAAGGGGTTTAAATTAGAAAAACAGAAATGGCTGGATGGTTAGATGTATTATTATTATTATTATTATTATTATTATTATTATAAGTACTAGGTTTTGAGCCCGTGCGATGCACGGTTGCTCAAAAAAAGGTTTTATATCGACCTGCTGTTTTCGATAACTACATATTGATAACAAAAACAAACACTAAGAAAAAGTGAGGTAAAAACTAACTTACATAGTTATGGTAAAAGTGAGATAAGTTTTTGTTTGACAAACTCTTCGGTATACACGTTCCTTTTTTAATCTATATATTCAATATTTATATTTATTTATTTTATTCGATTTATTTTATTAATCCTCTTTTCAGTTATTGTTTTTTATTTATTTATTTGTTAATTATAGATTAATTGTAATTAGAAAATTTGTGGAATTGACATGTGTAAAATTCACTTGTCATCATTCCCTATAATTACTCTCATGTTGACAACTATGCTTTAACACACTCCTTTTAATATAAGTATATAGATTATTATTATTAATATCATTATTAATATTATTATTATTAAAAGTATTATTATTATAGACATTATAGTTATTATTATTATTACTATTATTATTATTATTATCATTCTTATTATTAAAATAGAATTAACATTTGTATTAAAATTATCATTTATAATAAGATTATCTTTATTATTAAAACTATCATTATTATTATCCTTAATAGAATTACTAATAGTATCATTATTATTATTATTATTATTATTATTATTATTATTATTATTATTATTATTATTATTATTATTATTATTATTATTATTATTTTAGTATTATCATAATTAATATTTTAATAAGTAAATGATATATATATATATATATATATATATATATATATATATATATATATATATATATATATATATATATATATATATATATATATTTAATACATATAACATAACAAAATTAATATTTTTATTAGTTAAAATATATAAAATGAATACATGAAACATATAAGTTATTAATATAAAAATGATATTAAAATAACTATATAAATATTAATCAATTTAAATATATATATACAAATTAAATAAATAAGAGACAGTATATAATTTAAGATATAATATATAAATTTGTTTGATTACGATTATATGTGTTAATATATATACTTGATATAGGTTTGTGAATCCGAGGCCAACCCTGCATTGTTCAGTATCGTCGTATGCATATTTTTACTACAAAATATCGTATCGTGAGTTTCATATGCTCCCTTTTTCAATACTTTTACAATATATATTTTTGGGACTGAGAATACATGAAATGCTTTTATAAATGTTTGACGCGATAGACACAAGCAAAACATTCCTCTAATGAATTATTATACAGACGAGTTGTTCTGTGGATTATTATATCGAATATCGCCCCTGATTATTATAGCTTGGTAACCTAAGAATTAGGGAAATGGCCCCTAATTGACGCGAATCCTAAAGGTAGATCTATGGGTACTGACCAGCCCCATCCGGATTACGGATGCTTTAGTACTTCGAGGTTTATATATATACAGACGATACTTGTATATTACAGACTGAAAGTTCTGTTTATTTTGGGGATATTCATGATGCGCTTTATATGTTAAGGTCGGTTACCAAGCAAGGTTATATATAGAGAGAATGATTATTATACACAGGCTATGTGTATGATATTTTTGTACACGAGATATGTGTACGGTTATTAAGAATTTTGAAAAATGATTTCGTACGCGATATAGGTGTACTGTATTTAAATCTTGTGGTCTATCAAAATTACTGAATTTTAATATTTATGATAAACCTATGAACTTTCCAACCTTTTGGTTGACACTTTTAAACATGTTTATTCTCAGGTATTAAAGAAATCTTCCGCTGTGCATTTGCTCATTTAAAGATATTACTTGGAGTCATTCATGGCATATTTCAAAAGATGTTGCATTCAAGTCGTTAGAGTTCAAAAAGACTGTTATTAATCCAATGACAGATTAGTCATTCATATTATCGGAAAACATATATCATTTGTTTATTTTGAAATGAGTTTTTCTTTTAAATGAATGCAATGTTTGTAAACGTATCATATAGAGGTCAGTACCTCGCAATGAAACCAATGAATATGAAACGTTTGTAATCGATATGAACCGGTCGTTAAATTTCTCCCCCTTTTGTCGAAGCAAAAATGTTAGCTACCCCTGGAACTAAGCTCACCCTAAGACAAATGCTCTCACTTGAACCGTACATGGTGGAAATAACAACCACAACACATAAAAACACACAAATTTTTATTTATTCCTGAAGAAAAAGTGCACACACAAGCACCAAGCATGGTGGGAACAGATAAAGAAGCACACATAGAGCAAGTGCTCTTATTTAAAACAACATACGAAGATAGCATGCGTAATATCTCACATGAGATATGCATGAGAAGTACATGAAGATTGTTTTAGGGTCGATCATAAGGATGTGAAGTGCTTCCCCCACAAGTGAATTTTGCTAAGAACTTTCTTAGGAGCTTGTGGGTTCATCGATTCTGACGATGAAGCACGGCCCGTTGGACTGGTGATCGAAGGGAGATGGACTGATCTTCTTCCATGATTTCTTCAGACCGGTTGTGCTCCATGCCGGTGTGTTTTCGTCCTCCGTAACTTCATTGAATGGTCTAACAGAATCATAGTTGATTGGAGAGGTGGTTAGACCATCAAAGTGTAGTACTTGAACTTTCAAGTACCTGAAGAGCTTGGTGAGATGAGCTCCATACGGATGAGGAAGAGAATCATCATGCACAAGTCCATTCATCTACTTGCCATGAAGTATGCCACATTGACAGGAATATGGTGCTTGAGACACCATAGGAGAGCGGCTTCACTGACATGTATTTGAGGAAAGAGACTTTCGATTTTACAGTACACATTCTTGCTTATGACTTGTAACCAGAGGTCATATTTGGGTGCAAGATGGTAAGCTTGAAGACCCTCATTTTTAATTGAGACATGGTTGACAGGAAGTTGGCAAAAGGTTCTTATGATGTCACTTTTTGACACAAATATGGGAAGACAATTAAGGTTTGGGCTATGGTTGAAGAATTCAACTCCTTCATAGGAAACACACATTATTTTTCCAAACTCTTGAAAAGTCATGGAGTATTTCCTATGAAACAAACGAAACTTGATTTCGTTTGTAGGAGTTAGTTCATAGTTAGCGTAAAATTCGCGAACAAGGGTAGAGTGAACGGGACCATTGAGGGTTAAGAATGCATCCCATTGAATTGTTGCGAAGTTTTCGACGAGAAATTCAGGAAAGTGGTCAACTATGACTTGGCAACCTTCAGCTATTGGTCGTGAGCTAACTAATAGCCTATTTTGGTTAACCAAATTCTTAACATCTTCAGGAGAAGACAAGGGAAGGTTGTCAAATGAATCGGAAACCGACGAGGTTAAGTCTATTAGAAAATGATCATTGGGTGATTTGTTTGAATGATTCATTGTGAATGATAAAAATGTGAGGAACTTGCATGTTGATACCTTCTTTATAAAAAGAAGAGCCTTTCAAGCATTTTTCTTTTTTGAAGTAATTGAATCTTTTAAGAAAATGAATCATATTAAGAATGATAGATTATGTTTATTATGATTCAGCCTACTGAATGCACACAAATCTTTGTTTGAAAAATTTATTGTGCATTAAATTCTTCTTCAAAGAAAAAGACAAAGAAAAATGACAGGTGGTCTGAGGTCCAGACTACGATCGACCGTGGGGTTGACCGCACAGTATCTGTTAATTTTTCAAATCACCCATTCAAGTAACAACTATTTATTAAGACAAACCACTGAATGTTTAAAGAAACAATTAGTCATTACATCATTGAAAATCATGATTTTACTATCTACGTTTTCGGCTTCCCTCTCCAACATGCCTTGAATAGCTTACATCATCATTCCTTTGACATGATATAGCTTTCATGACCTTCTTTATCAACTTCTTGATCTTGAATTGGTATCTTTCACCCTTGAGTTGATTCAAATATATTCTCTCCATTTTTGAATCGGGGTCTAAACCATAGAAAGGATCTCTTGATTCTTCCAAGATTTCTTCCTCATCATTGTCTGATATGTTGTCTAAGTTGACACGAACATTCACCATTTCTTCATACACTTGCTCGATTATATCAGAATCATTATCTTCAATGTGTCCTTCTGACTCATACCCCATTTTTGTGATTGTACTTCTGCTAAGTGGCTAAAGAGATGGAGGATGTTGATTATTATCGGTGATCTCAAAGTAATCAAATAACTTGTTGAGATGCATTCCATAAGGAAGTGCCCTGGAAGTATCCTTAGAAACATCGCTCATTCTCGTTTCCATGAGATAAGCCATGTTAACACGTACTCCTTTTTCTAGACACCAGAGAAGAGAAAATTGATTGGCATGAACATTTGAGTGATTTCCTGGTTTAAAGTAGATGTTGTAATCAATCACTTTGTTCCAAATGACATACTTTTAATGTAAATGTCTCCCAAGAACCCCATGCTAAAGTAAGTCACTTCTTGACACGTTCCTTAAACACAGTTTCTTAATTGCTTGATCGACTTTTATGAATGATGGAAGATGAGCAAGACTGTGGCCTGTGTGGAAGAAACATTTTTCGTCTGTTGGAACTTCCAGTATGTTTCCAAAGTCTTCAAGTGAAATTGTATCTCGTTGGTCACCAATTCTGAATGAAATTAATCCTTCATCAAAGGAGAAAGAAGCATAAAATTCACGAATCAAGTAGGTGTATACGGAACCTTCTAGATTAAGGAATGCATTTCAACCCAGATTTGTAAATGCATGAACCGTTTTAGGAAAATCTTCACATTTGATCATTCTTCCTTCTACAATTTTTCGCGTGCTTATGAATTCATGATTATACATCGATCTTTTTGTGTTTGATGGAGGATTGTAGATTCGCTTCCCTTTGCTTGTCATTTCCTGTGCAACAACACTTTAATTTAAATTAAAATGATTGTACGAATGACTCAATTGTGTAATCAAAGCTTTTGAAAACTTAGCTAACATAAGCACAAGTGTGTTCTAGTGTTAACTTTCTTCACATTCTTACCCTCTTTTGACAAGAAAGTGTTTGCAAATATATGAACACATATTTTCACAATGTTCATATAGCACAACGATTTGCAAACTTAGTTATCATCAATACCTAGTGTTTTGATGTTAACCTTCTTCACATTCTCACCCTCTTATGGTGACAATGCGTATGCACCTTAGATTATTAATGGTTTTCATAATGTTCACATGGATTCGTGTTTTGCAAATTTGAGTTTCATCAAAACACAATTGTAAACTTGATTTTCATCAACATAAATGTTTTGATGTTACTAATTTCTCCATTATTACTCTTCATTAGTGACAATGTGTTTGAATCATGTGAATAATGAACTTACGAGAACCTAATCTAGTTGTATGGTGAACCCTAGAATTTGAAGTCTTAACTTGATGCAATGTTAATCATGATTTCAAAGGTTTTAGAGGATTTCATGAACACAATTGATTATTAGCATCAATTTGAGTAGGATTTTCGAATTAGGGTTTCTTCAAGCAATGTTTGAAGAATTCATCATACCAACACAATTGAATGAAGGGGATTCATAGATTAATTTACCAAGATTAAAGATTAAGGATGAGAAGGAGCAAATTTGTCCATGTGCGGTTGAAGATCTTAAGCCGTGGATGAGAGGGAAATAAAAACAATTTTGAATAAAATACGGAATGAGGCAAGATCAAGGTTAAAAAGGCTCGTCAGTACCCGTACGGTCAAACTGCAGTTGACCATAGAGTTGGCCGTGGAGAATTTATGCGGTCGATCCTGCGGTTTACCGTGGTTTGACCGTGCAGCTTGGAATAGTGGAATTTTTGTCCAATTCTTTACATCGAGCGCGTTTTGGCGATTTTGTCGACTCTATAGAATACTTGAGGACAAGTTTTCTTTGCTTAACATTGTATGATCACATCCAACTGATGTTTCATCAACAATGACACGTATATATATATATATATATATATATATATATATATATATATATATATATATATATATATATACACACACACACATAAATTATACACATGAAGCACATTGTCCTACAACTAGCATGCAATCCATTCAATTAAGCATTTATTCCTAAGTTAACCATAATCTTATTGAGAAATTCTTTTAACCATTTGGAGGATGTGCAATTTTTTGAAATAATGACGCTTTGACTTAAAACACATTAAGTTCTAAATACACAATCCTCTTTTCTTAAAGTTTTATCATTGATTCTCATTTATCCTAAGATTACCCAACCATTGACTTATCCCTCCTATAGATTTGCTAGATTTGTTTACCCTTCCTAGTTTTTCAACTTTCTTGATAATTGACCTTGGACTTAGAGTACATTGTTTGTGTTTACTAGAATTGTGACTAGATTTCAAAACAACTTTATCTTCAAAAACCAATTTTTTTCATTTAAAGATCTTTTCAAATAATTGTCTTCATCACTTAAAATTTTGTTGAGTTGATTTACCTTTTGTAATTCTTTTTCCAACAATTTTACTTTGTCACAACTTCTAGTATACACAAATTTTACCGCTTTGTACTCGTCTAGCAAATCTTCATAATTAGAAGGATAAAATACATGTACCTCATCGCTTTGAACGCTTGATGTTTTGCCTTCTTCTTCTTGATAGCACGATTCAACCTCATCTTCACTACGAGCATCTTGACTTGGAGAGTATCTTGAACCCATGAGACCAAAGTCTCCATCTTCATCTCCATCTTGATCAACCAACCAATTCCCACTAAGACATTCAAGTCTTGTTACCTTTTCCTCAAACCCATTATTCATTGAGCAACTAAAGGCTTCTCCTACTTGAGGACATAGTGTATTCCAATATTCCTTTGACTTTCACATGAAAGCATTTTAACCCTTTCTTCACTATGAAGAACTCTATGAAGTAGTGATATAGCATCAAATTGCGTTAGCATTTTGTTTGCTACTTCATCATTTTGGAATGTTGGTTTCACCATTGTTGAAGATTCTTGAGAAACAAGGTTTCCTCCCTTGATGATTATCCACATGTCATAATCCTTTGATTTGACATAGATCTCTAATCTTATCTTCCACACATAGACATCCTCTTTAACAAAGATTGGTGCTTCGTTAGCCAATCTTTCAAGTTATGCCATCTTTTGAGTTGATCCCAAGAACGTTTGACTCAGAATTTTTGTCCAAAATGATTTTTGACTCAATCAAAAACGTTTCTAGAGCAAATGTACGAGCAACCGCTCTGATACCAATTGTAAGTAACTAGAGGGGGGTGAATAGTTACTTAATACGATTTTTAAAACTTTTTCGATGATCAATAAGATTTGAACAATACTTGATCACCCTAATCAACTCAAACCAATGTGTGGTGTGTTTATGTTTGTATTAATGCGGAATGTGAAGTAAAGAACATAAACACAGGGATTTATAGTGGTTCGGGTGGATGTTAACTAATCCACCTTAATCCACTCCCCGATTCACTAAACGGGTTTTCTTGCTTCACTAAGCACTTTCTCCAAATTCGGTGGAGATTCGATTTACAAGCCTTCTACATCTTCTTAGACAACAAACCTAATCCTTCTATCCCTTTGAAAGATTACCTCCAACTTAGATCAACTTGTATTCTCCTTGAAAAAGTATTAATTTCCAATGAGATTAATCAACTCCCTAGTTCCCTTTAAGGAAGAAGCTAGCTAATCTAGTATATGCTTCTAATTACAACGTACAAAGACTCACCATTTTCTAGTGATGACAATCCTAAGACAATTCTAAGGATTATTACAATACTATGCAAACTTACAAAGATAAGAATTTGAAAGTAAGTTTACAAACACCCTTTTTATAAACTATGAGATTATAAAACTTCTCTTGCTAATAACAAACATATGCATGAATGTTATGTTCTTGTGATTCTCTGATGATTTTGAGTTGTAGCATACAAGAGGTCCAAGTCTTCAAAGTTCTCCAAGCCTTGCTATTTATATGGAGAGATAAAAAGTCAGCCACTTCTGCGGCTTGGACCACAGTCGACCGTGGGTCGACCACACGCGGTCCCTTCCAAAAAAACCTATCCGTTGTATAGCCAATTGAATCAGTTTTGGATATCACTCTTTGGACACTTTACTTCATTTATCACCTGCAAAAGATACCCAATATCCTATACAAGTACTATATACATTAAATGTCCATTTACCTTGGATGTATTGCCTTGATAGTGACTTATCATGCTCAAAGTGGAAAGTCTAACATTCTTGAATACACGTCATGATAATCATTTGAGGCAATCTCAGTTTTGTCATAATCCTTTATATGTAATTAACACATTTGCTAAATCTCTATTGATTTGTCAACATGTCATTGATGACACAAACCCACTTTAATCACAAAGCATGCTAGTATTCAAATTTGAACTTGTTTGTAATTAATTAAGTGTGTAAATGATGTCTTGAAATTTTAAGCAAGTAACAAATGAACATGTTGCAAGATATCAAGTTAATCAAGTTTAAACTTATTCATAAACTTGATTTTAGACTTAAGCAAACCTATGTGTGTTAATGTTTCATTGTCTTTTAAGTTTACTAGATTATGACATTCTAAATATTATCCAAGTAACACAAGCATATATTGAAGTAGTCCAAATACTAGTTCCAACTTGTAACAAATAGCAAGACACGTTTGGTACATATACATATTAACTATCTACTTATCATTTAGCACTTGACACATAGTCAAATAGTACACATGTACTAATAGTAAGTAGTCAATTAATATTTATGTAATGATTAGCAAGAGATCACTAAATAATCTTAGAATTAAGCATATAGTTTTAACACCCCAGATTTTTTTTTTTTAATACACAGCCAAAGTTACATACATATATTAGTCATGTATAAAGTTGTATTACACAAAATCACCGGTGTTAATTAATACCAACTATTTGACCATATTGTTTATTACAAAACATCAGAGTCAATCACGTGTCAAACATCTTCATTTGCCTTGCAAAACCCACCAAAAGCTGTTAATCTATACCTGCAGGGAAAAACACTGTGGGGGAATTAGCATAACGCTAAGTGAATGGCAATATCTTGGTGGACATCACTACAAGCATCAAGCACAGCTTAAAGGCACTGGTCACTAAATCACTAAAGGCCATAAACAAGAGGACCGGCAACCCATCGCTGATCAAGCTAGAATATACCGATAGCCCACACTACTGAATCACTGGTATAGTATTCCAGACGTGACGCACTCGTCGTTCATACTATACCACTAATCAGTAACGCTTTGACCCAATTCTATTACCCCAAATGAGGTAAACACAATCGACCTCTTACATCGGGAACACCATCGACGTGACGCCGGAATTCACCCTCGACGTTAATACTGGGTGCGCACATAATCACATATAGTCACAACACTGGTCACAAACTCATTACACAGTCTAATTATAAGCATGGCACGGATCACTATACTTGTCACTGTATAATCACATCCATAAAGATAATCCCACTCACCGATACCAGCACAACTCAGTGATCTAATGTTACTGAGTCTTCACTTCCACTTTGTCACCTAAAACAATACGCACAAGTTAGTAAATCGTATTTCACTTACTAACTTTACAATACTATCAAAATCATTTAACACAATACATGCGATACATGTTATCTTATACACAACATCATACGGAGTATATATATATATACATACGCTACATTTATATATATATATATATATATATATACATACGCTACATTTATATATATATATATATATATATATATATATATATATATATGCATCACTTAATTCATTCAAATGGGTCGACGGTCAAAACGGGCGATCGTGTATATCTATATATATGCACATGTGTGTGTGTTTATATATATATAGACACAATGCCAAGTCACACAAATGGGTCAACTGGACACTAATGGCCCAAATGGATCATAATTTTCTCACTTTAACCCAAATAAGCTCAGAACCCATTTAAAAATATTGAAACATGCATATACACTTAACACGACCTCGTGTACGTATCACAACCAACAAATACCCATTTTCACATAATATAATCCAAGAGGGTCAAACAGGGAACAAACCAACACACGGATCATAGAACAAGTGTACGGATCGTCGGGTTGCGTCCACGCCAAGCCGCTACGCGCCACGGTGGGCGAACAGCAGCAAACAAGTTGTGAACAGCAGTAGAAAAGCTGCAACAGCAGCTGCAAAATGCTGTAGCAGAACAGTAGCAGCAGAAGCTGCTATCCAACCGGTTTTCGACCGCAAAATCTGTGATTTCTAACTGTTTTGGTCGAGTTGCAAGTTCACAAAGGTCATACAAACATATAATGATAACAATCTAGAAACAAACACGCTTAAACAATACATTTCATACAAGGTTCATGTCAAAACCCATTTGAACCCTAACTTTGACCAAAACCCTAATTTACAATTTCAACATGTTTACGCATAAGAAGCATACATACATCATATATGCATCATCAACAAGCTATAACAGTATCAATTTCATCACACAAACATCACAAGGCAAGACTCAAGCTTTACTCCTAATTTTTGTACACACCCTTCAAAACTATTTCAAACCCATTTTAGTCAAAAAGCTAATCAAGCTTATCTATTTCATTCAATTCATGAGATAACAACAATAATAGATGCATCACAACTACAATTAATTTCAACAACAATTATCATTTAATCCACATCAACCTTTAATCTATAGTTTTATATAAGATTCATAAAAACTAATATTAATCAATAATTCATCAACAAGAAATAATAAGATATTTACCTCATTTACCTTGCTGGTTCACGAGATTTTAACCATGATTCCCTTATTTAACTTAATTTCAAGAAACCAATATTCTAAAGATTTGATCAAGGTTGCGTTCGTATGTGCGTACAGAGAGAGAGATTGAGATGGATATCATAGATACATGTGTGTTGATATATAATTATATTAAAAATTGAAACAATTGAAGATATGGCCACATGGACTACCACGTGTAGGCTCACACCAAAAGCCACCACCCCATTTATTTTTTAATTAAACTAACACTGTTTTTATCCGTAAACTGAAACACAATGCACTTCGTTAAGTAGTCCTAACGAAGTCCAAATCACGAAAACAAATATTTTCTGTGACCATCGTCGCAAGCGTATTAGTACGCTCACATAATAATTTATCAACTCATAGTTTATTATTTCACTTTATAATTAATCCATATATATACTAATTCTCCATAATTTAAATATCATATTTAAATTATATAATAAATAATACAAAGTTGCCTCTTTCATCTAGGCCATTACCCGGGGTGTTACAATAGTGATAACATAGCATTAAACTAAGTCTTTGTAAATTTTACTTGCAAAGTGGCATTTGCAAGATTAATGTATAAGTATACATTAATATCCAACACATGTACAAGGAAGGAGCAATTCTTGGTTGGGACTTGGTGACCACCCTAAGAATGTCTAGATACATTTTAGATGGACATGTTTTCCTAAAACACTTATGTGTTTTCCCTTAATCAAGACTTAATCGTCATTAATGTGCCATTAGGCGTGATTAACCAAGATTAGTGTTCTAGTGACCAAAACTCATTTTGGAATGAAGAAGGCAACTATCCTAAGCATGTTTGAACAGGTTTCATAAATTATAGATGCCCCGAAGTAGTCGAACCAAAATCGATGAATTTTTGGACAGAAGCTTCTACGGTCGATCCACGGTCGGCCGTGGAGTCGACCGTGTGAAACAACCCAACCCGTATTTCATACGATAAATTTTTTTTTTTATAATACACATTTACGCGCCAATTAAATATGTAAACCATTCCACAAGGTCCATTTAAACGTACAACAATTTAAATGTTTACAAAAGGCACGAATGCCATTAATTAAGTTCAATACAAGTTTGACCCACTACTAATGATAGTTTATAATCCAAATGACACTTGAGCATGGTTTGGGACTAAACTACCCAAAACGTTAGGCCAACTTCCAAGCTGCAACAAAACATTATCAAAGGCCACCTAATGCCCGATAACCCCTTTGTCCTTATCCGCACCTGCAACTAAAAAGATAAACAACGAGAGGGGTAAGCTAATACTTAGTGAGTGTAATAATTATACTTGTTCATATATAACCTACTCATTTGCAAACACTTACACAACACCGCATACAAGCTAGCAATACGACAACCATGCAAACCTCATGCATAAATTACTATCCACAATTTATAAGAAGCTAGCAATACCAATAGCATATAGTTCAATATTAGATATGCTAATACCAATTTCACACAACCATGGTTAACCAATAGCAAAAAGGAATGGTACTCAAATTTTCCATCGGTGTTCATAACAACCGTTAGTGCACAACACATATATCACCAACCCTTGGACAATACATATCCGTTCATAAGATCGTTAGTGTACAACACATATATCACCAACTTGGACAACACATATCCATTTAATAAACCGTTAGCGTACAACACATATATTGCTAAATTAGACAACACATATCCGTTCATAAATCGTTAGTGTACAACACATATATCACTAACTAGGACAACACATATCCTTACGTACAAATAAGCACATCATATACGTACAAGTATACTTATTCCACTCACCTTGACACAAGGATGATGATTATGCACTTCCGAACTTCAAAGCAATGTACCTAATTCATTAAGTACACATTCAATTACACAACTAGTGGAACTAGCCACATTACATACACTTGAGCATTTAATGACCCAATTTGCATTAAATGACTCAACTACATCCAAACCACCCATAAATGGCCATGTCTCATCTTTAATCGCTAAAACTAGTGAATTGAAGTCTACAAACTTCAACTAGCACAACTTAGGGTAATTCATGCTCATTTTACCTAATTAGGTCAACTAGTCCTCACTTGACCCATTTTAAATACTTAGACTCACAATCGAGTCAAACTTACCCATTAACAATCCTTTCATTAATTTAAAAGTGTATTAGTGACTAACAACACCATTTAACACTTACAACCTCAAATCATAAGACCAAAACCCTAGCTTGTGGCTATTAAGGTTTCATTACAACAACCTAAACTAAATTTGCCCATTTTACCCTCAAATGGGTCACCCAAGTCTCTAGTAACCAAAACCCTAACCATTAACCAATTAAAACTCAAAACTTAGAGTTAGAACTTACCGAGACTATCAACGTGTAGCTAGAGGCACAAGGAACAACTTTAATTCTTGCTCCAAAGATCAACCCTCAATCCTTCACTCTCAAATCTCACTTTTAATTCAAATGGGTTTTAAGTTTTGGGAGAGAAAATGAAAGAAAATAGAAAAAGGAAATGAATTAAATGAACAAGTGGTGCAGATTTAATGCTCCAATCTGATCTAGACGTCAAATTACTAAATTACCCCTCAAATTACCAATTCGTCGCGGCGCGACACATAAAGGGAAATTCGACCCTTCTTAACCCACTTTCTGATCCAGGTTTGCTTGTTATGCCACGGCGCGGACCCATTTGTCGCGGCGCGGCTTAAAGCTGCATCTGGACAGCTCGACCATTTTAAGCAATTTTTGATTTTATTTAATTTGTACCTTCCAAACCCGCTTCCTATATTCACCTAGCCTTCCACAATAGTCTCACAAGACTTAATGCTAACAAAACCCATGTTTAAACTTATATATATGCACACATTATCAAGTATACATATACATATATATATATATATATATATATATATATATATATATATATATATATATATACACACACACACATATATTCATACATTTACGCATAAACTAACGAGTTATAGACGTACAAATGATTAAGTAAGTACCTTTCGATATGTACGGGAAAACAGGATGTTACAACTCTCCCCCACTTGAATCGGAGCGCGTCCTCGCGATCCAAGCCGCATGACAAGCTGGAAGATAAACCAATACGAACTCTTCGGGCTCCCAAGTAAACTCGAAACCTTTACTACGACGCCATTGGACTTTAAAAGTCCTTACCTCTTTATGTCTCAACCTTTTGACCTTCTCATCGAGTATAGCAATCGGCTCCTCAATATACTCTAACTTATTGTTTAGCTCAATCTCGTCTAAAGGCACCCAAGATGAATCATCCGCAAGACACTTACGGAGATGGGAAACATGAAATGTATTATGGATCCCCGCAAGCTCTTCGGGTAATTCCAAACGATACGCGACTTCACCAAAACGAGCTAAAACCTTAAATGGTCCAATAAACCGAGGAGCTAACTTTTCCCGTTTTTGAAATCGAATAATACCTTTCCATGGCGAAACCTTAAGCATCACCATGTCACCTTCTTAGAATTCGATCGTTCGTCTACGTTTGTTCGCATACGACTTTTGCCTATCTTGAGCCTTTTTCAAATGCTCTCTAATCATATCAATCTTGCTATTTGTCTCTAAGACCAAATCGGTACTCCCGATTTCCTTTTGTCCCACTTCACCCCCAACAAATCGGGGTTCGACACCTACGTCCATAAAGCATCTCATATGGCGGCATCCCGATACTAGTATGATAACTATTATTGTACGAGAATTCCACCAAAGGTAAGTGCTCGTCCCAACTACCACCAAAATCAATAATACACGCCCGTAACATATCCTCCAATGTTTGATTCGTACGTTCGGTTTAACCGTCCATTTGTGGATGGTACGCCGTGCTCAGTTTCAATTGTATACCCATATCTTCGTGAAACTTTACCCAAAATCGAGATGTAAAACGGGTATCACGATCCGAAATAATAGATATAGGAACCCCGTGTCGAGAGATGACTTCCTTGATAAACAACTTAGCCAACGTCTCCGATGATATCGCTTCCTTAATGGGAAGAAACAAAGCACTTTTCGTCAATCGATCAACTATAACCCAAATCGAATCAAATTGGGTTCTCGTCGTTTTAGGTAACTTTGTGATGAAATCCATGGTAATGTGCTCCCATTTCCATTTCGGGATTTCTAACGGTTGCAACTTACCATACGGCTTTTGGTGTTCGGCTTTAACTTGCAAACATGTAACACATTGTTCAACATATTTTACGACGTCGCGTTTCATGCCCAGCCACCGATAATCCTTCCTCAAGTCAAGATACATTTTTGTCGTGCCCGGATGAATGGAATACTTTGACTTATGTGCTTCATCAAGTAGCACTTGACGATAATCACCCATCTTAGGCACCCACACTATTCCTTGAAAAGACAACAACCCACGCGAACCCATAGTAATGAATTTCGATTGCCCCACAATTCGTTCCGCATGCTTGTTGTGAACATAAGCCTCTATTTGAATCACACCAAGTTTTTAAAGAAAATCGTTAGTAATAATCATACGTAACAATCCCAATCGTAACGCCGGGTGATGACTCTTTCGACTTAACGCATCCGCGACCACATTCGCCTTGACCGGATGATAAAGTATCTCACAATCATAGTCTTTTACCACATCCATCCACCTACGTTGACGATAATTCAAATCTCGTTGATTAAAGAGATGTTTCAAACTCTTATGATCCGAATAAATCGTACTTTTGACACCATACAAGTAATGGCGCCAAATTTTCAATGCATGCACAACCGCCGCTAACTCAAGATCATGAGTCAGATATCTCGTCTCGTGTTCCTTTAATTGTCGCGAGGCATAAGCGATGACTTTACCCCTTTGCATTAGAACACACCCGAGCCCATTTAACGAAGCATCACAATAAACCGTCATGTCTTCCACACCTTTCGGCAACACCAACACTGGAGCTTGACACAACTTCTCTTTTAATAATTGAAAAGCAATTTCTTGTTCGTTCTCCCAATTAAACCTCGCGTTCTTCCTTGTCAATTTTGTCAATGAAGAAGCGATCTTAGAAAAGTCTTGGATAAACCGACGATAATAACTGGCCAATCCGAGAAAACTTCGGACTTTCGTAGGCGTAGTCGGTTGTCTCCAACTCCTCACCGTCTCTATCTTCCTCGGATCTACTTGAATACCGTCTTTGTTCATAATGTGGCCAAGGAATTGAACCTCCCTTAGCCAAAATTCACATTTGGAGAACTTAGCATACAACTTCTCCTTTCTTAACGTCTTCAATACTTCGCGCAAATGACGTTCATGTTCGTTTATACTCTTCGAATAAACAAGTATATCGTCGATGAACACAATTACCGACTAGTCCAACATAGGTTGGCACACTCGGTTCATAAGGTCCATGAATGCCGCCGGTGCATTCGTAAGACCAAAAGGCATGACCACAAACTCAAAATGCCCCTAACGCGTTCGAAAAGCCGTTTTCTCGATATCTTCCTTGCGGACCCGCATTTGGTGATAGCCGGACCGTAGGTCGACTTTAGAGAAATACGTTGCACCTTGGAGTTGGTCAAACAAATCATCAATCCTAGGCAATGGATAACGATTCTTGATCGTCACTTTATTCAACTCCCGGTAATCGATGCACATCCGCATACTACCATCCTTCTTTTTCACGAATAAAACCGGAGCGCCCCATGGCGAAGTGAAATGTCCCTTTCATATTGATTATAAACGTTCCATATTAATTGATTTCGTTGCGAGGTTTTGACCTCTATATGAGACGTTTTTCAAAGACTGCATTCATTTTTAAAACAACCATAACCTTTATTTTATCAATAAAGGTTTCAAAAGCATTACGTAGATTATCAAATAATGATAATCTAAAATATACTATTTACACACGACCATTACATAATGGTTTACAATAGAAATACATTACATCGACATATGTTTCTTGAATGCAGTTTTTACATAATATCATACAAACATGGACTCCAAATCTTATCCTTATTTTAGTATGCAACAGCGGAAGCTCGTAATATTCACCTAAGAATAAACATGCTTTAAACGTCAACAAAAATGTTGGTAAGTTATTGGTTTAACCTATATATATCAAATCGTAACAATAGACCACAAGATTTCATATTTCAATATACATCCCATACATAGAGATAAAAATCATTCATATGGTGAACACCTGGTAACCGACATTAACAAGATGCATATATAAGAATATCCCCATCATTCCGGGCAAAACGGATTTAAAATGAAGAAGTTATGGGTAAAACAAGATTGGATAATTTTTCTTGTTATGGCAACGTGAAAATTGTTAACAAATCTATATTAATCATATCCTAGCTAACTTATATTGTATTATACATGTATTCTAATATATTATGTAATCTTGGGATACCATAGACACGTATGCAAATATTTTTACATATCATATCGACCCATGTGTATATATTATTTGGAACAACCATAGACACTCTATATGCAGTAATGTGGGAGTTAGCTATACAGGGTTGAGGTTGATTCCAAAAATATATATACTTTGAGTTGTGATCTAGCCTGAGACGTGTATACACTGGGTCGTGGATTGATTCAAGATAATATATATCAATTTTTTTCTGTACATCTAACGTTGGACAACTAGTTGTAGGTTACTAACGAGGACAGCTGACTTAATAAACTTAAAACATCAAAATGTATTAAAAGTGTTGTAAATATATTTTGAATATACTTTGATATATATGTACATATTTGTTATAGGTTCGTGAATCGACCAGTGGCCAAGTCTTACTTCCCGACGAAGTAAAAATCTGTGAAAGTGAGTTATAGTCCCACTTTTAAAATCTAATATTTTTGGGATGAGAATACATGCAGGTTTTATAAATGATTTACAAAATAGACACAAGTACGTGAAACTACATTCCATGGTTGAATTATCGAAATCGAATATGCCCCTTTTTATTAAGTCTGGTAATCTAAGAATTAAGGGACAGACACCCTAATTGACGTGAATCCTAAAGATATATCTATTGGGCCTAACAAACCCCATCCAAAGTACCGAATGCTTTAGTACTTCGAAATTTATATCATATCCGAAGGGTGTCTCGGAATGATGGGGATATTCTTAAATATGCATCTTGTTAATGTCGGTTACCAGGTGTTCACCATATGAATGATTTTTATCTCTATGTGTCATAACCCGTCCTTAACCATAAGAACGTGTTAGATAACGTATGATTTCATTGCGAGGTATTGACCTCTATATGCGACATTTTTTTAGAGAAAAACTGCATATATTATACATTACAAACCATGATCCTTATTTTTGATACAAGCTTTGGACAAAATAAAGATGATTATCGTTTAGCGATAATCTTCGACTTACAAACTTTACAAATGATAATAACAACCCGATTTCTAGCATATTTTACAACACAAGTTCTTGGATATGCAGTCTTATTTTTGACACAAATATGCGTACGCAAGATCCTGCTTAGATTCAACATGATGCAGCGGAAGCTTCTAATTATCACCTGAGAATAGACATGTTTAAAACGTCAACATAAAGTTGGTGAGATATAGGTTTAATGCCGGCAGCGATATAAATATAGACCACAAGATTTCATATATAAACATTTTAATAAAAATATTCTAAGTGGTTGAGCACTTGGTACCCATACTTAACATTTAATCACGTCGCATATTCCCTTTATTATGAAATCTTACTACACCGTACCAAGTGTAGTCACGAAACGAAGTACTGTGCAACCGTTGAATACTGGTCGTCCAGTCCGGTTGGGGTGGTCAGGCCCGATAGATCTATCAACAGGATTCGCGTTTACAATACCGCTGTAAATAACAGTTACCAAGCTACAGGGAAGTATGCCAGTGGTACAACTCAACGTAGAATATATTTTTCAGTTACTTGTGTCCATAACGTAAAACATAAAATACATGTATTCTCATCCCGAAATATTTAGAGTTTAAAAGTGGGACTATATACTCACTTTCGTCTTGAAGATATATATATAATTTGACTTGGTCTCCGGTTGATATCACGAACCTATCCATATATAATATATCAATACCTTTTCTTTTTAAACAAACGTCACATATATATACTTGTTATACTTTTAATACTTTGAATAATTCCTTAGTCCGTAGTTAGCAGTTCGTTGTTAGTAATTCAATTTTAATGGTTCATTTTTTAGATGTTTAATATACCCGCAATGAAATAAATAAAACCCCCAACGAAATAAATAAAACCCCATCGTATATGTATTGGTCGAGATTAATCTTGACCCATGGTACCGGTGTTGTCAAATGACGTGTTGCGTACATAAAGTACCGGTGTTGTCAAATGACGTGTTGCGTACAATCTTGGGATCTTATGATTAATCTTCTCGTGTTGTTTACAGGTGATCCTGAACCATATAAAATTGAATTATAAGTACATATATATAAAATATCATGTTAACTTAAAAAGATGTGATTTATTTAATTTTTTCCCAATTATTTTCGTGGCTAAACTAGTCTTGGATATCCGATTTTGTTTCGGTCATAGTTTCTTCGTTACAACTCCGTTTTCGTTGATTCAACTTGCCATCTCCTTGGATCGAGTCCCTCTTTAAGACTATGAACTGTAAATACCTTAGTTTGTATTCAAAATCACACGGCATAGGTCAAACTTTAGTGAAACTTATGAAGTTAATCATTTTCCATCATGTAAACAACCTCAAATGATTATTTTTCTAAAAATACTTATACTTTGAGTTAAATCATGAAATTTTTATGTGTTATCATATTCATAGTAAAAATCATTTTTCCAGAAAATAAACCTCCAATTCAAAGTTTAAGATGGTTTTTAATTATCCAACCCAAAACAGCCCCCGGTTGCACTCCGACGTCGTAAATTCAGTTTTTAAGGTGTTCTTTGAAAAACTAAGTTATACCTTGTTAAGTTAGCATATAATTAAGATATGTTACAGGTCTTGAAGTATTTTAAAAGTTAAGTTAGAAGGATCTATTTAGTTTGCGAACAAGTTTGAAATCATTCAAACTATGTTCTAGTTTATAAACTCTTATATATATAGCTTTAAATATATGAATTGAAAAAGAGTTGAAGTAGAGTTTTTACCTAAAGTTTAAAATGTAAAGTTGCTGGAAAGAAGTAGTAAAATAAAAGTTGAGAGAGTTCTTGCAAGTGTGTGTGAAAATTGGAAGTAAAATTTGGAAAATGAATGTGTAAAAATGAGTTAGAAATGGTGCTTATTTATAGGCTTGAAAATTTGGTTTTTAGTAAAAATATCTAAGATAAGTTAAAATTTATTATGTCATGAATGACATATTATTCCAATAATTGAAGATTTCTATTGGTATATACCAATAGTAAATACTTCTAGAAGCTGTGTATAGTACCCTAGATATACGTATAGGATTATTGAGGAAACGGAACGAGAATTCAAATATAACTATCTTTTGTAAATATACTTATATTGTTTTATGTATAAAAGCCCTTTAAAAATGATTAAATACATTACTTATACGATATATGTATAAACATTATAAATCATCAGTATTTATGTCAAATAACGTTACGTAGGTTATTGTTTTGAAAACTTAAGTTAGTAGTTTCAAAATATACTTATGACTTTTTGTTATTAATACAAAATGAGATATTAAAACATCCTTAGATCATGTTAAATATGTATGTATAATTATCATATATTGTATAGTTCGTGATATCATCGGTCAAACTAGACGGTCAAACGTTGTGTAAAACTCTTTTCAAAAACATAAGTCTCAACAATTTGGATTGCTTATCATGTTGGTAAGGTTTAATTTATGTAAATATTAATCTCATAAGTATAGAACGATCGGAAAAGTGCGGGTCATTACAGTACCTACCCGTTAAATAAATTTCGTCCCGAAATTTTAAAATTGTACCTATTTTGCGTCATCGAGAAACAAGTGTGGATACTTTTGTTTTATTTGATCCTCTCGTTCCCAAGTAAACTCAGGACCTCTTCAAGCATTCCAACGAACCTTAACGATTGGTATGTTGCTCTGCTTGAGCTGTTTAACTTCACGATCCATGATTTCGATTGGTTCTTCGATGAATTGTAGTTTCTCATCGACATGGATTTCTTCAAGAGGAATGGTGAGGTCTTCCTTTGCAAGACACTTCTTAAGGTTTGAGACGTGAAAGGTATTGTGTACTCCGGCGAGTTGTTGCGGTAACTCGAGTCGATAAGCTACCGGTCCAATGCGTTCGATGATCTTGAACGGGCCTACATATCTTGGGTTCAGTTTACCTCTTTTACCGAAACGTATTACACCTTTCCAAGGTGACACCTTTAGCATAACCATGTCCCCAATCTGAAACTCTAATGGTTTCCTTCGGACATCGGCGTAGCTCTTTTGGCGACTTCGGGCTGTTTTCAATCTCTCCTTGATTTGTACTATCTTCTCAGTCGTTTCGTGTATGATCTCGGGACCAGTTAATTGTCGATCTCCTACTTCATTCCAACAGATAGGAGATCTACACTTCCTTCCATACAATGCTTCGAATGGTGCAGCTTTAATGCTTGCATGATAACTATTATTATACGAGAATTCTGCTAACGGTAGATATTTATCCCATCCGTTTCCAAAATCGATCACACATGCCCTGAGCATGTCTTCAAGAGTCTGAATCGTTCTTTCACTCTGCCCGTCGGTTTGCGAATGATATGCGGTACTCATATCTAAACGAGTTCCTAGTGCCTCCTGCAGTGATTGCCAGAACTTTGAGGTAAATCTACTATCACGATCGGATATAATGGAAATAGGTATTCCATGCCTTGAAACTATTTCCTTTATATATAATCGTAATAATTTCTCCATTCTATCCGTTTCCTTTATAGGCAAGAAATGTGCAGATTTGGTAAGACGATCAACAATTACCCAAATAGTGTCGTATCCCCAGGCAGTCTTTGGTAACTTCGTGATGAAATCCATGGTAATACCATCCCATTTCCATTCTGGGATTTCTGGTTGTTGAAGTAACCCTGATGGTTTCTGGTGTTCTGCCTTGACCTTGGAACAAGTTAAACACTCCCCAACATATGTTGCAACGTCTGTCTTTAAATTAGGCCACCAATAATGCGTCTTAAGATCTTGATACATCTTTCCAACTCCAGGATGTATCGAGTATCTTGTCTTATGTGCCTCATTCAATATCAACTTCCTTAATCCACCCAACTTCGGTACCCAAATACGGTTTGCAAAATATAGAATTCCATCTTCCCGTATAACGAGTTGCTTCTCATACTTCTTCATTATTTCATTTACTATATTTTCTTTAGTAAGTGCTTCTCGTTGAACTTCTTTGATTTGTGAGTTGAGATTCATGCGAATTTTTATGTTCATCGCTCGTACTCGAATTGGTTCTCGTTCCTTTCTGCTTAGTGCGTCAGCCACCACATTCGCTTTCCCGGGATGATAGCGAATCTCACAATCGTAGTCGTTTATTAGCTCGACCCACCTACGGTGCCTCATGTTCAGCTGTTTCTGATCGAAAATATGTTGAAGACTTTTATGATCAGTAAACACAGTGCATCTAACCCCATATAAGTAGTGTCTCCATATCTTTAACGCAAACACGACTGCTCCCAGTTCTAGATCATGCGTCGTATAATTCCGCTCGTGAATCTTCAATTGTCGAGATGCGTATGCAATAACTTTCTTTCGTTGCATAAGAACACAACCAAAACCTTGTCGCGAAGCGTCACAATATATTTCAAAATCATCGTTCCCTTCAGGTAACGATAAAATAGGCGCCGTAGTTAACTTCTTCTTCAGTAATTGAAATGCGTTCTCCTGCTCCGAGGTCCATTCGTATTTCTTCCCTTTTTGCGTTAATGCTGTCAACGGCTTAGCTATTCGGGAAAAATCTTGAATAAACCTTCTATAATAACCGGCTAAACCCAAAAATTGGCGTATCTGCATTGGTGTTTTAGGAGTCTCCCATTTTTCAATGGCTTCAATTTTTGCTGGATCAACCTGAATTCCTTTGCTACTAACAACGTGGCCAAGAAATTGCACTTCTTTCAACCAGAAAGCACACTTAGAAAATTTAGCGTATAGCTGTTCTTTTCTCAACAACTCTAATATCAACCTTAAATGCTGCTCATGCTCTTGCTCACTCTTGGAATAGATAAGAATGTCATCAATGAAAACGATAACAAACTTATCTAAATACGGACTACAAACTCGATTCATGAGGTCCATGAATACAGCTGGCGCATTCGTCAATCCAAACGGCATGACCAAAAATTCGTAATGACCATAACGTGTCCGAAAAGCAGTTTTCGGAATGTCCTCTTCTTTGACACGTAGTTGATGATAGCCCGATCTTAGGTCGATTTTCGAATAAACACATGATCCCTGGAGTTGATCAAATAAGTCGTCAATTCTCGGTAGTGGATACCGATTTTTGATAGTTAACTTATTTAATTCACGATAATCTATACACATCCTAAAAGATCCATCTTTCTTTTTAACAAATAGAATCGGAGCTCCCCACGGTGAAGTACTTGGTCGTATGAATCCATGATCCAGTAATTCTTTTAACTGACTCTGAAGTTCTTTTAACTCGGACGGTGCAAGTCTATATGGAGCACGAGCCACTGGTGCGGCTCCTGGTACTAAATCTATTTGAAATTCTACAGATCTAAATGGAGGTAATCCCGGCAACTCTTCCGGAAAAACTTCAGGAAAATCTCTTGCCACAGGCACGTCGTTGATGCACTTCTCTTTTTCTTTCTTTTCGACTTTATTAACATGTGCTAAGATAGCATAGCACCCTTTCTTCAAGCACTTTTGAGCTTTCAAATAACTAATGAGTTTTAGCTTTGAGTTACCCTTCTCTCCATAAATCATCACCGGCATTCTATCCTTACAAGGAATGCGAATTGCCTTCTTGGCACACACAACTTCAGCTCCTACTTTGGACATCCAGTCCATGCCGACTATTACATCAAAACTTCCTAATTCTACGGGTATTAAGTCAATTTTAAATGTTTCTCCGGCTAAATTTATTTTACAATCACGGCAAATTTTATCGGCTTTAATTAGTTTACCATTAGCTAACTCAATCATGTACTTAGCATCTAGAGGTAATGATGAACAATTCAATTTAGCGTAAAAGCCTCTACTCACGTAACTTCTATCGGCACCAGTATCAAATATAATAGATGCGGATAAGTTATTAATGGTAAACGTACCCGTAACAAGCTCCGGGTCTTCACATGCCTCTCTAGCATTAATAACAAATGCTCTCCCACGTGCAGGTCCGATATTCTTCTCTGGATTCGGGCACTGGCTCTTATAGTGACCTTGTTTTCCACACCCAAAACAAGTAATGGTAGCCAAAGCAGTTCTATTTGCATTGGTGGCAGGAGTCTTGGTACCATTTGTATTTGTAACGAGAGCCCTACAATCTTCAGCAAGATGACCCTTTCGATTACATTTGTTGCATACCACATTACAGTAACCAGAGTGATGTTTGTGGCATCGGTTGCATAAAGGATTTTGTCCTTTATAACCAAAGCTTAAACCACTACCCGCACCTTGCGTGTTTTCTTGTTTCTTAAAAGATTGTTGTTGGTTACCTCGATCATAATTTCCATTCCACTTTCTTTTGTTACCTGATACCTTCACATCAGTATTGGATACTTTCTTATCCATGATGACCTGATCCATTAGCTCGTTTGCCATGGTTATAGCTTCATGAATTGTCTTAGATTTCGATGCTGTAACATTTGCCTTGACCTTTTTGGGCAAACCATCTTTGTACATTTCAATCTTCCGTTCTTCGGTTGGAACCAATTCAGGACATAGCAAAACTAATTCCATGAATCGCTGATTGTAGTTGGTGATTTCAGTACCAATAACCTTCAGACTTCGTAACTCATCTTCCAACTTCCTAACCTCGTTCCTTGGACAATATTCGTTGATTAACATTGTTTTGAATTCTTCCCACGGAGTATCATAAGCTACATCTCCTCCTACAGCCTTCACATAATTTTTCCACCACGTGAGTGCACTATCTTGTAAAGTGCACGATGCATACTTGGTCATGTCCTTTTCAACACAACCACTGATTTTAAACACAGTCTCCATCTTTTCTATCCACCGGGTTAAACCGATCGGTCCTTCTGTTCCACTGAATGATGAGGGCTTGCAAGCTTGAAAAGTTTTGTAAGTGCACCCCACACGAGGATTTGGATTAACTGCAGCACCTCTTGCAGCCTCGACCCATAACATTCTGTCGTTCACTCGTTGATTGATGAGTTCCTGGATTTCTTGTTCCGTCATTCGGTTCAATCGCGCCATATTCTTCTATAAGAATGAAAAGAAAATAATTATTCACATGGAATATTATAGATGTAGTGTATATTTACAGTACATTATAGCTTATTAATAATATGAACCAGGTATTATTATAAAAGCCTTTTCTTCTTATTAGCGTTTTATAATTATATCTAGGGTAGTACCTACCCGTTAATGTCCATACTTAATAGCTTAGTACAGAATCAATTACTACCATCTAAATAATACTTAACCATGGAAAATTATTGCATTTCACACTTCACTATTTTACATATGCTTATCTTACATCGAACATTAAACAAACCACACTAATAATATTATACAAAACATTATATGATCCCATGGTTTAATACGGCAGCGCATCGTTTGGTCTATTTTCTAGGACGTTTAGGTTCAAGGAATGGCCTAACGCTTATCCTAGCTGTCTGCCTATATTTTGGCTGTGGGGCTGAAGAACTGGATGCCGGGATAGAACGAATAGGAATAGCGGGAATAGGGGTGGTAGTGTCTAGTGGAGTTGGTGCCACATCATCCTTACTAAACTCGGGATTTGAATTTTCTAATTCATTAGCCTTTTGTTTCTTTCCTAGTTCGAACTCGTCTTTTGTAATTTCCTGTATTTCTTCCTCGGGTTCACTTTCCTCCTCGGGTTCACTTTCCTCCTCGGGTTCACTTTCCTCCTCGGGTTCACTTTCCGGGTTCTCTATAGTCGGTTCATCCGGAATTTGTGAGTCTTCCCCAAAGATATTATTTTCGTCATCGGATAGGTTAATGACTGGAACACCATCTGAAGATTCTGGTTCGGAGTCGCTGAACGTGATGATAAGTTTTGAGCCCGACATCTATCACACAACAACTAACCCATTAGTACTACATAATATTTACATATAAATTTTAACCAACAATGATAAGCAATGGTTTTTAAATCAAACCCGGTCAAAGTCCAGACTTACTAATGTATCCTAACGACTTATCAGTTAGACACACTAATGCAAACCTGGTTCGCTAAGACCACCGCTCTGATACCACATGTCATAACCCGTCCTTAACCATAAGAACGTGTTAGATAACGTATGATTTCATTGCGAGGTATTGACCTCTATATGCGACATTTTTTTAGAGAAAAACTGCATATATTATACATTACAAACCATGATCCTTATTTTTGATACAAGCTTTGGACAAAATAAAGATGATTATCGTTTAGCGATAATCTTCGACTTACAAACTTTACAAATGATAATAACAACCCGATTTCTAGCATATTTTACAACACAAGTTCTTGGATATGCAGTCTTATTTTTGACACAAATATGCGTACGCAAGATCCTGCTTAGATTCAACATGATGCAGCGGAAGCTTCTAATTATCACCTGAGAATAGACATGTTTAAAACGTCAACATAAAGTTGGTGAGATATAGGTTTAATGCCGGCAGCGATATAAATATAGACCACAAGATTTCATATATAAACATTTTAATAAAAATATTCTAAGTGGTTGAGCACTTGGTACCCATACTTAACATTTAATCACGTCGCATATTCCCTTTATTATGAAATCTTACTACACCGTACCAAGTGTAGTCACGAAACGAAGTACTGTGCAACCGTTGAATACTGGTCGTCCAGTCCGGTTGGGGTGGTCAGGCCCGATAGATCTATCAACAGGATTCGCGTTTACAATACCGCTGTAAATAACAGTTACCAAGCTACAGGGAAGTATGCCAGTGGTACAACTCAACGTAGAATATATTTTTCAGTTACTTGTGTCCATAACGTAAAACATAAAATACATGTATTCTCATCCCGAAATATTTAGAGTTTAAAAGTGGGACTATATACTCACTTTCGTCTTGAAGATATATATATAATTTGACTTGGTCTCCGGTTGATATCACGAACCTATCCATATATAATATATCAATACCTTTTCTTTTTAAACAAACGTCACATATATATACTTGTTATACTTTTAATACTTTGAATAATTCCTTAGTCCGTAGTTAGCAGTTCGTTGTTAGTAATTCAATTTTAATGGTTCATTTTTTAGATGTTTAATATACCCGCAATGAAATAAATAAAACCCCCAACGAAATAAATAAAACCCCATCGTATATGTATTGGTCGAGATTAATCTTGACCCATGGTACCGGTGTTGTCAAATGACGTGTTGCGTACATAAAGTACCGGTGTTGTCAAATGACGTGTTGCGTACAATCATGGGATCTTATGATTAATCTTCTCGTGTTGTTTACAGGTGATCCTGAACCATATAAAATTGAATTATAAGTACATATATATAAAATATCATGTTAACTTAAAAAGATGTGATTTATTTAATTTTTTCCCAATTATTTTCGTGGCTAAACTAGTCTTGGATATCCGATTTTGTTTCGGTCATAGTTTCTTCGTTACAACTCCGTTTTCGTTGATTCAACTTGCCATCTCCTTGGATCGAGTCCCTCTTTAAGACTATGAACTGTAAATACCTTAGTTTATATTCAAAATCACACGGCATAGGTCAAACTTTAGTGAAACTTATGAAGTTAATCATTTTCCATCATGTAAACAACCTCAAATGATTATTTTTCTAAAAATACTTATACTTTGAGTTAAATCATGAAATTTTTATGTGTTATCATATTCATAGTAAAAATCATTTTTCCAGAAAATAAACCTCCAATTCAAAGTTTAAGATGGTTTTTAATTATCCAACCCAAAACAGCCCCCGGTTGCACTCCGACGTCGTAAATTCAGTTTTTAAGGTGTTCTTTGAAAAACTAAGTTATACCTTGTTAAGTTAGCATATAATTAAGATATGTTACAGGTCTTGAAGTATTTTAAAAGTTAAGTTAGAAGGATCTATTTAGTTTGCGAACAAGTTTGAAATCATTCAAACTATGTTCTAGTTTATAAACTCTTATATATATAGCTTTAAATATATGAATTGAAAAAGAGTTGAAGTAGAGTTTTTACCTAAAGTTTAAAATGTAAAGTTGCTGGAAAGAAGTAGTAAAATAAAAGTTGAGAGAGTTCTTGCAAGTGTGTGTGAAAATTGGAAGTAAAATTTGGAAAATGAATGTGTAAAAATGAGTTAGAAATGGTGCTTATTTATAGGCTTGAAAATTTGGTTTTTAGTGAAAATATCTAAGATAAGTTAAAATTTATTATGTCATGAATGACATATTATTCCAATAATTGAAGATTTCTATTGGTATATACCAATAGTAAATACTTCTAGAAGCTGTGTATAGTACCCTAGATATACGTATAGGATTATTGAGGAAACGGAACGAGAATTCAAATATAACTATCTTTTGTAAATATACTTATATTGTTTTATGTATAAAAGCCCTTTAAAAATGATTAAATACATTACTTATACGATATATGTATAAACATTATAAATCATCAGTATTTATGTCAAATAACGTTACGTAGGTTATTGTTTTGAAAACTTAAGTTAGTAGTTTCAAAATATACTTATGACTTTTTGTTATTAATACAAAATGAGATATTAAAACATCCTTAGATCATGTTAAATATGTATGTATAATTATCATATATTGTATAGTTCGTGATATCATCGGTCAAACTAGACGGTCAAACGTTGTGTAAAACTCTTTTCAAAAACATAAGTCTCAACAATTTGGATTGCTTATCATGTTGGTAAGGTTTAATTTATGTAAATATTAATCTCATAAGTATAGAACGATCGGAAAAGTGCGGGTCATTACACTATGTATGGGATGTATATTGAAATATGAAATCTTGTGGTCTATTGTTACGATTTGATATATATAGGTTAAACCTATAACTCACCAACATTTTTGTTGACGTTAATATCAGAGGATGATGAAGAATATTGTCCGCAGGGGTTTAGAGTCAGGAGCAAGGTATTCGTTAATGACTTCAGTAGGTACTGAATCATTTGGATCCTTTGAAGTCAGGTTCAGTCTTTGTAATTTGTCCACAGCTTCCTTCCTACTTTGCTCAATCCGTTTTCCAATTCCAAAACTTCTCTTTTTCTGCGCTTTGCCAGCACACTTCATCATTATCATCCAGCTTTTGCCGTTTAAAGTTGTTTATAGTTTTTGCTGCTTCATCAGCATTTTTTTTTCGGAGAACCAATTCGTAGTTCGGAGTGTTTTTCAGAAACTTCACATTCAAATTAAGTCCAGAAGATAGACGTTATATATACACATATAACTGTTGGCGTAGACATGCTGTGAGATTTCAAAATACTGATTGCTAATTCCCAATGATTGGTATGGCAATTCTCATTACAAGATGCGAATGAGTAAATGATGGGGTTTCAATGAATAATTATAATGACATTTTGGAGAAGCTAAAGTCAAAGGGTAATGAAGTTGTTGGTACATCTGCTAATAATGTGGTGGAATGTAAATGGTTCCCTGGTAACGATGGTGTATATCTCAAGGTTATAATAAGGTTAGTCTGACTGAAAAGTCGAAGTTGACTTGCTGGAGCTGTGACAAAAATGGCTACTTTGAATAGGAGTCGCAAAGTTATTTTTGCTAATAAATGCCAAAGAATCTGACGCGGATACGTTGTTTAAACTTTTACTTTGGTTTCAAGAGTTTTTTAGGTACATAACTGTGGGTAACATGTGGTTGGATCATCATCTCGATTGCTCATCATTCGAAGTGTCTTCAGAAATTTTCGAAGGGTTTGAACACAGATTGTAATCGTTAACATACATTTGATGTTCTAACACAGTTTTGAAGTCAAAACATAGCACCTGAGAATAAACATGCTTTAAACGTTAACAAAAATATTGGTGAGTTATATGTTTAACCTATATATATCAAATCGTAACAATAGACCACAAGATTTCATATTTCAATATACATCCCATACATAGAGATAAAAATCATTCATATGGTGAACACCTGGTAACCGACATTAACAAGATGCATATATAAGAATATCCCCATCATTCCGGGACACCCTTCGGATATGATATAAATTTCAAAGTACTAAAGCATCTGGTACTTTGGATGGGGTTTGTTAGGCCCAATAGATCTATCTTTAGGATTCGCGTCAATTAGGGTGTCTGTTCCCTAATTCTTAGATTACCAGACTTAATAAAAATGGGCATATTTGATTTCGATAATTCAACCATAGAATGTAGTTTCACGTACTTGTGTCTATTTTGTAAATCATTTATAAAACATGCATGTATTCTTATCCCAAAAATATTAGATTTTAAAAGTGGGACTATAACTCACTTTCACAGATTTTAACTTCGTCGAGAAGTATGACTTTGCCACTGGTCGATTCACGAACCTATAACAAATATGTACATATATATCAAAGTATATTCAAAATATATTTACAACACTTTTAATACATTTTGATATTTTAATTTTATTAAGTCAGCTGTCCTCGTTAGTAACCTACAACTAGTTGTCCAATGTTAGATGTACAGAAAAAAAATTGATATATATTATCTTGAATCAATCCACGACCCAGTGTATACATGTCTCAGGCTAGATCACAACTCAAAGTATATATATTTTTGGAATCAACCTCAACCCTGTATAGCTAACTCCCACATTACTGCATATAGAGTGTCTATGGTTGTTCCAAATAATATATACACATGGGTTAATATGATATGTCAAAACATTTGCATACGTGTCTATGCTATCCCAAGATTACATAATATATTAGAATACATGTATAATACAATATAAGTTAGCTAGGATATGATTAATATAGATTTGTTACCAATTTTCACGTTGCTACAACAAGAAAAATTATCCAATCTTGTTTTACCCATAACTTCTTCATTTTAAATCCGGTTTGAGTGAATCAAATTGCTATGGTTTCATATTGAACTCTATTTTATGAATCTAAAGTATAGTTTTATAGTCGTAAATATAAGTTACAAGTCATTTTTGTAAAGGTAGTCATTTCAGTCGAAAGAAACGACGTCTAGATGACCATTTTAGAAAACATACTTTCACTTTGAGTTTAACCATAATTTTTGGATATAGTTTCATGTTCATAAGAAAAATCATTTTCCCAGAAGAACAACTTTTAAATCAAAGTTTATCATAGTTTTTAATTAACTAACCCAAAACAGCCTGCGGTGTTAATACGACGGCGTATGTCCGGTTTTATAGTGTTCTTCGTGTTTCCAGGTTTTAAATCATTAAGTTAGCATATCATATAGATATAGAACATGTGTTTAGTTGATTTTAAAAGTCAATTTAGAAGGATTAACTTTTGTTTGCGAACAAGTTTAGAATTAACTAAACTATGTTCTAGTGATTACAAGTTTAAACCTTCGAATAAGATAGCTTTATATGTATGAATCGAATGATGTTATGAACATCATTACTACCTTAAGTTTTCTGGATAAAGCTACTGGAAATGATAAAAATGGATCTAGCTTCAAAGGATCCTTGGATGGCTTGAAAGTTCTTGAAGCAGAATCATGACACGAAAACAAGTTCAAGTAAGATTTTCACTCGAAATAAGATTGTTATAGTTATATAAATTGAATCAAAGTTTGAATATGAGTATTACCTTGTATTAGAAAGATATCTTACTGTAAATAATAAAGATTTCTTGAGGTTGGATGATCACTTTACAAGATTGGAAGTAAGCTAGCAAACTTGGAAGTATTCTTGATTTTATGAAACTATAACTTGTAGAATTTATGAAGAACACTTAGAACTTGAAGATAGAACTTGAAAGAGATTAATTAGATGAAGAAAATTGAAGAATGAAAGTGTTTGTAGGTATTTTTGGTCGTTGGTATATGGATTAGATATAAAGGATGTGTAATTTTGTTTACATGTAAATAAGTCATGAATGATTACTCATATTTTTGTAATTTTATGAGATATTTCATGCTAGTTACCAAATGATGGTTCCCACATGTGTTAGGTAACTCACATGGGCTGTTAAGAGCTGATCATTGGAGTGTATATACCAATAGTACATACATCTAAAAGCTGTGTATTGTACGAGTACGAATACAGGTGCATACGAGTAGAATTGTTGATGAAACTGAACGAGGATGTAATTGTAAGCATTTTTGCTAAGTAGAAGTATTTTGATAAGTGTCTTGATGTGATGACCCGGGAATTTCCGACCAAATTTAAACTTAATCTTTATATGATTTCGACACGATAAACAAAGTCTATTTAATTGAATCTCAAAATCTTTGAACTACTTACATGATTACATTTAAACCTTTGACTAATCCCGACGATTCACGAACAATTGTTTGTAAATAAATATATAAATATAAATGTATGTATGTATATATATAATAACTTGAAATTTTAGATTATAATTAAAAAATATATATATTTAAATATGTAAAATAAAACATAAAATCCTTAAGTAGTACTTAATAGTAATTTATATTAAATATATGATTTCTGTAGATAACAACTATTATTTATATATATATATATATATATATATATATATATATATATATATATGATAAGATAAATAAAATTGATAAGTAATAAATATTCAACAAAAGATGATATATAATATAGGTAATGAGATTTACATATAATACAAGTATGAATATAGTTGTTATATAAATATTGTTATTCCAATAATGATATCAATATTATTATTATTAATATTATTTAAATATAATCTAATGATATGAATTTGTTATATATAGATTGATATAGGATTACTAGCATCGAAATTATTATTTATAATATTAGGTATTATTAGCATTATTGTGATTAATAATATTATTGATATACATGTTATAATAATTGTTATCAAAATCATTAGTAATAATATTATTTTTTGTTATTAATAAAATCATTATTAATCTTATTAGCATTATTATTTAATTAATAATTATTAATTATCAAAATTAGTGATATTATTATCATTAATATTAATTGTATTATTATTTAAATACCTATTATTAACATTAATATTATTAGTAATATTCTTATTATTATTTATTATTATTAATATTAATAGAATTATTATTATATTTATATGTATTTATATTTAAATATTATCAAAGCAAGATTTTTCATTTGAATCTATTTTCCTATCGATATTTGATGGGTTTTGTTTTTGTCCCAAAGTTTGTTACATCTCTATATCAATTCGTACGAACCATATCTTTTCACAATTTACTTTATTTATTTTATTTATTTATTTTTTGTTCGTTACCTGTGAAAACAAACCGAGAACTATTTTTTTTTTCTTTCTATGTAACTGATCAATTCTAGTGTGTAATGGAGTCACTCCATACATCTTCTCACTACCATTATCAAATACAAACCTTCATCTATTATTTGTTTGAGTTAAAAAAAAAAAAAAAAAGAAACAGACCGTCATTCTCTGTTTCATATCCTTTAACCAAAAGCTTTATTTCAAATGAAATTTTAAAATTCATAAATGCAGTTTAGTTAGAAACTAGGTGTATAAACTACCTGCAAAGTTTGAACTTCCAACTCTCTATATTGGATTCGAATTTTTGAGTCAAACTTCAAATGTCAAAAGTCAAACGAAGTTTTTATCCTAAAATTTGGATTCGTTTTAAGGTTTTCAATCTAATTGGTTATACAGAAAGTTTCTAATCAAGGTTTAACACTTTTTCGTATTGAAGTTGTGGCCTAAAACATTCTAAATCCCTCGACTGATTTTTGAGTTCTTGAGAGGATGTGACGAGCTGTAACAGCTCTTTTATTTTATTTTTTTTGTTTTGTTTTGTTTTTGTTTTGTTTTTGTTTTGTATTAACTAATCTTTTTACCAATTAATGTTACTGTATTATTCCAACTCCTTGAATTGCGTATTTAGTAGCTGTTAATGGAATTGGTTACCTGGTCGATCTCTACTGATGGGGAAGAAGATAGAACACAATGTATACGGGTTATATTTAGGTGGGTAGGAATTAAAACAGATGAATATAGACAGAGTAATGGTTATGAGGTGATGCCGTTGAGCGAGGGGTCTCGGGTTCGATCCTGACTGGTGTCATTTCTTTTTAATCCGAATTTTTTCTTTGAGGTATAATTCCCAATTTTCATTATTATTATTATTATTATTATTATTATTATTATTATTATTATTATTATTATTATTATTATTATTATTATTATTATTATTATTATTATTATTATTGTTATTGTCATTATGATTGTATTATTATTAAAGATTGTTATTAATTAGTTTAATATAGATATTAAGGGTAATATTATTAGCACATTTATTATTACTAATTAATATCACTAGGTACTATTAGTAATATTATTATTATTATTAATAGTGGTACAAGTATTATTATTATTATGATTATTATTAATAATTATTGATATTACTACAAGTATTATAGTTATCAATACCATTATTATTACTAGCATACGTATTATTATGATTATAGTTGCAAATAAGTTTTTTATTTATTTATGCTATTACTAATATTAATATTATCATCCAGAATATAAATTATATCATTTTAACACTAGTATGAGTAATATTATCATTGTTATAATTAGTATGATTATTACTATTATTATTATGATCATTAACATAAGTATTATTATTATTATTATTACGAGTATTATTATCATGAAATTTCTAATATCAAAATCATAAATATCATTAAAGGTAAAAATTAATATTTTACAAGTATTATTATTAATATCATTATTATTATCATTAATAGAGTTATTATTAACCTAAGTATATTATTAATGCTATTATCATTATTTTTACTAATATCAACTTAATATAATTTGAACTACCGTTTTGATAAACAAATGAAATACATAAATATATATATTTAACACATATAACATAACACAATATTTTATTATATAAAAGGAATACATGAAATATAAACATATTATTAATATAAAAATAATATCATTAATAAGTTATATATATAAACTTATTCGACTACGATTATTTATATTAATAAATATACAAATGATATAGGTTCGTGAATCCGAGGCCAACCCTGCGTCGTCAATATAGTCATACGTATTTTTACTACAAAATACAGTATGGTGAGTTCATTTTCTCCCTTTTTTACTCATTACATTTTTGGGCTGAGAATACATGCAATGTTTAAATAACTGTTTTTGCAATATTTATATGCGTGAGTTTCATTTGCTCCCTTTTTAAATGCTTTTGCAATATATATTTTTGGGACTGAGAATACATGCGCTGCTTTTATAAATGTTTGACGAAATAGACACAAGTACTTAAAATTACATTATATGGCTTGATTATTAAACCGAATATGCCCCTTTTTAGTCTGGTAATCTAAGAATTAGGGAACAGACACCCTAATTGACGCGAACTCTAAAGATAGATCTATCGGGCCCAACAAGCCCCATCCAAAGTACCGGATGCTTTAGTATTTCGAAATTTATATCATGTCCGAAGGAGGATCCCGGAATGATGGGGATATTCTTATATGTATATTGTGAATGTCGGTTACCAGGTGTTCAATCCATATGAATGATATTTTTGTCTCTATGCATGGGACGTATGATTATGAGAAATGGAAGTATGAAATCTTGTGGTCTATTAAAATTATGAAATGATTATTTATGTTAAACTAATAAACTCACCAACCTTTTGGTTGACACTTGAAAGCATGTTTATTCTCAGGTATGAAAGAAGTCTTCCGCTGTGCAATTGCTCATTTTAAAGATATTACTTGGAGTCATTCATAACATATTTCAAAAGACGTTGCATTCGAGTCGTTGAGTTAGTCAAGATTATTATTAAGTCAATTATAGTTAGATATAATATAAAATGGTATGCACGCCGTCAACTTTCGATGTAATGAAAGATTGTCTTTTCAAAAACGAATGCATTGTTTGTAAAATGTATCATATAGAGGTCAAGTACCTCGTGATGTAATCAACTATTGTGAATCGTTTATAATCGATATGGACTTCGTCCAGATGGATTAGGACGAGGCATCACACTTGAAGTCTTTCAAAAGTGTATGAATACATATTAAAACACTACATGTATATACATTTTAACTGAGTTGTTAAGTCATCGTTAGTCATTACATGTAAGTGTTGTTTTGAAACCTTTAGGTTAACGATCTTGTTAAATGTTGTTAACCCATTGTTTATTAAATCAAATGAGATGTTAAATTATTACATTATCATGATATCATGATGTATTAATATATCTTAATATGATATATACACATTAAATGTCGTTACAACGATAATCGTTACATATATGTCTCGTTTCAAAATCATTAAGTTAGTAGTCTTGTTTTTACATATGTAGTTCATTGTTAATATACTTAATGATATGTTTACTTATCATAATATCATGTTAACTATATATATATCCATATATATGTCATCATATAGTTTTTACAAGTTTTAACGTTCATGAATCGCCGGTCAACTTGGGTGGTCAATTGTCTATATGAAACCTATTTCAATTAATCAAGTCTTAACAAGTTTGATTGCTTAACATGTTGGAAACATTTAATCATGTAAATATCAATTTCATTTAATATATAAAAACATGGAAAAGTTCGGGTCACTACACGAAGCACTCGGTCGAATAAAACCCTTCTCAAGTAACTCTTGGGTTTGATTTAACAACTCTTGCATTTCCGTCGGCGCTAAACGATAAGGAGTTTTAGCAATGGGAATAGCCCCCGGAACCAACTCAATGCGAAATTCAACTTGTCTTTCCGCCGGAACACCGGTAACTCGTCCGGAAAAACGACTTCGAATTCACTAACCACCGGAATTTCACGAATGGGTGGTGACTCATCACGAGTATCAACAACATGGGCAAGAAAGGCCATGCCACCACTATTGAGGAGACGACGTGCCCGTGCAAAAGTGCATATCGGCACAAGTCTTCTACGCTTATCACCGTGAATAATTATCTCTCCCCCACTTGGGGCCTTTACACGAATAAATTTTTCATGGCATGCAATATCGGCTCTATTATAATCGAGCCAATCCATACCAACAACGATTTCAAAATCGCCCAAAGTCATCGGGATAAGATCAATCTTAAAGTTTTCGGCACCAAAAACGACATCACAATTTTTACACACATCAACCACTAGCGCCGTCTTGCCATCCGCTATTTCAACTTCTACCGGATGACTCAACTTAACTAGCGGTTTATTTAACTTAGGCACGAATCTTGGAGAAACAAACGATAAATTGGCACCACTATCAAATAGGATTCATGCCGGATTAGAGTTAACCATGAAAGTACCTGAGACAACTTCGTTCGATTGTTTGGCTTCATCATTGGTCATCAAATAATTTTGACCCCTAGCCGTACCCACCGCCTTTTCTAACCGCTTAACATTATCATTGTGCAACTCGGGACACTCGGGCCTCTTGTGCCCTTCTTTACCACAATTGAAACAAGTAAATTTGGGTGTGGAAGGTGAGTTGGGGAAATCACGAGAGATGTGACCTTTTTGCCCACAAGTATAGCAAGTGATTACATGACCACCGGAGCCATCTTTCTTCACACTATTAGCACTTTCGGAGCCCTTCTTGTTCTTTTTGTTGGAAAAGCTCGATTGACTCGAATTCTCGAACTTCCTCTTTCCAAAAGTAAAACTACTCTTTCTCAACACAAGCGCTTCAAAACCCTTCACCATATTGAACAATTCATCAAAGCTCTTCACCACGTTCACACTAATTTTCTCTTGATAGTTATCATTCAAGATTCGATAGAAATCTTCTTTCAACATTTTATCATTTCCGACATACTCCGGGCAAAATTGGGTCTTGGACAAAAATACGGATTTGAGAGTGTTCAAATCCATCGACCCTTGCCTCAAGGAACGTAGTTCATCCTTAAGCCTTGTAAGATCGGCCGAAGTTTGGTATTCATCGAAAAACTCCGCCTTGAATTCATCCTATGTGAACTCCATGCATTGTTCTTCGCCATAAAGTCGGATCTTCGCGTCCCACCACAATTTAGCATCACCTCTTAACATGCTACAACCATATCTCGTCTTTTTATCAAGAGGGCATTCACACGTACGAAAAGCCCCCTCCATATCGAAGATCCAACGGGCACTCTTAAGTGGGTCCCGTTCACCATCGAAGGTGGGAGGTTGAGAGTCCTTGAAATTCTTATAAAAGAAGTCCCGTCTCCCCACATTATCCTCTTGAAGAACGGCCTTCACTTGCTCCTTGACTACATTGACTAATTGCTCGTCAATCGTATCTAGAAATATTTTCTTAACATCCTCGAGGAACTCCGCCTTTTGACGTTTAAAGATGGCCTCAACTTTGGTCGTGAACTCAACGTCCTCACTCGTACTTCCGTCATTGGTGTCGTGTCCATTTCTCATCTTCATTCTATAAAACGAAAAAGATTAAACAACGAAACGGAAGGACTTAACACATAAGTATATACATATACACCACACTACCCCATCTTGCTTAACATTCGTCGAACATCGCTTGTTTGACACGATTTGAACCCGTAACAATGGTAGCTAATCATTGTTACGCGAGCACGTCGCATTAACTTGCTAGTACCACGTCCATCTCACTTGATGATTGCTAAACACAACACAAAACCATTAGCACAAGGTTAGTTCACATAAACCAAAGTACTAACAATTTCCGATTAGACCCAAAGTCCTACAAGTCCAGCATAAAGCGTACACACCATAAAGTCTAAGTCTAGGCACCTATCTCAAGTCGCCTAAATCCCTTAGACCATGCTCTGATACCACTTGAAACAACCCAACCCGTATTCCATACGATAAATTTTTTTTTTTATAATACACATTTACGCGCCAATTAAATATGTAAACCATTCCACAAGGTCCATTTAAACGTACAACAATTTAAATGTTTACAAAAGGCACGAAGGCCATTAATTAAGTTCAATACAAGTTTGACCCACTACAAATGATAGTTTATAATCCAAACGACACTTGAGCATGGTTTGGGACTAAACTACCCAAAACGTTAGGCCAACTTCCAAGCTACAACAAAACATCATCAAAGGCCACCTAATGCCCTGTAACGACCCGTCAAAATCGCTATTGACGCGGCACGTTAATCATTGATTCCACAGTGAGGTTTTGACCTCTATATGATACGTTTTGATAAAATATTGCATTCATTAAAATAAGTGACTTTCTAAACATAGAAAGTTATAAACATGTGGGCGAGTGCTTAGGTATAAGCAAAACCCCGAAATACATAAGTCTTTAATTTACAGGTTGACATCACAGTCCAGTTATTTATTACACAACGCAGTTTTATTTTGAATGCAATAAACTTTGTACAAAGCATGAGAGACTCCATGCAGGCAACAAGCACATCACAGCGGAAGCATTCTAAGGACCTGAGAATAAAACATGCTAAAAAGTCAACACGAATGTTGGTGAGTTATAGGTTTAATTGCTCGAGTCATAAACATATATAAAGATAGACCACAAGATTTCATCAAAAGTTTATCAATAGATTCTACGTAACAGAGCACCCTGGTAACTAAACTTAACGCTATAGTGAGAATTACCCCATTCGTTTTAATACGCACAAACCAACGTGTCTTAAACTCAAATAACATACGTCCGTTAAAAGGCTAGCGCTCTAGCTCGGACGGGGATGTCAAGCCCTATGGATCCATATACAATTATTCGCGCCCACCAGTCCATATCCTATGTACTGGCAGCTACTAGTTACCAAAGCTAAGGGATTTTCGGTTTAACTCAGTGTAGAATTTTGTATGTACTTGTGTCTTATTGCGTTTAAAATAAATTGCATGTATTCTCAGCCCAAAAATATTTAAAGTATTTAAAAAGGGAGACTATAACTCACAGTTCAATATTGCGATTCAATATTGTAGGCAAATTGCGTAGACGTAATGATGGTAAACGACTGTATGGTTGGCCTTGGATTCAAGAACAATACCCCGAATAATACCCAATATTTCCTTAGCTTAAAGCGGTTTGAAACCCGAATTAAAAACACCCTCGTATATACCTTATTATTATTAAACTTAAATTTAAAATTAAAATTATAATATAAATATAAATATTGAGAGATAAAAGTGAAAAAAATTCGTCGAACGAACTGCGTATTTATATTACTTTTCGATTTACTGTAGCTCATGCGATCGCATGAGTTTTCAGTGTTTTTTGCCATGCGATCGCATGGCCGCCTTTTCCGTTTTTGTTTGCTAGTTCGTCGACATCAAATAGTGTTACTGTAGCAAATAGTGTACTGTAGCAAATAGTGTTTTACTGTAGCAAATCACTGTAGCAAACTCGTTTTCACTGTAGCACTGTAGCAAAATACGGTTTCACTGTAGCAAATAGGGTTTTACTGTAGGAAAGTCGTTTTTACTTGTACATATATATATACATACATATAATTGTTCATGAATCGTCGAGAGTAATCAAAGGTAATTGTATATATGAAACAGTTCTAAAATTTTGAGACTCAATCTAACAGACTTTGTTTAGCGTGTTAAAATAATAAACCGTATAGAGAATTGGTTTAAATAAGTCAAAAATTTTCGGGTCATCACAGTACCTCCCCCTTAAAGAAAATTTCGTCCCGAAATTTTGAGTAGTACCTGTTTCATGAGCGATATCAGTGAACAAATGTGGATTCATCTGATCTTCACGTTCCCAAGTAAACTCGGGTCCTCGTCTTGCGTTCCAACGAACCCTAACTATCGGTATTTTGCTTTGTTTTAATTGTTTGACCTCACGGTCCATGATTTCAACAGGTTCTTCGATAAAATGGAGTTTATCATTGATTCGTATTTCGTCAAGAGGAATTACGACATCTTCTTCAGCTAAACATTTCTTCAAATTTGACACGTGAAATGTGTTGTGAACACTACTAAGTTCTTGCGGTAGCTTTAATCGATAAGCAACTGTTCCAATTCTTTCGGTGATTTCAAAGGGTCCTACGTACCTAGGACTTAGCTTTCCTCGTTTACCGAATCGTACAACGCCTTTCCAGGGTGACACTTTCAACATGACTTTGTCGCCCACTTGAAATTCTAGCGGTTTTCTTCTTACATCAGCATAACTCTTTTGGCGACTCATGGCCGTTTTCAATCGCTGTTGTATTTGAATGATCTTTTCGGTGGTTTCATGAATAATTTCTGGTCCAGTAAGTTGTCTTTCTCCTACTTCACTCCAACAGATAGGAGATCTGCACTTTCTACCGTAAAGTGCTTCAAATGGAGCTGCGTTGATGCTCGTATGATAGCTGTTATTGTATGAAAATTCTGCCAACGGTAAGTGTCGATCCCAACTGGTTCCAAAGTCAATCACGCATGCCCGTAACATGTCTTCCAATGTTTGTATTGTTCTTTCACTTTGACCATCTGTTTGTGGGTGATAAGCGGTGCTCATATCTAATCGAGTTCCCAATGCTTTTTGTAATGATTGCCAAAAACGTGATGTGAATCGGGTGTCGCGATCAGATATGATGGAGATGGGTACACCATGCCTGGAAACTACTTCCTTCAAATATAGGCGTGCTAATTTCTCCATACTGTCTGTCTCCTTTATTGGTAGGAAGTGAGCTGATTTAGTTAGACGATCAACTATCACCCAAATAGTATCATGACTACTTGCAGTCCTTGGCAATTTTGTAATGAAATCCATGGTTATTCTTTCCCATTTCCACTGCGGAATTTCTGGTTGTTGCAGTAATCCTGACGGCTTTTGGTGCTCAGCTTTGACCTTTGCACACGTTAAACATTTGCTTACATAAGTAGCAATTTCTGTTTTCATATTAGGCCACCAATAAAACTTCTTGAGATCGTGGTACATTTTTCCGTTTCCTGGGTGAATTGAGTACCTCGTTTTGTGTGCTTCATCCAGTACTAGTTGCCTTAGGTTACCATGTTTTGGTACCCATATCCTACCAGCAAAATACAGGGTTCCATCGGCTTTTTCTTCAAGTTGTTTTTCTAAACCTTTGCTTATTTCGCCTTTTTCGTTTTCTTCTTTTAAAGCCTCTAACTGTGCTGCTTGAATTTGCTTTGTGAGATCAGTACGAATTGTAATATTCAAAGCTCGGACCCTAAGAGGTTTTACTCTTTCTTTTCGACTTAGGGCATCAGCTACAACATTAGCTTTTCCGGGGTGGTAACGGATTTCACAATCGTAATCGTTTAACAACTCTACCCAGCGACGTTGCCTCATATTGAGTTGTTTTTGATCAAAAATATGCTGAAGACTCTTATGGTCGGTGTACACTGTACACTTGGTGCCATATAGATAGTGTCTCCATATTTTGAGTGCAAAAACTACTGCTCCAAGTTCCAAATCGTGCGTCGTATAGTTCTTTTCATGAATTTTTAGTTGTCGTGAGGCATATGCGATAACTTTTGTGCGTTGCATTAATACACATCCTAAACCTTGGCGTGAAGCATCACAATAGATCACGAAATCATCATTTCCTTCCGGTAATGACAAAATGGGTGCAGACGTTAACTTCTTCTTTAATAACCGGAATGAGGATTCCTGTTCTGTGGACCAATCATACTTCTTTCCCTTTTGAGTCAATGCAGTTAAGGGTTTGGCGATTCTAGAGAAATCTTGAATGAATCTTCGGTAGTAACCAGCAAGACCTAAGAATTGGCGAATTTGTGTTGGAGTCTTCGGGGTTTCCCATTTACTAATGGCTTCGATCTTGGCGGGGTCAACTTTAATTCCATGTTTACTGACAACATGGCCCAAAAATTGTACTTCTTGTAACCAGAAATCACACTTTGAAAATTTTGCGTACAATTCTTCTTTCTTGAGTATCTCCAGTACCAGTCTTAAGTGTTGCTCATGTTCTTCCTTGTTCTTCGAGTAAATCAATATGTCGTCGATAAAAACAATGACAAATTTGTCTAAATACGGTCTACAGATGCGATTCATTAGATCCATGAATACTGCTGGAGCATTAGTTAATCCAAAAGGCATGACTAGAAACTCATAGTGACCGTAACGGGTTCTGAACGCGGTTTTAGGAACATCTTCTTCCTTCACTCTCAGCTGATGATATCCGGAGCGTAGATCAATCTTAGAATAAACACTTGATCCTTGCAATTGATCAAACAAATCATCAATCCTCGGTAATGGGTACCGATTCTTGATCGTTAATTTGTTTAATTCTCGGTAATCTATGCACATTCTCATAGATCCATCCTTCTTCTTGACGAACAGAATAGGAGCACCCCAAGGTGAAAAACTAGGACGAATAAATCCACGGTCCGATAATTCTTGCAACTGGTCTTGTAATTCTTGCATTTCTGAAGGTGCAAGTCTATATGGGGATCGGGCTACAGGTGCGGCTCCTGGTATGAGATCAATCTGGAATTCTACACATCTGTGTGGAGGTAGCCCCGGTAATTCTTCTGGAAATACTCCGGGATATTCTCTTACAACCGGCATATCATTAATGCTTCTTTCTTCAGTATCGATCTTCTTTATGTGTGCCAGAATAGCATAACAACCTTTTCTTATAAGTTTCTGGGCCTTCATACAGCTGATAAAGTTCAGCTTTGAGTTGCTCTTCTCCCCATAAATCATTAATGACATTTCATCCTTACGAGGGATGCGAATTGCTTTCTCAGCGCAAACAACTTCCGCTTTTGTTTTGGACATCCAGTCCATGCCAACAATTACGTCAAAACTTCCTAATTCTACGGGTATCAAATCGATTTTGAAGGTTTCACCAGCGAGATTCATTTCGCAACCATGGCAAATTTTATCGGCTTTTATCAGTTTACCATTAGCTAATTCTATAGTATATTTATCGTCTAGAGGTAATGATGCACATTTTAGTTTAGAACTAAAGTCTTTACACATATAACTTCTATCAGCACCCGTATCAAACATAATAGAAGCTAGTTGATTATTAATGGTAAACGTACCCGTGACAAGATTAGGATCCTCACGTGCTTCACTGGTACTAACATTAAATGCCCTCCCACGTGCGGGTTCTTTGTTCTTCTCCTTATCAGGGCATTGATTTATAAAGTGACCAGACTTCCCGCATCCAAAACATTTCTTGACATCGGTCAATTTTGTCTTTACTTCAGAAACAGTGGCATAACAATCTTTCGCCACATGTCCTTTCTTGTTGCACTTATCACGGACCACTTGGCAATAGCCTGCATGATGTGTGTAACACCTTTTGCAGAACGGATGAGGTCCCTTATAGTTTGGACTTGCAGTTGCCCCATCTTGTTTACCTTTAAAAGTTTCTTGTTTCTTCAGGTGAGTACTTTTGCCCTTATAGTCTTCCCATTTCCTCTTTCCTTCAGTTGTCTTGACTTCGGTAATTGGTGTCTTAATCGAACTCTCTGTGATCTGGTTCATGAGTTGGTGTGCCATTGTCATGGCTTCCTGCATCGTATTTGGTTTGGACGATGTAACATTTCCTTTGATATTGATCGATAAACCGTCAATATACATTTCTATCTTTCGTTTCTCATTTGGCACCAATTCGGGACACAACAAGGCTAGTTCCATGAAACGCTTTTCATAGTTATTGAGATTCGCACCGATAACCTTCAGATTACGTAACTCAGATTCCATTTTTCTGATCTCGTTTCGAGGACAGTACTCCTCTATTAGCATCTTTTTCAGTTCTTCCCAAGAGATATCATATGCCGTATCTATTCCTTCTGCTTTAGCATAATTGTTCCACCAAGTAAGTGCACCATCTTGCAACGTGCACGAAGCATACTTTGACTTGTCTCCGTTCGCACAATTACTGATTTTGAAAACGGACTCCATCTTTTCAAACCATCGGGTTAGACCGACTGGTCCCTCAGTTCCACTAAACGTCTGTGGTTTGCATCCTTGAAAAGTTTTGTATGAGCATCCGTTTCGTGAATTTGTGTTTACGGCTGCTGCTTTGGCTGCTGCTTCAGCTGTTGCTTTTGCTGCTTCGGTTGCAGCAATTCTTTCATTCACACGTTTCTCTACTAGTTGCTCAAACTCGGCATCCGACATTTGAGACATGTTTCTTCAATAAACACAACAGATATAATTTAATCATATAGAATATTATAGGTAAAATGAGTTGTCAATAGTTAATCGTAGCATATTAATAATATGAACCGATTATTATAAAAGCCTTTTCTTCTTATTAGCATTTTATAATTATTTCTAGGGTATTACCTACCCGTTAAGTTCATACATAATAGCTAGTACCAGGAATTAACTACTAAAATTCTAATAATATTCCACTATGAAAAATTATAGCGAGTTACTACATTATTATGTATTAATAATAATAAGAAGTAGTAATAATACAAATAATCATTCCATGCATTTATTATTAATAAACCAAAATAATATCATACAATACTGATATTTTACATATGCTTATTTTACATAACAAGATAGAGTAGCACACATAAGCAATAAAATAGCGCATGGAAGATTTATGGTTGCGAGGTCGTTCATTCAGAACTATCAGAAACTTCTTCCCATTTGGTTCTCTCTGCCAATTGTTTGTGTGCACATGGTCCGACAGACATTCTGGCAGTGTATTTTATTTTTAGTTGGGGTTTTGAGGTACCCGTTACCTCAGTGGGTTTAATACAATAAGGGTGGTTACGGATCGAATGGTCCTGTTCTTTTTTAATAACTAAGGACATTTTATTATTGTGGTTGTTTTTATTATCTATTGCAAGTTGGAATTTCTCCTTAGTGATCTCTTTTATTTCATTAGCGAAATCCTCCTCCTTACTGATCTCGTCTGATGACGAACTGTCTGAGTCATGTGTAGGAGAATATGATGACGAACTGCAAGAATATGTACCGGTGGTCATGAACCGAAATCTGCCAGGCGTAATCGGCACAACCCGCCCGTCGGCGGTATATCTGGACCAATGTCCATATTTGTTTAGAAATGGACGATCCTCTTTTACTCCACGGATCATGGGTCCATGCCAACGATACTGTGGCTCCGGAAAACTAAAGCTGGGTGGAGCTGGAACCTCCTCTGGGTTTACCGGGAGTTGAGATTCCCCGGCTAACACAATTTCTTCTTTAATAGGTATTGGAACGCCCTTTTCAGTTGTGGATAGAATAGATTCAGTGTCCGATTCCGAGTCGTACAAAATGATAGGATTAGAGGAAGTCATCTATCACATAATTGAAACAACAATTACGTTAGCATATAAATATATCACATATAATGTTTTTGACCAAATAATAAGCAAAAATCAGGAAAAACAGATATGGTCATAGTCCAGACACACTAATGCATCCTAACAATTACCAGTTAAACACAATAATGTAATTTCTGGTTCCCTATGACCTCAAGCTCGGATACCAACTGTAACGACCCGTCAAAATCGCTATTGACGCGGCACGTTAATCATTGATTCCATAGTGAGGTTTTGACCTCTATATGATACGTTTTGATAAAATATTGCATTCATTAAAATAAGTGACTTTCTAAACATAGAAAGTTATAAACATGTGGGCGAGTGCTTAGGTATAAGCAAAACCCCGAAATACATAAGTCTTTAATTTACAGGTTGACATCACAGTCCAGTTATTTATTACACAACGCAGTTTTATTTTGAATGCAATAAACTTTGTACAAAGCATGAGAGACTCCATGCAGGCAACAAGCACATCACAGCGGAAGCATTCTAAGGACCTGAGAATAAACATGCTAAAAAGTCAACACGAATGTTGGTGAGTTATAGGTTTAATTGCTCGAGTCATAAACATATATAAAGATAGACCACAAGATTTCATCAAAAGTTTATCAATAGATTCTACGTAACAGAGCACCCTGGTAACTAAACTTAACGCTATAGTGAGAATTACCCCATTCGTTTTAATACGCGCAAACCAACGTGTCTTAAACTCAAATAACATACGTCCGTTAAAAGGCTAGCGCTCTAGCTCGGACGGGGATGTCAAGCCCTATGGATCCATATACAATTATTCGCGCCCACCAGTCCATATCCTATGTACTGGCAGCTACTAGTTACCAAAGCTAAGGGATTTTCGGTTTAACTCAGTGTAGAATTTTGTATGTACTTGTGTCTTATTGCGTTTAAAATAAATTGCATGTATTCTCAGCCCAAAAATATTTAAAGTATTTAAAAAGGGAGGCTATAACTCACAGTTCAATATTGCGATTCAATATTGTAGGCAAATTGCGTAGACGTAATGATGGTAAACGACTGTATGGTTGGCCTTGGATTCAAGAACAATACCCCGAATAATACCCAATATTTCCTTAGCTTAAAGCGGTTTGAAACCCGAATTAAAAACACCCTCGTATATACCTTATTATTATTAAACTTAAATTTAAAATTAAAATTATAATATAAATATAAATATTGAGAGATAAAAGTGAAAAAAATTCGTCGAACGAACTGCGTATTTATATTACTTTTCGATTTACTGTAGCTCATGCGATCGCATGAGTTTTCAGTGTTTTTTGCCATGCGATCGCATGGCCGCCTTTTCCGTTTTTGTTTGCTAGTTCGTCGACATCAAATAGTGTTTACTGTAGCAAATAGTGTACTGTAGCAAATAGTGTTTTACTGTAACAAATAGTGTTTACTGTAGCAAATAGTGTTTTACTGTAGCAAATCACTGTAGCAAACTCGTTTTCACTGTAGCACTGTAGCAAAATACGGTTTCACTGTAGCAAATAGGGTTTTACTGTAGGAAAGTCGTTTTTACTTGTACATATATATATACATACATATAATTGTTCATGAATCGTCGAGAGTAATCAAAGGTAATTGTATATATGAAACAGTTCTAAAATTTTGAGACTCAATCTAACAGACTTTGTTTAGCGTGTTAAAATAATAAACCGTATAGAGAATTGGTTTAAATAAGTCAAAAATTTTCGGGTCATCACATGCCCGATAACCCCTTTGCCCTTATCCGCACCTGCAACTAAAAAGATAAACAACGAGAGGGGTAAGCTAATGCTTAGTGAGTGTAATAATTATACATGTTCATATATAACCTACTCATTTGCAAACACTTACACAACACCGCATATAAGCTAGCAATACGACAACCATGCAAACCTCATGCATAAACTATTATCCACAATTTATAAAAAGCTAGCAATACCAATAGCACATAGTTCAATATTAGATATGCTAATACCAATTTCACACAACCATGGTTAACCAATAGCAAAAAGGAATGGTACTCAAAATTCCCATCGGTGTTCATAACAACCGTTAGTGCACAACACATATATCACCAACCCTTGGACAACACATATCCGTTCATAAGATCGTTAGTGTACAACACATATATCACCAACTTGGACAACACATATCCATTTAATAAACCGTTAGCGTACAACACATATATTGCTAAATTAGACAACACATATCCGTTCATAAATCGTTAGTGTACAACACATATATCACTAACTAGGACAACACATATCCTTACGTACAAATAAGCACATCATATACGTACAAGTATACTTATTCCACTCACCTTGACACAAGGATGATGATTATGCACTTCCGAACTTCAAAGCAATGTACCTAATTCATTAAGTACACATTCAATTACACAACTAGTGGAACTAGCCACATTACATACACTTGAGCATTTAATGACCCAATTTGCATTAAATGACTCAACTACATCCAAACCGCCCATAAATGGCCGTGTCTCATCTTTAATCACTAAAACTAGTGAATTGAAGTCTATAAACTTCAACTAGCACAACTTAGGGCAATTCATGCCCATTTTACCTAATTAGGTCAACTAGTCCTCACTTGACCCATTTTAAATACTTAGACTCACAATCGAGTCAAACTTACCCATTAACAATCCTTTCATTAATTTAAAAGTGTATTAGTGACTAACAACACCATTTAACACTTACAACCTCAAATCATAAGACCAAAACCCTAGCTTGTGGCTATTAAGGTTTCATTACAACAACCTAACCCAAATTCGCCCATTTTACCTTCAAATGGTTCACCCAAGTCTCTAGTAACCAAAACCCTAACCATTAACCAATTAAAACTCAAAACTTAGAGTTAGAACTTACCGAGACTATCAACGTGTAGCTAGAGGCACAAGGAACAACTTTAATTCTTGCTCCAAAGATCAACCCTCAATCCTTCACTCTCAAATCTCACTTTTAATTCAAATGGGTTTTAAGTTTCGGGAGAGAAAATGAAAGAAAATAGAAAAAGGAAATGAATTAAATGAACAAGTGGTGCAGATTTAATGCTCCAATCTGATCTAGACGTCAAATTACCAAATTGCCCCTCAAAATCTCTTAAAAAGAGCTAAGTTCGGATTCTGTCCAGCAGGACTGCCGCGGCGCGGCCCAATTCGTCGCGGCGCGACACATAAAGGGAAATTCGACCCTTCTTAACCCACTTTCTGATCCAGGTTTGCTTGTTATGCCGCGACGCGGACCCATTTGTCGCGGCGCGGCTTAAAGCTGCATCTGGACAGCTCGACCATTTTAAGCAATTTTTGATTTTATTTAATTTGTACCTTCCAAACCCGCTTCCTATATTCACCTAGCCTTCCACAATAGTCTCACAAGACTTAATGCTAACAAAACCCATGTTTAAACTTATATATATGCACACATTATCAAGTATACACACACACACATATATATATATATATATATATATATATATATATATATATATATATATATATATATATATATATATATATATATACACACACATATATTCATACATTTACGCATAAACTAACGAGTTATAGACGTACAAATGATTAAGTAAGTACCTTTCGATACGTACGGGAAAACGGGATGTTACAACTCTCCCCCACTTGAATCGGAGCGCGTCCTCGCGATCCAAGCCGCATGACAAGCTGGAAGATAAACCAATACGAACTCTTCGGGCTCCCAAGTAAACTCGGAACCTTTACTACGACGCTTTATGTCTCAACCTTTTGATCTTCTCATCGAGTATAGCAATCGGCTCCTCAATATACTCTAACTTATTGTTTAGCTCAATCTCGTCTAAAGGCACCCAAGATGAATCATCCGCAAGACACTTACGGATATGGGAAACATGAAATGTATTATGGATCCCCGCAAGCTCTTCGGGCAATTCCAAACGATACGCGACTTCACCAAAACGAGCTAAAACCTTAAATGGTCCAATAAACCGAGGAGCTAACTTTCCCCGTTTTTGAAATCGAATAATACCTTTCCATGGTGAAACCTTAAGCATCACCATGTCACCTTCTTGGAATTCGATCGTTCGTCTACGTTTGTCGGCATACGACTTTTGCCTATCTTGAGCCTTTTTCAAATGCTCTCTAATCATATCAATCTTGCTATTTGTCTCTAAGGCCAAATCGGTACTCCCGATTTCCTTTTGTCCCACTTCACCCCAACAAATCGGGGTTCGACACCTACGCCCATAAAGCATCTCATATGGCGGCATTCCGATACTAGTATGATAACTATTATTGTACGAGAATTCCACCAAAGGTAAGTGCTCGCCCCAACTACCACCAAAATCAATAATACACGCCCGTAACATATCCTCCAATGTTTGATTCGTACGTTCGGTTTGACCGTCCGTTTGAGGATGGTACGCCGTGCTCAGTTTCAATTGTGTACCCATATCTTCGTGAAACTTTTCCCAAAACCGAGATGTAAAACGGGTATCACGATCCGAAATAATAGATATAGGAACCCCGTGTCGAGAGATGACTTCCTTGATAAACAACTTAGCCAACGTCTCCGACGATATCGCTTCCTTAATGGGAAGAAACAAAGCACTTTTCGTCAATCGATCAACTATAACCCAAATCGAATCAAATTGGGTTCTCGCCGTTTTAGGTAACTTTGTGATGAAATCCATGGTAATGTGCTCTCATTTCCATTTCGGGATTTCTAACGGTTGCAACTTACCATACGGCTTTTGGTGTTCGGCTTTAACTTGCAAACGTGTAACACATTGTTCAACATATTTTACGACGTCGCGTTTCATGCCCGGCCACCAATAATCCTTCCTCAAGTCAAGATACATTTTCGTCGCGCCCGGATGAATGGAATACTTTGACTTATGTGCTTCATCAAGTAGCACTTGTCGATAATCACCCATCTTAGGCACCCACACTCTTCCTTGAAAAGACAACAACCCACGCGAACCCATAGTAATGAATTCCGATTGCCCCACAATTCGTTCCGCATGCTTGTTGTGAACATAAGCCTCTATTTGAATCACACCAAGTTTTTCAAGAAAATCGTTAGTAATAATCATACGTAACAATCCCAATCGTAACGCCGGGTGATGACTCTTCGACTTAACGCATCCGCGACCACATTCGCCTTGCCCGGATGATAAAGTATCTCACAATCATAGTCTTTTACCACATCCATCCACCTACGTTGACGATAATTCAAATCTCGTTGATTAAAGAGATGTTTCAAACTCTTATGATCCGAATAAATCGTACTTTTGACACCATACAAGTAATGGCGCCAAATTTTCAACGCATGCACAACCGCCGCCAACTCAAGATCATGAGTCGGATATCTCGTCTCGTGTTCCTTTAATTGTCGCGAGGCATAAGCGATGACTTTACCCCTTTGCATTAGAACACACACGAGCCCATTTAACGAAGCATCACAATAAAACGTCATGTCTTCCACACCTTCCGGCAACACCAACACCAGAGCTTGACACAACTTCTCTTTTAACAATTGAAAAGCAATTTCTCGTTCGTTCTTCTTCCTTGTCAATTTTGTCAATAAAGAAGCGATCTTAGAAAAGTCTTGGATAAACCGACGATAATAACCGGCCAATCTAAAAAAACTTCGGACTTCTGTAGGCTTAGTAGGTTGTCTCCAACTCCTCACCGTCTCTATCTTCCCCTAACTAATCAGAATACGGAATGGATCAATTTGAGAACGCATATCTTTTAATTAACTATCAAAATTAGGGTTCATATTCTATCATCTTAATTCCAGTCAATTTAATCCCAGCTTACGAAATAGACCTATTTTAAATTTTTGATTAGGGTTACTAATTATATCCGCTTGTGATCATTTAGTTTCGTGTGAAGGTATTATTTTATTTATTTGTTTTGAAATTATTTCAGTGTTTTGCAGATATATCATCATCTTCAATCAAGCTTACAAGTTTCGAAATTTGTATGATTTTCATCGATATTGAGGTATATCGGCTATCTGATTCTTCTACTTTATTTCACAAATCTCTGTCTCTATATATTTATTATTATACAACTTTAAGTTGTGTGTTATGATATGATGAACCAGCATACCCTGTAACACTTAATGATCCAATTATTGTTATTTGTCATATATAACTGTATGCGATTATGGTAAACTGGTTAGTTACATGGTTGAACCGAGTACTTAATATGTTGATCCCATTTTTCAAGACACTTTTTAGATGGAGGGTCCTTTGATTTAACCAATAGAGTATGATTAATCATATAATTTGATAATCCACAAATGGCAGATCAATTTGTACCCTACCACAAAAGTCGGTAGGTGCACATGTACTAATAACATAACCTGTGATTACCGACACGTTTGTTACAATGAAATCTTTTGATGAAAATATGCCGATTCCACATCATTTGGTTAGTTACGATTATGAGTGATCTTATATTTAGTTACTCAATATTCACAATATATTTATTTTATTCTTATATTTGTGCAAATGGTTACAAGGATGTTCCGAAGTAGGATTATTATCAAGATCCAACTGAAGCTGGTCCAACTCAGATCGTAATTTACAAACATTAGCATGAAGGTTCCCTTTGTTCCACATAAGTTTACGAATCAGCTTTTTTAAATCTCTAAGTCGCTTCACCAACCTATACATAGCATGCCCTTCAAATTTGTTTTTTCCAACCATCCGAAACACAGTCATTAAACCCCTCCTTATACATAGTATATTTGCTGAAACGAAACATTTTTGGCTTTGCAGGCGCTGAATGCGGAATTTTGAGCACCGATGAACTATCGCTAATTTGTTCATCTCCTCCAATTGTCCTGCTGCGTAAAACTCTAGTTGCTGTTTGGGTCGGTTCGGAATTTTTGCCCATGATACTTCACGAATGCAATTCAGAAGCCAAAAAGATGGATATTACAACTGAAACGGCAAAAAAATGACAGAAAATTGCTAATTAAGACCGGAATAACCATAAACCCTAGTCGCATAAGTCGTCCTAAAAACCCAGAGAGAGGAGAGAGACCAATAGTTCTTTGTGACATACAGATTGCTAAACTAGTTCTGCATGTACTCACTACGTTATTTTTCTTTCAATGTTGCTCCTTGTATCCTTGCTTATTTAGCATGCAAAATATACATGACTGCATGGAGTAATATACAGATTTTGGTATGCTTTTAAGTCGAGTGTATCAGCCCATGGTAAAAAAAAAAAAATTGTGGTCTTTTATTTTTATTTTATCTTTTTGAGTTATTCTTGAACAGAAAAAGATATTTAGTGAACTAATATGAATGTAAATTGATTTGGTCTAATAATGTAATAGGTATGATATTGTGACAGACTGACAGGTTGGGGGAGACAAGTATGCTGGGAACTTGCTAATATATAGTGCAGTTCATGTTTACTTCTTTTTTATATTTGTTTAAAGCGATATTGAAAGGGGGATGATTCTCACACACTGTTTTTTGATCCTCACACACCAATTTACTTGAACTCCTCCCTAATAATAGGGTAAAAGGGTGTGTGAGGATCAAAAAACAGTGTGTGAGAATCATCCCCCATATTGAAAGTCATTTTTCATATGTTTCTGGTCATGATTTTCAGTCAAGTTGAAGTAGCTGTGGTTAGAGGTTTATATATGGCTTATAAAGTTCTGTTCATGTTTGGAAAACACGTGGTCCTAGCGAGCTGAAATAAGAGGAAGAACAAGTACTGAACTATCAAAGCTAAACACATTGATTTGTGATGCTCCAATATTAACTGATAAACAGGATGGATGGCCTTGGAACCTGTCGAATTCAGGTAAATTTTCGGTCAATTGTCTTTCCAATTTATTGATAAGGTGATTCATAACACAGGAGGTGAATTATCGTTTATTCCAAAAAAGATTATATTATGTTTATATGGAGATTGAATCAAGACCGTTTACCCACTAGAGTAAATTTGGTTGATCGAGGCGTAAATAGATGCCCATTTTGGTTGAGCAGGAGTCATCGGATCACCTATTTACAACTTGCCGCTATGGAGTCAAAAGTGCACCAAGTTCTGCATATTATGGTTCTAAATAAAGTGTATCTCGCCCCAAGATATACCTTGCTATGGCTTTATTTGGAAATGGCGTAACCGTTTAATACACGAGAATCAAGAACAGAGGGATCGGATTCTAAACGAAGACATATTGGCATCATTAAATGTGGTATCTCATCTATGGATTTCTACAAGGAGTAACAAACTAGAAAAGAATTTTGAAGGATGGAACTATGTAATAGTGGCTTAAATTTGGTGGATGAATTTTAATGTTATTGAAGTTAGATAGTAGCTTCTGTAAATTGTAATTGGACTGTTTTTTGGATTGATCCGTGTTTGCTCACATCTTGTCGGTGAATTTCTATCCCTTTTGTGGTTGAATAAAAGTTCCCAGCTTTCCAAAAAAAGTAAGTTGTGAATGTTGGCAAAAATTTACGTATATAGTCCCCAATGATTCTATATTATTGGGGTTTTATCATACATCCCTTCATAACATTAAAATTACGTATATCCCTGATGAAACACCATAAAATGAAAATTAAAGTACACAATCTATCCATCTTCATGTTGCAAAACACTAAGAAAAAGAAATATGTTGTCAAACCTGAACGTGATGTGCATTTTGTGGTGTAACAGAGGTGATCACAGTTGAAACATTACACTTATGTGCAGCATATGATTTATAATTAGCTTAAATACGCGCACTAGCTATTGAATATGAGCCACTGATTGCAAAAACATGCGGGTGTTTTTAACATTGTTCGCGTTTGTAATTTGTAATAGTTGAAGGAATGATAAGTTCATATATTTTTTGATGATGAATAACAATACAAAACATGGATATATATACAAGGATAATGGTTATGCCAAAAGACTACAATAAATTGTGACAATCCAAAAGTATGCTAACAATAGCAACATTGACCTCACAGGCGCTCCAAGGCTGCCCAAACAAGAATCATTGACCCGAAACCAAGCAATAGTACATATGGGTCCCTGGGCGACTACAGAAGCATGATACACGTACATACTGCAAGGGATTATAGGATATCAAACTATTCACAATAAGCTGTAAAAAAAACTATTAGGCTAATGTTTAGATATGATGTGCAATATTCACAATAAGAACCGACGAAGCCAAAAGCAGAACGTGTTTAGATATGATGTGCATATTCACAATAAGAACCGACGAAGCCAAAAGTAGAACATATAGCTTGGCTGAACATAATCTATGTTTGTAAATAAGCTGCAGACTTAGCCATAGGCCAGGTAGTAAGCAATGTTGTCATTGGTGTTTGTCCAAAACCAAAAATAAAGGATATGAAAAGAACTCTTGTTATATATGGCATTCATTCATGTAGAGGAGATATATCGTATCTATATGAAAATTTAGAAAGCATTCTACTATATACATATTGTCACACTCATATTAAACATTACTTTAAAAAAAAAACGTATAAAACAAACAATTAAAATTCAAATATAATAGTTACACTTTATATATTTACATAACAGTCAATCCAAATCCAAAGTATCTAAATCAACATCACATATCTAAGATTCATATAATAACTTAGTCAATAATTTACATAAAATAAAATATGCCACTAAACACGTAATAACAACCTAACAAGTCTTTCTTCCATTGGTTCTTTTTTGCGAAATAAGGAATAGAAGACTGATATAAAACAAGCAACAATCGGAATCCAGCCACCAACTTGAAGCTTTAATATCAGGTTCCGTGTTGGACTACCGGTTTTCATGGAGGAGGTCCATTGGTACGCTATATAAAACAGCGCCAATGCATAAACCAAAAAATTTATTTTCAAGGCTAGAGGGTCATCTGGAAGGCAAAAAGTCTTCACGAACAAGAGTGCCCCGAACAAGATGAAAACAAACATGACAGTGGCTTTGGTGTCCCCGTAAAATCACCAATAAAATGTTGGAATTTTAATTCATAACATGTCGAATAGATGGAAGACAGGTTATTTTTTATATATTAGTCAGTGTATGTTATTGTTTTCTCACTTTTTTAGAAGCAAAGAGTGTTATTGTTGTCTCTTTCATATACTTTTGTGTCAACTATTTAACCAAAAAAACTTGATAACAGATCCCCAACTCCCTAAGTTCTAGTATTTCACAAGGAAAATAGATTTTTATATAATTGTTATTAATTATTATTATTATTCAAAACTTGAATTGTATTCAATTGAAGGTCTCGTTTGGGACCAAATCTTTTGTACATACCCCATTGATTGGTCTAGTCCCAACCAACACCCCCTAACCATTGAAGGCCAATTAACATTATCCTTGCTTAAAAAATTTCCGCTTGATTTGCAGTATTTAATATATGTCGATGTACTTTCAGAGGCCAATGTCCAAGATTTTCAAAAATAGCAACACGAAAGTGGTACTACTTTTTTGTCTATCTCAGTTTTATGTGTAAAATTCGTGAGTTATCAAATCGTATTCCCTACATTTGGTCTCGGAGCACACTAGGTTTATGCCAAACATCATCAACTGAAAATATGTCTCTGTCAACACAATTTGAAGTAAAAGAAATTGCATTGTCTAGTAATTACACGAAGCTGCGTTTATCTTGGTGACGAGAGGGTACAAAAGGCTCTAGACTTCATACTTTGAAAAGTGATTTTTGAAGCCTTGAAAATGAAAAAAAAACAGCTGAAATTGGTACACACATGTGGACGTAATGTTTGGTCAGATTCAAAAGTGAAGCTGAAGCTGAAGCAGAAAATTCAAGTCGATTAAGGATGGTCAAGGTCTGACTGAGGAGGCGAATTTACCTAAAATAAATTTGGAGATTTTTGCAGGAAAAAAAAGATCAAAAAGGCAACTTGCAGCACCCTCTATATCCCTCAACAAAATAGGGTGGTGGAACGAAGAAACCGTACATTAATGGAGATGACTAGATCTCTATTAAAAAGCAAGCAAATACCCGACAAACTATGGGGGTGAAGCTGTAAGCCATGTGGTGTATATTCTCGAACCGGGTTCCAACAAAAGTGGTTAAAAATATATGACACCGTATGAGGCAAAGAATGGAAGCAAGCCATCGTTAGATCACATCCGAGTTTTCGGGTGTGTACTGTTCATGTAAATAGACCAGCAAATCAAATGTGACAAAACTCAGTAGTGATCCAAGTGTAAAAATGAGGGGGCCTAATTAAGCATACCGCCTCTTTTTCGATAGGAAGCTCCCCTGAAAAAAATTGTTGAATGATAAATCAAATGTTTCGAGTGATTTCATGTCTCCAATCTTGTCCGGAATGCGTCCTAATTGATTTCTTGATATTTTCGATGATTCTATTTCCCGGCACTTGGGATGTGCCCAGAAAAATGTTTACTCGAAAGGTCTAACAGGATGACCAATGGAATTATTACTGCTATACGTATCCTCTCTCGCACCATCATTACTAACGAATCACTAGCAACAATTGATCCATTGTAAATCAAATCGAAGGCATAAACAAATATTATGATACTAAGATATAATATATGTGAACAAAATTAAGAGTGACTTGTGAAAAAACATGGGAGCTCAAAGACACACATTGAAAATAAGGTTTATATTACAAATTACAAAGTATAGAAGAATAAAAATGAGATCAAGTAAAGAGAATGATCAAGATGATGGTAATAATTGGGAACAACCTAAACTTTTCTGTTTTTGCTCTTTGCATAAGAACATTTCCATTTCTACCAAGAATGATGACAATCAAACAAACGTGGTAAACTGTTGTTAATATGATGCGAAGAGTTTTGCATTTGTGTCCAATTAAGGAAGCATATTGATTCGACAGATCTGCAACGCCCAAAAGAATTCCTAAAAACTCCCAAACAGATGCCAATCGGCATTAGCTGAATTTTAACTGTTAAAATTCAGCTAATGCCGATTGGCATTTGCTTGGGAGTTTAGGAATTCTTTTGGGTGTTGCAGATCTGTCGAATCAATATGCGCCAGTAATTGGACACAAGTGCAAAACTCTTCGCATCATTCTAACAACAGTTTAGCACGTTTGTTTGAATGTCATCATGCTTGGTAGAAATGGAAATGTTCTTATGCAAATAGCAAAAACATAAAAGTTTTAGGTTGTTCCCAGTTATTACCATCATCTTGATCACTCTGTTTTGTGCTTATATATCACTCTGATATAAGTTTCCATAAACTGAAACAGTCGGCAAGAAAAGGTCACAAGACATCAATTTTGTCGTCGAAAATCACAGCGAGTCGGGGTTCAAAGATGAATAAGTCAAAACCCTCTCAGATCGAGATCGAAAATAAAAATAAAAAAATGTTCTTACTTAAATGTTTGTTCATCCTGTTCAGAGAGATTCAGTTCAAATCCAATCTCATCCTCAACATCAACTACAACCCTAATAAAAACAAACAGTGATAAATAAATAAATAAAAAAACCTAAAATCAAAACAAAAACATTAATTGATCAAAAAACCAAAAATCAAACCATTTATTAAAACTTACTGCTGATTCGGATTTCAGTGGGACTCCATTAAGAATTAGGGTTTTCTTTTCTTCCTGAAGTTAAATGAAGAGAGAGTAAAATTGTTGGGAATGATTTCATGGATGGAACTATGGAAGATAAATAAATAAGAACTACTATACACAAAAATGCATGTATCGTTTTATTCCAATGATAATGATGTGCAACGGAAACTTAATACGCGTGATACTTTCTTTGACTAACAATATTAGTATTTGTTTTTATGTTTTGACTAACATATTTGACTAACAATATTATTTGTTTTTATGTTTTGACTAACATATACATATACTACGTAGTACGGAGTAGTTTTTTTTTTTCCTTCCTATTTTAAAAGGAAGCATACATGTACTTACTCTATTTATAAGACAAAATTACTCTCATCGTCCTTGAACATATAGTGAAATCATACACGCCTTCCTCAAAGGTTTTTTTTTTTTTTTTTTTTTTTTTTTTTTTTTTTTTTTTGCGTTCGTCGTCACCAAACTTGTATCTTATAATGTACATCGTCCTTCTTTTACTATCCGTCTATTTGAGCCGTTAGCCAGGAGCATGTGCCAAACATACCTTATCAAAGCGAAATATACACCAAGTTTTATCAAATTTATACAAAATTCGCATGTATTGTAACAATTTGACCTAATATGTAACATATTCTTCATATCAATATTAATCAAATAAATTGTAGAAAAAATAAAACAACCAAAACCAAAACTTTCACCTACCAAAATATAAAATATATATAAGAGATGGACATCGATCATACCTGCGACAGTTTTCGAGATCGGTGCAAACTTGATGTCAGTGAGCAGCGACAATAGGATCGCCGGTAGTTCAATGTTTAGCTACGCTGGTGGAAGTGTAATATGAAGGCAATTTGTGAAATCATGCAATTGGTGAACTAAACTAATATGTAAATCACGTTTAACCTTGGTTGATTCGAGTAATTTTGGTGTACGATTAGGGAAAAATAACTGTTGAAGTTGGGGTTAGGGTTCGATAGAGAGAGAGAGAGAGAGAGAGAGAGAGAGAGAGAGAGACGCAGTCCCTAATATAGTTCTGCTATATACGATATCTTAATGCGATGTTTATATGGGATGTATACAATAGCACAATTTAAACTTCTTTTAGAAATGGGTAGTTTGTTTATTTGGGCCTAATTTCTTAACGCTTTTAATAGTTATATGCACATAATTTATAGACGGTTGTAATTGTTAAAACTTAGAATAGTTTTTCTCAACCACCAGTGTCAATAACTCAAACATTACTGACGGTATAAGGTGTCTAGAGTTTTTCAGCACTTATACGTGTTAGAAGGATTTCAAGTAAATGTGAGTATTTTTTTACTTGTATAAGTGTTAAAAAAATTTAAATATTTCTAACGCTTTCAACAAATGTCAAAAAATAAGTGTTAAAAAGTGATATTTTTTGTTGTGGTGAGGCTAATGTTTAGATATGATGTGCATATTCACAATAAGAACCGACGAAGCCAAAAGCAGAACATATTGCTTGGCTGAACATAACCCATGTTTGTAAATAAGCTGCAGACTTAGCCATAGGCCAGGTAGGTAAGCAATGTTGTCATTGGTGTTTGTTCAAAACCGAAAATAAAGGATATGAAAAGAACTCTTGTTGGAGTCATCTCAAAACATTCCAAAATATTAGTGGTAAAATAATCAAAAACATCTCTTTAGCCAATTCGTACAGTTTAATCAATCTTTACAGACCTTCCAGTTTTGTTCATCAAACAGACATATCACTTAGACGAGCATATATCTCATGGCAATTCACGTTTTCGCAAGTTCGCATACAAATGAAATATGTCAAGTAACATATAAACTAACATATCCCAAAAAATCAAAGTCACAATCAACTCCTAGTTCACTCTAGCAATTTTTATGTAACTTTGAAAATTGATTCAGCTCACTTTAAAAACCAAATCTTCGTTTTGACATAACGGGAGCATTACAAAACCTTTTGACACAAATCTTAAGTCTAAATTGCATAACTTTTCATAAGGAATACAGTAGTACACTTTTTATAAGCTAAAACACAAAGCATGCAACTCAGAAGATTCGTATATCATGCAAACCCTAGCGAAAACTTCGATTAAGCATATTTTGAGCATACGATAACGAAATCATTCAAATCCAAAGTCCAAATTTATTAATTTTTTGAGATCTATACATCTAGATACATTATATGATCAGTACATAAACTCATTTAATCAGACTCATGACCAATCAATTCGTGGTTCACACAACATACAACAATCGCGCAAATTAACAACTAACAACGACTATAATTGCAATCAAGTGAGCACTAGACTCTTGTACACCATGTAATTGATCAAAATCAGATCTAAAAAGATTAGGGTTGGTGGTTTTATACCTTTAATCACAAATTGCAAGTAGATACGTGTAGAGGAGAACGAGAGGATCATGAATACGTAAACGATTAAGCAAACGAGCAAGCAATTGATGGAGATTGAAGGAGATGAAGATGTCGACTTGTTTTTGGGGTTTGGGGCTGCTCCAAGTCGTGGCTTTGAGAGAGGGAGGAAGGGATTGCACTTATTTTGTTTAATGATTTATTAGGGTTAAGTTTCCTTATATAATTAGGGCCAAAATACTAGTTAATCAAACATGGGCAAATTTTAAACACATAATGGGTAGGGGATGGGGAATTCGGCCGATGGCCCTATAAGGATGGGTCATTGGGCTCGTTTGGTCATTTACTCATGTGCGCGTGGTCCGTTTCGAGTGCCGTTAACCGTACCGGGTCTCCGAAACGTTAACTAGTCGTTGAAACGCAATCACCTTGTTTAATTCATTAAATAAATAATAAATTAAATAAGTTTTTCTTAAAATAAATAATTATTAAAAATAATTATTTTTCTCGTTTCTCTAAGTTCCGTAACTTAATCGTGTCGTTTTCTACGTATTTCGTTATCCGAAACAAGTTCATCAATTAGTATAATCATATTAATTCACGTAATCCACTAGGAGCAAGTATGCATTTAATACTGTTAAATACACAAAGTCTATGTAATCACCGTTAAATATTTAACGGACAAGTAACGATAGTAAACGAAAAAAGTCTGGTTGTTACATGGAACGAAGAAACCGTACAGTAATGGAGATGACTAGATCCTTATTCTCGAACCGTGTTTCAACAAAAGGGTTGAAAAATATATGAAACTGTATGAAGCAAAGAATGAAAGCAAGCCATCGTTAGATCACATTAGAGTTCTAACGTGTGTACTGTAAATTGATTTCTTAATATATTCAATGATTTTATTTCCCGACACTTGCGATGACCAATGGAAATATTACTGCTATATGTATCCTCTCGCCCCTTCATTACTAACGAATCACTAGCAATAATTGATCCATGGGAGCTCAAAGACACACAGTGGAAATAAGGTTTGAATAACAAGTTACAAAGTATATAAGAATAAAAAATGAGATGAATCAAAGAGAATGAGGATAATAAGGATATAAGTTTCCATAAACTGAAACAGTATGCAAGAAAAGGTTACAAGATTATCAATTTTGTCGTCGAAATCACGGCGAGTCAGGGTTCAAAGATGAATAAGTCAAAACCCTCGACATCAGATCGACATCTCTGGCGCAGGGGTGATTACATACTCAAAGAAAAGTTGAAAATTTTGAAATTGGCGAGATCAAGAACTGGGGAGCAGTTGTATTCTTTGGAGAATTAGATAATACTATCATCAAAGACTTGTAAAAAATCCATAATCATCTACTCCTCTACTTAATCAGATATTCAATCTCATGAAGACACGATTTATAACAACCCAGAAATTTCCGACTAAATTTAAACCTAACTTTAACTAGTTCCGACGACTCACGAACAATTATTTGTAAATAATTACGCATTACTTTGATATATTAATATTATTATTTTTATTATTATTTATCATTAATAATATTATTATTATTAATATAATTATTATTAATTAGTATTATTAATATGATTATTAATTATTCATATCAATTAAAAATAAAAATAAAATAAAAAGTCAAATAAAGAGTACTATAATTATTATTAGTGCTTTATTAAAAGTATTATTATTTATAAATATATTTATATTTAATTATTAATATATATATATATATTAAATATTAATTAAAATTCAAAAAAAAATTAAAAGTCAAAAGAAGTGTACACCAACTGCTTTATTTTTTTATATATAATATGATTCACGTTTTTTTTATTTATTTTTATTTATTTTATTTTTCTGTTCTTAATTGACTAATTGTATATGTGATCCCTTTTCAATTCTATAAATCAAACGATCTTTATCTGTTATTCACACAATCACTCAATTATTCATCTCCATTATCAATTACACCTTGTGTACTGAAATTTAACAGAAATAATTTTTTTTTCTCGTATACCTCTGTACTTGAACTCAAATTGCAAAGGCTCGATTTTATACTATTTTTCAAAATCTAGAAATGTAGTTGTGTTAGGATTCGTCTATTCAAACTTCCTGTAAAATCCCAAGTTCCAATTCCTCATAACGAATCCAAATTTTGAAGTCAAACTTTTGGTTTTTAAAAGTCAAACTTTGTTCATCAATCGAATTCGTGTTATCCGTTTCGATTCAAGTTAAATTGATGATTTGGAATGTTTCCACGAATGATTTCTAAACTATTTCATGTTATAATCATAGTCTGATACGTGATCAAAATCGGAAATCAAATTTTTTTTTTTAAAGTTGCAAGCAACATTTTTTTTTTATTTTTTTCTTCTTCTTTTTTTGTTGTTAATCCTCTCAAACTAAATGATTTCTGTTTCGTTTATACATTTTTAAAAACAAACAAAGTATAGTTTCATTAAGAATTTAAAAAAAAAAAAAAACTATCAACGAGTTGTTTTGTGAAGAAGATGAAGTATAGATATGGGTTATAATTAAATGGATTATGTTTAAATCAAAAAAAGAAAGGATGGAGGGGTGGTTAAGGATGTTTGTGTGTGTGCGTGAGGTCTCGGGTTCAATCCTGGTTCGTGGTTTTTTTTTAAAAAAAGGGCTTTCTAAGGTATTTTTCAATTATTATTATTATTGTTACTATCATTATTATTACAAGTATTATCATTTAAAAATTATTAGTATTATCAAATATTATTATTATTATTAGTATTATTATTGTATTATTACTAATTTTATCATTTTAAATATTATTATCATTATTAAGATCATGATTATGATTATTATTATTATGAAAAATAACAAAATTTATTAATATTAGTATTAGTATCATTTTATAATTAATAATACTATTATTATCATTTTTAACATAAGTATAATTATTATTATTAGTATTGTTATTATTAAAATTATTATCGTTATTATCATTTTTACAAAAGTTAACATTTTTGCTATCATCAAAACTATATTATTATTATTATTTTTAAAATCTTATTATGATTACTATCAATTTTACTACTAGTATTATTATTGTTATTACAAAATAATACAACTCTTTATTCATTATCATTATCAAAGTCATTTTATCAAACAAATACTTATACATAGAATATATAAATATAAGTATATATATAGAAATATATAACAAATGAAATAATATATAAACTTATTCGATTACAAGTATATGTGTTAATATATATACTTGATATAGGTTCGTGAATCCGAGGTCAACACAACTCTGCACTTGTTCAGTGCCATCCTATGCATATTTACTACAAACTATCGTATCGTATCGTGAGTTTCATTTGCTCCCTTTTTATCTATATTTTTGGGCTGAGAATACATGTGCAACTTTTATAAATGTTTTACGTTTAGACACAAGTACTCAAACTTTTATGCTATATACATGCTTTGTCATGCTAAATCCCTGCCGTAATATCATTAATTGCTGAGGTATAAGATGCAAGCTTAGTTATTGTGAGTAGCGCTACTGAGAGTGACGTCTCTAGTCAGTTGACCGTTGGTCTTTGACTACATAATAATGATTCAACGACATGAATAACAAGTGTCACTGGGTAACTTTTGTTTAGTCGCGATATTACAAACTACAACATTACTTTTAGATTGATATTTCTATATCAGTTAACTCTAAACTAAATCTTGTGCTCTAACACTATTATTGAAATCATTATTTATGATAAACCTATGAACTCACCAACTTTTTGGTTGACACTCTTTAGCATGTTTATTCTCAGGTACTTATATATTATGCTTCCGCTGTGTATTTGCTAATTGAAAGCAACATTTCAACGAGTCATTCATGGATAATTGGAAGGACTTGCATTTGCTAATTTGATGATGATTGCTTGGTATGCTTGGAGTCTTCATTACATATCATATCAATTAAAGACATTTAATGCGTTGTTTATTAAATACAATGTAATCTATTTATCTTCCGCTGCAAAACTAAATAAAACGTCTCATATAGAGTCGTTCTCATTTATATAACTGTGATTTGATATAATTAGTCACAAATACCCCAGGCCCTATTTGGGGGTGTGATAGATTGGTATCAGAGCAGTACTATTGTAGAGAACCGGGATTGCATTTTAAGTGTGCCTTATACAATTAGGTACCTTAGCAATGTAGGACTACAACTTTCCTTGACTGTAGTGCCTTTAAATGTTGCCTTTTATTGTTAAATGCTACACTATACTTTAGAAACTTTACTTATCTTAGAATGTCAAGCCAATCTAAGAAGTCAGTTCACTTTTCTAAGTACTATCCAATTACGCCCCCGCGTTTAAATGCGACACTATGATTTCTGAAATTCTTGACATTCCTAAGTCATCTATCATGGTTTGTGTATTACATATGTATTACATGAAATATTATCCATGAATTTTGAAACTCCTATATTTATTACTATTCATACTCAAACGTATATAACTCCCTGTTATATCACGTACCTATATGCCTTATGCCTTTATGCATCGGTTTGCGAACCAGAAAATGTCATTGAGTTATCGAGAATCTCAAAGACATTATAATGTCTTCACTATTCATATTCATTACTTTCTTTGTTTTCTTGTTGTTTTGATCATTAAATTTTTCTGACGGATGACGTCTACGAAACTATAGAATAGAAAGAATTTGGATTACTAATTTAAAGGATCCTATAGCTCAAGCCCCTGGACCTGAATAGGTCATTACGAATTGAAAATCTTTAATCAAAAGATTATCAGATTACATACTTATCATCTAGACACGTCATACTGCCATTATTAGAGTATAGACACATCATATCTTATTATATCTTATCGTATCTATCCTAATAATCTTTGTCTAACACTTCTCCTAAATTTCCTCCGTAAATTACGGAAATCTTTTTGCTACATATACATATTCAAGGAGATGAATATATCATCCAGTATTCAACACTAATCTCATATCAAACTCTAATTCAAATCATATAATATGGATTTCTCAACTGATTCCTCGAGCTCCAATGGCAGCGTAACCGGAACAAATGAACCAATCAGCCATCATCTATTTTGGATGAATTGGGGATAGGTTCGTAGTAAACTTAATCAATGGAGACAAGAAGAAGGTAATCCCTTCTATCAACCGAATTCACCACTTGGTGAAAAACCTGAAGCACTTACCGGCGAACCCGTTCGGAACACTATTTTCACCCTCATTTCCAGGATATCCAGTCACGAATATATAATATCTAAAATTCTAGATCTTATTCATCCACTTGTCCGAACCGCCAATCATCCCGGAATAATAGAAGAAGTCAACGAGCTTCGCGCTCGAGTAATGGCTCTGGAGAATATGGTGCGAAACCTACGAGCACCAGCAGCAGCACCAGCAGCATAACCAGTACCACCAGTACCATCAGCATCACCACCAACATCATCAACTTCACCAACGACAACATCCGCATTTCACGCCTCAACATTACACTCAGTACCTCAAACATCAACATCATACGCCTCATAGATACCAAGGAATATTAGTAATAATGAGTTAAGATGTATTGACTCGTTCTTTCTGAAGAATTATATATGTATACTTTAAATATATATGGTTTGGAACAATAATAAATCTTTCGTACTAAGCTATTACGTGTGAATCTTAACTAGTATGTACTACTTGGTTAATTCATATCCCTAATATGCTATGATGTACATCCTTCGTTAATGACTTAACAATCGTTAATCACTGCTTCACCACAATAAACTCCATTTTATAATAAACCAAGTGTATTATTAAAATGCATGTATGAATTTACACTTCTATTTTCGATGTACTCGAAACTTTCTAGAAAACATCATTAGTGCCTTATGAATTTCACAAGAATTCCACGAGCACCAACATCATATACCGAGGTATATCAAAAACAATGAACGATGAAGTATTGATTCATAACTTCATTAGTGAAATATTTCGCGACAATTATGAAATCTCTAAGGTTTTGGAGATTATTTATTTTCATTTCAACCGCAAACCAAATGAGTTTAATATTATATTAATTCATTAAAACCATGATTACATCTGAAGAATACATATATGAACGTATATCTTCTCTTTTGTACAAACTATTAATTGTGAAAATATTTTAACGGGTAGGTAAAACCTGAGAGATATTCATATCTCATATAAATATGTTACATTGTACATTCTTCCATTCTGATTCAGCAGTTGTTAACTATACTACTTACATTCACATGATATATGTATACGTTTACTAAGGAACAACCATTTTTCATACAAATTCAATTACATATTCTGATTTTGACATATCGGAATTTAATTAAAGCTTTAGCAAGTATTATCTTCCTAAAGATCACTACATTCATGAATTATATTCATTTGTATTCTATGAAGAATTATCACATCAAACCACCGAACTTACCATTTCTTACTTTTGAAAATCACAACATTTCTTCGTCAACCATTAGATCCATTGATGGATGCATCTTACGCTTAAACTGTAGTGACCCGAACTTTTCCATGTTTATATATATTAATTGAGATTGATATTTACATGATTAAATATTTCCAACATGTTAAGCAATCAAACTTGTTAAGACTTGATTAATTGAAATATGTTTCATATAGACAATTGACCACCCAAGTTGACCGGTGATTCACGAACGTTAAAACTTGTAAAAACTATATGATGACATATATATGGATATATATATATAGTTAACATGATACTATGATAAGTAAACATATCATTAAGTATATTAACATTGAACTACATATGTAAAAACAAGACTACTAACTTAATGATTTTTAAACGAGACATATATGTAACGATTATCGTTGTAAAGACATTTAATGTATATATATCATATTAAGAGATATTCATACATGATAATATCATGATAATATAATAATTTAAAATCTCATTTGATATTATAAACATTGGGTTAACAACATTTAACAAGATCGTTAACCTAAAGGTTTCAAAACAACACTTACATGTAACGACTAACGATGACTTAACGACTCAGTTAAAATGTATATACATGTAGTGTTTTAATATGTATTTATACACTTTTGAAAGACTTCAATACACTTATCAAAATACTTCTACTTAACAAAAATGCTTACAATTACATCCTCGTTCAGTTTCATCAACAATTCTACTCGTATGCACCCGTATTCGTACTCGTACAATACACAGCTTTTAGATGTATGTACTATTGGTATATACACTCCAATGATCAGCTCTTAGCAGCCCATGTGAGTCACCTAACACATGTGGGAACCATCATTTGGCAACTAGCATGAAATATCTCATAAAATTACAAAAATATGAGTAATCATTCATGACTTATTTACATGAAAACAAAATTACATATCCTTTATATCTAATCCATACACCAACGACCAAAAACACCTACAAAAACTTTCATTCTTCAATTTTCTTCATCTAATTGATCTCTCTCAAGTTCTATCTTCAAGTTCTAAGTGTTCTTCATATATTCTACAAGTTCTAGTTACATAAAATCAAGAATACTTTCAAGTTTGCTAGCTCACTTCCAATCTTGTAAGGTGATCATCCAACCTTAAGAAATCTTTGTTTCTTACAGTAGGTTATCATTCTAATACAAGGTAATAATCATATTCAAACTTTGGTTCAATTTCTATAACTATAACAATCTTATTTTAAGTGATGATCTTACTTGAACTTGTTTTCGTGTCATGATTCTGCTTCAAGAACTTCGAGCCATCCAAGGATCCGTTGAAGCTAGATCCATTTTTCTCTTTTCCAGTAGGTTTATCCAAGTAAATTAAGGTAGTAATGATGTTCATAACATCATTCGACTCATACATATAAAGTTATCTTATTCGAAGGTTTAAACTTGTAATCACTAGAACATAGTTTAGTTAATTATAAACTTGTTCGCAAACAAAAGTTAATCCTTCTAACTTGACTTTTAAAATCAACTAAACACATGTTCTATATCTATATGATATTCTAACTTAATGATTTAAAACCTGGAAACACGAAAAACACCGTAAAACCGGATTTACGCCGTCGTAGTAACACCGCGGGCTGTTTTGGGTTAGTTAATTAAAAACTATGATAAACTTTGATTTAAAAGTTGTTATTCTGAGAAAATGACTTTTATTATGAACATGAAACTATATCCAAAAATTATGGTTAAACTCAAAGTGAAAGTATATTTTCTAAAATGGCCATCTAGACGTCGTTCTTTCGACTGAAATGACTACCTTTACAAAAATGACTTGTAACTTATTTTTCCGACTATAAACCTATACTTTTTCTGTTTAGATTCATAAAATAGAGTTCAATATGAAACCATAGCAATTTGATTCACTCAAAACGGATTTAAAATGAAGAAGTTATGGGTAAAACAAGATTGGATAATTTTTCTCATTTTAGCTACGTGAAAATTGGTAACAAATCTATTCCAACCATAACTTAATCAACTTGTATTGTATATTATGTAATATTGAGATACCATAGACACGTATACAATGTTTTGACCTATCATGTCGACACATCTATATATATTTCGGAACAACCATAGACACTCTATATGTGAATGTTGGAGTTAGCTATACAGGGTTGAGGTTGATTCCAAAATATATGTAGTTTGAGTTGTGATAAATACTGAGATACGTATACACTGGGTCGTGGATTGATTCAAGATAATATTTATTCTGTACATCTAACTGTGGACAACTAGTTGTAGGTTACTAACGAGGACAGCTGACTTAATAAACTTAAAACATCAAAATATATTAAAAGTGTTGTAAATATATTTTGAACATACTTTGATATTATGTATATATTGTTATAGGTTCGTGAATCAACCAGTGCCCAAGTCTTACTTCCCGACGAAGTAAAAATCTGTGAAAGTGAGTTATAGTCCCACTTTTAAAATCTAATATTTTTGGGATGAGAATACATGCAGGTTTTATAAATGATTTACAAAATAGACACAAGTACGTGAAACTACATTCTATGGTTGAATTATCGAAATCGAATATGCCCCTTTTTATTAAGTCTGGTAATCTAAGAATTAGGGAACATACACCCTAATTGACGCGAATCCTAAAGATAGATCTATTGGGCCTAACAAACCCCATCCAAAGTACCGGATGCTTTAGTACTTCGAAATTTATATCATATCCGAAGGGTGTCCCGGAATGATGGGGATATTCTTATATATGCATCTTGTTAATGTCGGTTACCAGGTGTTCACCATATGAATGATTTTTATCTCTATGTATGGGATGTGTATTGAAATATGAAATCTTGTGGTCTATTATTATGATTTGATATATATAGGTTAAACCTATAACTCACCAACATTTTTGTTGACGTTTTAAGCATGTTTATTCTCAGGTGATTATTAAGAGCTTCCGATGTCGCATACTTAAATAAGGACGAGATTTGGAGTCCATGCTTGTATGATATTGTGTAAAAACTGCATTCAAGAAACTTATTTTGTTGTAACATATTTGTATTATAAACCATTATATAATGGTCGTGTGTAAACAGGATATTTTAGATTATCATTATTTGATAATCTACGTAAAGCTTTTTAAAACCTTTATCTATGAAATAAAGGTTATGGTTTGTTTTAAAAATGAATGCAGTCTTTGAAAAACGTCTCATATAGAGGTCAAAACCTCGCAACGAAATCAATTAATATGGAACGTTTTTAATCAATAAGAACGGGACATTTCAGTTGTTATCCGAGCGTTGGTCTTAGAGAACCAGAATTTTGCATTAGTGTGTCTTATCGAGTTTGTTAGGATGCATTAGTGAGTCTGGACTTCGACCGTGTTTACTTGAAAAATGATTGCTTAACAAATTTTGTTGGAAACTATATATTTTTAACATGTGAATATTATGTGATATATTAATCTCTTAACACGTTTGATATTATGTGATAGATGTCTACCTCTAGAACAAGTCCCATTGACTCACCTAATAATAATGAAGAGTCAAATGTAAATTGGAATGATTCGTGGACTGATTCACAAGTTCCCGAAGAGGAACCGGAAGAAGAGTCGGAACCGGAAGAAGAATCGGAACCGGATGAAGAAATAAAACCGGTGGGGGAAATAATAAAACGATTAAGTAAAAGAAAATCCTTAACCAACCGACCAAGGTTAATTATGGTCAATGGTGTTTCCGCCAAGGAAGCAAAATATTGGGAGGATTACCAATTCTCCGATGAATCGGATTCCGACGAGAATTCTGATGATGTTATAGAAATTACCCCAACTGAATTTAAAAAGGCAAAAGAAAATAATAAGGGAAAGGGCATAAAAATAGAGAAATCTAATTCCAACCCCGATGAACTTTATATGTATCGTCAACCCCCGAAGTCCTTAAGTTGTAACAATGACCCGGGAACCTCTAAACCACCAGGTTTTTCTAAACCAATGTGGAAAACGACGGCTCGTATTAGGGGAACATCATATATCCCTAGAAACTTGGCTAAACGAACCAAAACCGAAGAAGAAGAAACAAGCGAGTCGGAATAAGATAGTTGTATTCGTGTGGTGTAATATATGTAATATAGTGTGCTTATGCTTTATGATATATGTAAAAATTGCTTGTATTAATAAGTATTTTTTTTATGAATCTAACTCTTGTCTATTTTACAGTATAAAAACACAAAAATGGATAGACAACCTAATATTTTAAGAGACCTACCCGGAGACATGATTGATGAAATCTTGTCTAGAGTCGGTCAGAATTCTTCGGCACAACTATTTAAGGCGAGATCAGTTTGTAAGACATTCGAAGAACGTTCCAAGAATGCCTTGGTTTATAAAAGGCTTTCGTTCAAAAGATGGGGGATATCACATTGGGAAATCCATAAGTTACGATGTGTTTAATTTGACGCATATATTGCGGGGAACCCAAATGCTATTTTACGCAATGGGTTAAGAAATTATTTTGACTCAATATATCCGAATATTGGACTTCGTGATTTAGAAAAAGCGGCTAACATGCAACATAAAGAAGCATGTTATGCTTACGGATTAGTAATGTTCGCTTCTCACCAAAGTGAGAACAAGAACATCGGGCTACAACTATTAAACAAAACGTTTCCACAAGTGACGGAGTCGGTAATTGGGGTAAGAAATGAGGTTTTTAGATTGTTATGGGACTGTTGGACATTACGTAACCCTCGTCCCTTTGACGACGTTACAACACGCTGTCTTATCAACGGCCATAACGGTTATGTTCCACAAGACCAAGGATGGGAAGTAATCCTAGTAAAACCAGAATGCATGACTTGTTTCTGGACGTATGAATTACGTGTCTTTATTGCCTTTGCTGAACGACTTGTGTACTAGCTAGAATTATCTTCACAACCATCTTGTATCAAATTTATTGTGTGCTATATTTCATGCTATATGTAAAATAAGCGGTATTGTAAGTTTGTAAAATATTGTGTAAAATTTGAACGCGAAATGTTATTATAATCAGTTTTTCATATAGAATTGTAGTAGTTGAATTGTATATTAGCTACTAAGTATGAACTTAACGGGTAGGTACTACCCGAATTTAAACTTATAAAATGCTAATATGAAGAAAAAGCTTTTATAAATGAGTTCATATTATGCTACGAAATACTATTAACTACTCTTAATATTCTGTATGATTAACTTGTTCCATTTGACTATTTTGAAGGAAATGGCACCGACTACTTGACACACCGTGAATATGAATGAAGAGGAATTCCGTACTTTTCTAGCTTCAAACATAGCCGCAGTACAGGCTGCGCTACATACCAACAATAACCTTGGATCTAGCAGTACAGGAAATCGTGTAGGATGCACCTACAAAGAATTCACTGCCTGCAAATCTTTGGAATTTGATGGAACCGAAGGACCGATCGGATTGAAACGGTGGACCGAGAAGGTCGAATCGGTGTTTGCCATAAGTAAGTGTACTGAAGAGGATAAAGTGATGTACACTACGCATACCTTCACAGGTTCTGCGTTAACATGGTGGAATACCTATCTAGAGCAAGTGGGACAAGACGATGCGTACGCACTACCGTGGTCAGCATTCAAGCACTTGATGAACGAGAAGTACCGTCCCAGAACCGAGGTCAATAAGCTCAAGACAGAACTTAGAGGGTTACGAACCCAAGGATTTGGTATTACTACGTACGAAAGACGATTCACAGAATTGTGCATATTGTGTCCGGGAGCATTCGAAGATGAGGAAGAGAAGATTGACGCGTTTGTGAAAGGATTACCGGAAAGAATCCAAGAAGATATAAGTTCAAATGAGCCCGCCTCCATACAACAGGCATGTAGAATGGCTCACAAACTAGTGAACCAGATTGAAGAAAGAATTAAAGAACAAACTGCTGAAGAGGCCAATGTGAAGCAAGTCAAAAGAAAGTGGGAGGAAAACGGTGATAAGAATCACCAATACAACAACAACAGCAATTACAACAATAATCGCAACAATTATCCCAACAATCGCAACTACAACAAACGGCCCAACAACAACAACAACAACAACAGCAACTACAACAATCATCCCAACAACAATAATAACCGCAACAACAACAACAATCAGAAGCAACTATGCCAAAGGTGTGAAAAGTATCACTCGGGGTTCTGCACCAAATTTTGCAACAAGTATAAAAGAAATGGTCATAGCGCGGCGAAGTGTGAGGTCTACGGACCAGGGGTTAATAGAACGAAAGGAACAAATGGTGTCGGGACGAGTAATGGCGGAGCAAGTAGTGTCGGAGCAAGTTATGCCAATATAGTTTGTTATAAATGTGGAAAACCGGGCCACATTATTAGAAATTGCCCGAACCAGGAGAACACGAATGGGCAAGGCCGCGGAAGAGTTTTCAATATTAATGCGGCAGAGGCACAGGAAGACCCGGAGCTTGTTACGGGTACGTTTTTTATTGACAATAAATCTGCTTACGTTTTATTTGATTCGGGTGCGGATAGAAGCTATATGAGTAGAGATTTTTGTGCTAAATTAAGTTGTCCATTGACGCCTTTGGATAGTAAATTTTTACTCGAATTAGCAAATGGTAAATTAATTTCAGCAGATAATATATGTCGGAATCGAGAAATTAAACTGGTTAGCGAAACATTTAAGATTGATTTGATACCAGTAGAGTTAGGGAGTTTTGATGTGATAATCGGTATGGACTGGTTGAAAGAAGTGAAAGCAGAGATTGTTTGTTACAAAAATGCAATTCGCATTATACGAGAAAAAGGAAAACCCTTAATGGTGTACGGAGAAAAGGGCAACACGAAGCTACATCTTATTAGTAATTTGAAGGCACAAAAACTAATAAGAAAAGGTTGCTATGCTATTCTAGCACACGTCGAGAAAGTACAAACTGAAGAAAAGAGCATCAATGATGTTCCCATTGCAAAAGAATTTCCCGATGTATTTCCGAAAGAATTACCGGGATTACCCCCACATCGATCCGTTGAATTTCAAATAGATCTTGTACTAGGAGCTGCACCAATAGCTCGTGCTCCTTACAGACTCGCACCCAGCGAGATGAAAGAACTGCAAAGCCAATTACAAGAACTTTTAAAGCGTGGTTTCATTCGACCAAGCACATCACCGTGGGGAGCTCCTATTTTGTTTGTCAAGAAGAAAGATGGTACATTCAGGTTGTGTATCGACTACCGAGAGTTGAACAAACTTACCATCAAGAACCGCTACCCACTACCGAGAATCGATGACTTATTTGATCAACTACAAGGCTCGTCTGTTTATTCAAAAATTGACTTACGTTCCGGGTATCATCAAATGCGGGTGAAAGAAGATGATATTCCAAAGACTGCTTTCAGAACACGTTACGGTCATTACGAGTTTATGGTCATGCCGTTTGGTTTAACTAATACACCAGCTGTGTTCATGGACCTTATGAACCGAGTGTGTGGACCATACCTTGACAAGTTTGTCATTGTTTTCATTAATGACATACTTATTTACTCAAAGAATGACCAAGAACACAGTGAACATTTGAGAAAGGTGTTAGAAGTATTGAGGAAGGAAGAATTGTACGCTAAGTTTTCAAAGTGTGCATTTTGGTTGGAAGAAGTTCAATTTCTCGGTCACATAGTGAACAAAGAAGGTATTAAGGTAGATCCGGCAAAGATAGAAACTGTTGAAAAGTGGGAAACCCCGAAAACTCCGAAACACATACGCCAGTTTTTAGGACTAGCTGGTTACTACAGAAGGTTCATCCAAGACTTTTCCAGAATAGCAAAACCCTTGACTGCATTAACGCATAAAGGGAAGAAATTTGAATGGAGTGATGAACAAGAGAAAGCGTTTCAGTTATTGAAGAAAAAGCTAACTACGGCACCTATATTGTCATTGCCTGAAGGGAATGATGATTTTGTGATTTTTTGTGACGCATCAAAGCAAGGTCTCGGTTGTGTATTAATGCAACGAACGAAGGTGATTGCTTATGCGTCTAGACAATTGAAGATTCACGAACAAAATATACGACCCATGATTTGGAATTAGGCGCGGTTGTTTTTGCATTAAAGACTTGGAGGCACTACTTATATGGGGTCAAACGTATTATATATACCGACCACAAAAGTCTTCAACACATATTTAATCAGAAACAACTGAATATGAGGCAGCGTAGGTGGATTGAATTATTGAATGATTACGACTTTGAGATTCGTTACCACCTGGGGAAGGCAAATGTGGTAGCCGATGCCTTGAGCAAGAAGGACAGAGAACCCATTCGAGTAAAATCTATGAATATAATGATTCATAATAACCTTACTACTCAAATAAAGGAGGCGCAACAAGGAGTTTTAAAAAAGGGAAATTTAAAGGATGAAATACCCAAAGGATCGGAGAAGCATCTTAATATTCGGGAAGACGGAACCCGGTATAGGGCTGAAAGGATTTGGGTACCAAAATTTGGAGATATGAGAGAAATGGTACTTAGAGAAGCTCATAAAACCAGATACTCAATACATCCTGGAACGGGGAAGATGTACAAGGATCTCAAGAAACATTTTTGGTGGCCGGGTATGAAAGCCGATGTTGCTAAATACGTAGGAGAATGTTTGACGTGTTCTAAGGTCAAAGCTGAGCATCAGAAACTATCAGGTCTACTTCAACAACCCGAAATCCCAGAATGGAAATGGGAAAACATTACCATGGATTTCATCACTAAATTGCCAAGGACTGCAAGTGGTTTTGATACTATTTGGGTAATAGTTGATCGTCTCACCAAATCAGCACACTTCCTGCCAATAAGAGAAGATGACAAGATGGAGAAGTTAGCACGACTGTATTTGAAGGAAGTCGTCTCCAGACATGGAATACCAATCTCTATTATCTCTGATAGGGATGGCAGATTTATTTCAAGATTCTGGCAGACATTACAGCAAGCATTAGGAACTCGTCTAGACATGAGTACTGCCTATCATCCACAAACTGATGGGCAGAGCGAAAGGACGATACAAATGCTTGAAGACATGCTACGAGCATGTGCTATTGATTTCGAAAACAGTTGGGATCGACATCTACCGTTAGCAGAATTTTCCTACAACAACAGCTACCATTCAAGCATTGAGATGGCGCCGTTTGAAGCACTTTATGGTAGAAAGTGCAGGTCTCCGATTTGTTGGAGTGAAGTGGGGGATAGAAAGATTACGGGTCCGGAGATTATACAAGAAACTACGGAGAAGATCATCCAAATTCAACAACGGTTGAAAACCGCCCAAAGTCGACAAAAGAGCTACGCTGACATTAAAAGAAAAGATATAGAATTTGAAATTGGAGAGATGGTCATGCTTAAAGTTGCACCTTGGAAAGGCGTTGTTCGATTTGGTAAACGAGGAAAATTAAATCCAAGGTATATTGGACCATTCAAGATTATTGATCGTGTCGGACCAGTAGCTTACCGACTTGAGTTACCTCAACAACTCGCGGCTGTACATAACACTTTCCACGTCTCGAATTTGAAGAAATATTTTGCTAAAGAAGATCTCACTATTCCGTTAGATGAAATCCAAATCAACGAAAAACTTCAATTCATCGAAGAACCCGTCGAAATAATGGATAGTGAGGTTAAAAGACTTAAGCAAAACAAGATACCAATTGTTAAGGTTCGATAGAATGCTCGTAGAGGACCCGAGTTCACCTGGGAGCGTGAAGATCAGATGAAGAAGAAGTACCCGCATCTATTTCCAGAAGATTCGTCAACACCTTCAACAGCTTAAAATTTCGGGACGAAATTTATTTAACGGGTAGGTACTGTAGTGACCCGAACTTTTCCATGTTTATATATATTAATTGAGATTGATATTTACATGATTAAATGTTTCCAACATGTTAAGCAATCAAACTTGTTAAGACTTGATTAATTGAAATATGTTTCATATAGACAATTGACCACCCAAGTTGACCGGTGATTCACGAACGTTAAAACTTGTAAAAACTATATGATGACATATATATGGATATATATATATAGTTAACATGATACTATGATAAGTAAACATATCATTAAGTATATTAACAATGAACTACATATGTAAAAACAAGACTACTAACTTAATGATTTTTAAACGAGACATATATGTAACGATTATCATTGTAAAGACATTTAATGTATATATATCATATTAAGAGATATTCATACATGATAATATCATGATAATATAATAATTTAAAATCTCATTTGATATTATAAACATTGGGTTAACAACATTTAACAAGATCGTTAACCTAAAGGTTTCAAAACAACACTTACATGTAACGACTAACGATGACTTAACGACTCAGTTAAAATGTATATACATGTAGTGTTTTAATATGTATTTATACACTTTTGAAAGACTTAAATACACTTATCAAAATACTTCTACTTAACAAAAATTCTTACAATTACATCCTCGTTCAGTTTCATCAACAATTCTACTCGTATGCACCCGTATTCGTACTCGTACAATACACAGCTTTTAGATGTATGTACTATTAGTATATACACTCCAATGATCAGCTCTTAGCAGCCCATGTGAGTCACCTAACACATGTAGGAACCATCATTTGGCAACTAGCATGAAATATCTCATAAAATTACAAAAATATGAGTAATCATTCATGACTTATTTACATGAAAACAAAATTACATATCCTTTATATCTAATCCATACACCAATGACCAAAAACACCTACAAACACTTTAATTCTTCAATTTTATTCATCTAATTGATCTCTCTCAAGTTCTATCTTCAATTTCTAAGTGTTCTTCATATATTCTACAAGTTCTAGTTACATAAAATCAAGAATACTTTCAAGTTTGCTAGCTCACTTCCAATCTTGTAAGGTGATCATCCAACCTCAAAAAATCTTTGTTTCTTATAGTAGGTTATCATTCTAATACAAGGTAATAATCATATTCAAACTTTGGTTCAATTTCTATAACTATAACAATCTTATTTCAAGTGATGATCTTACTTGAACTTGTTTTCGTGTCATGATTCTGCTTCAAGAACTTCGAGCCATCCAAGGATCCGTTGAAGCTAGATCCATTTTTCTATTTTCCAGTAGGTTTATCCAATGAAATTAAGGTAGTAATGATGTTCATAACATCATTCGATTCATACATATAAAGCTATCTTATTCGAAGGTTTAAACTTGTAATCACTAGAACATAGTTTAGTTAATTCTAAACTTGTTCACAAACAAAAGTTAATCCTTCTAACTTGACTTTTAAAATCAACAAAACACATGTTCTATATCTATATGATATGCTAACTTAATGATTTAAAACCTGGAAACACGAAAAACACCGTAAAACCGGATTTACGCCGTCGTAGTAACACCGCGGGCTGTTTTGGGTTAGTTAATTAAAAACTATGATAAACTTTGATTTAAAAGTTGTTATTCTGAGAAAATGATTTTTATTATGAACATGAAACTATATCCAAAAATTATGGTTAAACTCAAAGTGGAAGTATGTTTTCTAAAATGGTCATCTAGACGTCGTTCTTTCGACTGAAATGACTACCTTTACAAAAATGACTTGTAACTTATTTTTCCGACTATAAACCTATACTTTTTCTGTTTATATTCATAAAATAGAGTTCAATATGAAACCATAGCAATTTGATTCACTCAAAACGGATTTAAAATGAAGAAGTTATGGGTAAAACAAGATTGGATAATTTTTCTCATTTTAGCTACGTGAAAATTGGTAACAAATCTATTCCAACCATAACTTAATCAACTTGTATTGTATATTATGTAATCTTGAGATACCATAGACATGTATACAATGTTTCGACCTATTATGTCGACACATCTATATATATTTCGGAACAACCATAGACACTCTATATGTGAATGTTGGAGTTAGCTATACAGGGTTGAGGTTGATTCCAAAATATATATAGTTTGAGTTGTGATAAATGTTGAGATACGTATACAATGGGTCGTGGATTGATTCAAGATAATATTTATCGATTTATTTCTGTACATCTAACTGTGGACAACTAGTTGTAGGTTACTAACGAGGACAGCTGACTTAATAAACTTAAAACATCAAAATATATTAAAAGTGTTGTAAATATATTTTGAACATACTTTGATATATATGTATATATTGTTATAGGTTCGTGAATCAACCAGTGGCCAAGTCTTACTTCCTGACGAAGTAAAAATCTGTGAAAGTGAGTTATAGTCCCACTTTTAAAATCTAATATTTTTGGGATGAGAATACATGCAGGTTTTATAAATGATTTACAAAATAGACACAAGTACGTGAAACTACATTCTATGGTTGAATTATCGAAATCGAATATGCCCCTTTTTATTAAGTCTGGTAATCTAAGAATTAGGGAACATACACCCTAATTGACGCGAATCCTAAAGATAGATCTATTGGGCCTAACAAACCCCATCCAAAGTACCAGATGCTTTAGTACTTCGAAATTTATATCATATCCGAAGGGTGTCCCGGAATGATGGGGATATTCTTATATATGCATCTTGTTAATGTCGATTACCAGGTGTTCACCATATGAATGATTTTTATCTCTATGTATGGGATGTGTATTGAAATATGAAATCTTGTGGTCTATTATTATGATTTGATATATATAGATTAAACCTATAACTCACCAACATTTTTGTTGACGTTTTAAGCATGTTTATTCTCAGGTGATTATTAAGAGCTTCCGCTGTCGCATACTTAAATAAGGACGAGATTTGGAGTCCATACTTGTATGATATTGTGTAAAAACTGCATTCATGAAACTTATTTTGTTGTAACATATTTGTATTGTAAACCATTATGTAATGGTCGTGTGTAAACAGGATATTTTAGATTATCATTATTTGATAATCTACGTAAAGCTTTTTAAAACCTTTATCTATGAAATAAAGGTTATGGTTTGTTTTAAAAATGAATGCAGTCTTTGAAAAACGTCTCATATAGAGGTCAAAACTTCGCAACGAAATCAATTAATATGGAACGTTTTTAATCAATAAGAACGGGACATTTCATAAACACTTCAAATTCAAAATTCTTAAATTCATCCTTGACGATCACAATCAGCGTTTAATCATCTAAAAACGAAATTTCTTGAAACCATCTCGGATTGATAACAGATGATTCAAATATGACTGCATTAAATGCAGAGGAAACAGAAAAATTGTAGATGGTCTTAAGGACCAACAGTTTGATAATAAAGAATGGTACGTTGGAAAAGCTTAAAAGAAAATTTGGAACTGAAATACGGATTGAGCTAACCATGGAGAAGACCAAGGACAAATACAAGGACCAAACCCTATATTCAAATAATCCAGGTAATTCTGGATCCGATGAAATCTTTAGAGAATATCTTGCTCCGAAGTTATGTTAAAAGCTTGCGGAAAATTTTTCTTCATCAACCTTCGAACTTAGAAATTCCAAAATTTCATTATAAATATCCTCTATATTTCTGAAGATAATTTCATAACGATTCTTGTCCACAATTAAGTATCTCTTTGCGATATCTTTATAAAGGAAACTATTTTAGTTTCTATATTCAGTAAAATTCAAGTTTAAATTATAAATGTTTTGAAGTAGTGTTGGGAATTGAAGCATGAGTTAGTATAATATAATGACGTCAGGCCAACGTAATTATATTACAGTAAGTCATGCTAAGTTTTTAATGGAAGATGATGATTCATAGACTTTATAATCATCATTTGCCATGTTACACGACTCTTACATTCTATTTAACCTCTAAACATATCAAGAAAATATTTTTCTTGATGATTCGGTCTTTTCCGGATATTCTGGTAATATGACAAATCAAATCGTGCTATTACCTTTTCCTTTCTACTTTATATATTATGATCATTCGAAACTTCATGCCTATGAATTCTGGACCATTACTCGCTTGACTTGAAGTCGGGAAGAAGAAACAAAAGCATAAAGCTCCGACATATAAGGGAAAATATAAAGCCCGATAACAACACAGAAATTACAAACCGTGTATATCAATGCGTATAGCAATATAAAGACACAGAATAATTAAAAACACTATAACCCCAAGAGCATAGTAGAAGTAAACAGATTCCTCTGGCGGTAAAAGAAAAAGAAGAATGACTGCATAGATGGTCAATATAATAACCAGGATCAGAACTGGATTAAGCATTTTCTTAATCTTTTGGAAGTTTGAATTGAGAAAGAAAGTATAGAAGTGGTGAAGATAATGAAACGGAAGAAGCTAATTTATAGCAAAATTCCAAACACATCAATCGAGGCAAATCACCGCATTTAATCAAACAAATCTCAAAATTTCGTAAATACCGGAGAATCAAATCTTATAGATTACGAAGATTTCCTTTAATCCCTTGAATTCCGGAAATCAATCGTGACTACGTCAAAAGTTAAGGCGAACATTTAATTTTCTCATTCACTCTTTTACGATAGCTTCGTTTATACGCTTCCTATAATCGAATCGTTTTATCCATATTATTCAATAGTGATAAAACTTTATTTTTCAACTTATATTCATCATTACAATATTCTTGTTGTAAACAGTGATGATCTCTATCAAATTTCATGACTGTGATTTTCATAAACTACTCTCTGTTTGTCTGCCCTAATATTGTGGCGTAAAACGGTTAAGGTTCTAAATGAGCTCAATACTATTCATAACACATTTCATGTATCCAATTTACTGAAATGACTTGTATAACACCATCATTTTGAATGATATCCGCATTAATGATAAAATGCACTTCATGGTTCAAACTCTTGAAACAAAACAATATTCTATCCGTTGAAATTCACACAAGGCCCCGAACATACCTAGGAACGTGAAGACCAAATAAAACGTAAATATCCTCATCTATGTACGAACAACGCCGACTGATGGCAACAAAAAAATTTCGGGACGAAATTTTTTTTAACGGGTAGGTACTATAACAACCCAGAAATTTCCGACTAAATTTAAACCTAACTTTGACTAGTTCCGACGACTCACGAACAATTATTTGTAAATAATTACGCATTACTTTGATATATTAATATTATTATTTTTATTATTATTTATCATTAATAATATTATTATTATTAATATAATTATTATTAATTAGTATTATTAATATGATTATTAATTATTCATATCAATTAAAAATAAAAATAAAATAAAAAGTCAAATAAAGAGTACTATAATTATTATTAGTGCTTTATTAAAAGTATTATTATTTATAAATATATTTATATTTAATTATTAATATATATATATATATATATATATATATATATATATATTAAATATTAATTAAAATTTTAAAAAAAAAATTAAAAGTCAAAAGAAGTGTACACCAACTGCTTTATTTTTTTTATATATAATATGATTCACGTTTATTTATTTATTTTTATTTATTTTATTTTTCTGTTCTTAATTGACTAATTGTATATGTGATCCCTTTTTAATTCTATAAATCAAACGATCTTTATCTGTTATTCACACAATCACTCAATTATTCATCTCCATTATCAATTACACCTTGTGTACTGAAATTTAACAGAAATAATTTTTTTTTTCTCGTATACCTCTGTACTTGAACTCAAATTGCAAAGGCTCGATTTTATACTGTTTTTCAAAATCTAGAAATGTAGTTGTGTTAGGATTCGTCTATTCAAACTTCCAGTAAAATCCCAAGTTCCAATTCCTCATAACGAATCCAAATTTTGAAGTCAAACTTTTGGTTTTTAAAAGTCAAACTTTGTTCATCAATCGAATTCGTGTTATCCGTTTCGATTCAAGTTAAATTGATGATTTGGAATGTTTCCACGAATGATTTCTAAACTATTTCATGTTATAATCATAGTCTGATACGTGATCAAAATCGAAAATCAAATTTTTTTTTTTTAAAGTTGCAAGCAACATTTTATTTTTTATTTTTTTCTTCTTCTTTTTTTGTTGTTAATCCTCTCAAACTAAATGATTTCTGTTTCGTTTATACATTTTTAAAAACAAACAAAGTATAGTTTCATTAAGAATTTTAAAAAAAAAAACTATCAACGAGTTGTTTTGTGAAGAAAATGAAGTAGAGATATGGGTTATAATTAAATGGATTATGTTTAAATCAAAAAAAGAAAGGATGGATGGGTGGTTAAGGATGTTTGTGTGTGTGCGTGAGGTTTCGGGTTCAATCCTGGTTCGTGGTTTTTTTTTAAAAAAGGGCTTTCTAAGGTATTTTTCAATTATTATTATTATTGTTACTATCATTATTATTACAAGTATTATCATTTAAAAATTATTAGTATTATCAAATATTATTATTATTATTATTAGTATTATTATTGTATTATTACTAATTTTATCATTTTAAATATTATTATCATTATTAAGATCATGATTATGATTATTATTATTATGAAAATAACAAAATTTATTAATATTAGTATTAGTATCATTTTATAATTAATAATACTATTATTATCATTTTTAACATAAGTATAATTATTATTATTAGTATTGTTATTATTAAAATTATTATCGTTATTATCATTTTTACAAAAGTTAACATTTTTGCTATCATCAAAACTATATTATTATTATTATTTTTAAAATCTTATTATGATTATTATCAATTTTACTACTAGTATTATTATTGTTATTACAAAATAATACAACTCTTTATTCATTATCATTATCAAAGTCATTTTATCAAACAAATACTTATACATAGAATATATAAATATAAGTATATATATAGAAATATATAACAAATGAAATAATATATAAACTTGTTCGATTACAAGTATATGTGTTAATATATATACTTGATATAGGTTCGTGAATCCGAGGTCAACACAACTCTGCACTTGTTCAGTGCCATCCTATGCATATTTACTACAAACTATCGTATCGTATCGTGAGTTTCATTTGCTCCCTTTTTATCTATATTTTTGAGCTGAGAATACATGTGCAACTTTTATAACTGTTTTACGTTTAGACACAAGTACTCAAACTTTTATGCTATATACATGCTTTGTCATGCTAAATCCCTGCTGTAATATCATTAATTGCTGAGGTATAAGATGCAAGCTTAGTTATTGTGAGTAGCGCTACTGAGAGTGACGTCTCTAGTCAGTTGACCGTTGGTCTTTGACTACATAATAATGATTCAACGACATGAATAACAAGTGTCACTGGGTAACTTTTGTTTAGTCGCGATATTACAAACTACAGCATTACTTTTAGATTGATATTTCTATATCAGTCAACTCTAAACTAAATCTTGTGCTCTAACACTATTATTGAAATCATTATTTATGATAAACCTATGAACTCACCAACCTTTTGGTTGACACTCTTTAGCATGTTTATTCTCAGGTACTTATATATTATGCTTCCGTTGTGTATTTGCTAATTGAAAGCAATATTTCAACGAGTCATTCATGGATAATTGGAAGGACTTGCATTTGCTAATTTGATGATGATTTCTTGCTATGCTTGGAGTCTTCATTACATATCATATCAATTAAAGACATTTAATGCGTTGTTTATTAAATACAATGTAATCTATTTATCTTCCGCTGCAAAACTAAATAAAACGTCTCATATAGAGTCGTTCTCATTTATACAACTGTGATTTGATATAATTAGTCACAAATACCCCAGGCCTTATTTGGGGGTGTGATACGATTGCAATAAAACTTCAAAGTTTACAACATATCAAGCCTTCTATGATGAAGCACATGTGTAAAACAAGCAGACACGAAAATTCCAGTCTTTTCCATGCTATGCTTTAAAACAAAATGGATAGATCCAATAAAAATAGGAAAAAGAAAATGTTCTTACTTAAATGTTTGTTCATACTGTTGAGAGAGATTCACTTCAGATCTAATTTCATCCTCAATATCAACTACAACCCTAATAAAAACAAACATTGATAAATAAATAAACCCAAAATCAAAACAAAAAACATTAATTGATCAAAAAAATCAAAAATCAACCATTTATTAAAACTTACTGCTGATTAAAATTTTGGCGGGACTCCATTAAGCTTAGGTTTTTCTTTTCTTCCTGAAGTGAAGAAGTGAAGAGAAAGTAAAATTGTTGGGAATGATTTCATGGATGAAACTATGGAATATATATAAGAACTACTATACTCTGACACAAAACAAAAATGCATGTATCGTTTTTTTGCAATGATAATGATGTGTAACGGAAACTTAATATGCGTGATACTTTCTTTGACTAACAATATTAGTATTTGTTTTTATGTTTTGACTAACATATTTGACTAACAATATTATTTGTTTTTATGTTTTGACTAACATTTATATATACTACCTAGTAATTAAATTTTTTAAGTGACTTTAATCCGGTCTAAACTTAATAGCCTTATCTTATTAGTTTATGATTATTCTGTTTAATCAAAGGATCTATTATTGTGTGAATCGGTTGCTTTACTTTAATTACATAATTTGTTGACTAATTTACGTGAGTTTATTAATGATAAATAGATTATGCTTCAACTCTTAACAGATCTAGACATTTACATGTGAGTGTGAATAGTGATTAATTGGAAATTAGATAACACAGTCATGTAGTTACTCCGAGTGATCGTTGTAATTAAGGCTTTATGCGAGTTTAACGTAGATTGAATCACAGTAGTTTAATCATTTATGGTTTGATTGTTTGAATGAGATTAATGTGAGTTAGTCAAGTTTGAATGATTGGATTATAATTTATCAGACATTTATTCGGCTTTAATTGAAAGAATAATCCACGTCATTAGTCAATCATCTGAGCGAACACTGGTTCGTCCATCTTGTCATTCGTTTATTTACTTTTCGTATTTAGTTTAATTACAAAACTCACACTTTTACAGTTTTTACTCTAGAATAATTATTAGTTTCTAAATCTCAAACAACCGCTCTATGTGGAACGAATATATACTTGTTAAATCTTTACTGCATTGATTTGGATAGTTGCTCGATTTGTGTGATTTAGTTTAGTACAATGTGTGATTTTACAACATCAATCACAAAACTTTCGTTGTAACTTTGTCTTTTTTTCTATCCTCTTGCAAGAATCGTTTCAAAAAATTGTCGTTACAAAAAAAGCTCTTATAATATCACATAAAATTAATTGTTCTAAGGTTTTTACACTTTTAAAGAATTTTGCTAATGACAACTCTAAGGGCTGTTGTGAATGTGCTTTATATTAGAAATAATTGTTCCGTTGGTCCTTCTATTTTACCCCAAAAAGCTAACAGCGTCCCTCAAGTTTTTTTTGGCTATCAGATGAAATGTCCCGTTCATATTGATTATAAACGTTTCATATTAATTGATTTCGCTGCGAGGTTTTGACCTCTATATGAGACGTTTTTCAAAGACTGCATTCGATTTTTAAAACAAACCATAACCTTTATTTTATCGATAAAGGTTTAAAACATTACGACGATTATCAAATAATGATAATCTGAAATATAGCGTTTTCACACGACCATTACATAAAGGTTTACAATAATATTACACATCAACTTAAGTCTTCGAATGCAGTTTTAAAACAATATTATACAAGCATGCAGACTCCAATCTTGTCTTTATTTAGCATCCAACAGCGGAAGCTCTTAATAATCACCTGAGAATAAACATGTTTTAAACGTCAACAAAAATGTTGGTGAGTTATAGGTTTAACCTATATATTTATCAAAACATAATAATAGACCACAAGATTTCATTTATTCAATAATCTTACACTCGCGAGTATATAAAAATCATTCATATGATGAACACCTTGTAACCGACATTAACTTTAATGCATATATAATATTCCCCGCATACTCGCAAGTATGCCATAAATTGGCAATCGCAATCACCTTATAAATCGAAGTACTAAAGCCATTCATAACTTGAATGGGGGTTGTTAGGCCCAATAGATCTATCTTTAGGATTTGCGTCAATTAGGGGCCATTTCCCTAATTCTTAGGCTACCAGACTTGAAGGGGCAATATTCGGTTTAATAATCCAACCATAGAATGTAATTTTGCGTACTTGTGTCTATTTTGTAAAGCTGCATGTATTCTCATCCCAAAAATATTAGATTTTAAAAGTGAGACTATAACTCACTTTCACAGATTATCACTTCGTCGGAAAATAACACTTGGCCACTGGTCGATTCACGAACCTATAACAAATATATACATATATATCAAAGTACGATCGAAATATATTCATACCATATTTTATTACGTTTTAACGATTTAAGTTTGTTAAGTTGATTGTCCAACGTTAGTAGTCCACAATTAGTAGTACAGAAATAAATTAATATATATTATCTCGAATCAATCCACGACCCAGTGTATACAAGTCTCAGACTCGATCACAACTTAAAGTATATATATTATTTTGGAATCAACCTCAACCCTGTATAGCTAACTCAAGCATTACTGCATATAGAGTGTCTGTGGTTGTTCCAAATAATATATATATATGACGTCGATATGATATGTCAAAACATTGTATACGTGTCTATGGTCTATCAAGATTACATAATATATGTTAGAATACATGTATAATACAATATAAGTTAATTAAGTTATGATTGGTATAGATTTGTTACAAATTTCACGTAGCTACAACAAGCAAATTTATACAATTTTGTTTTACCCATAACTTCTTCGTTTTAAATCCGTTTTGAGTGAATCAAGTTTCTATGGTTTCATAATGAACTGAAATTTATGAAACTAAACAGAAAAAGTATAAGTTTATAGTTGGAAATACAAGTTACAAGTCGTTTTTGTAAGAGGTAGTCATTTCAGTCGAAAGAACGACGTCTTGATGACCATTTGAAAAACATACTTCCACTTTGAGTTTAACCATATTTTTAGATATAGTTTCATGTTCATAAGAAAAATCATTTTCCCAGAAGGACAACTTTTAAATCAAAGTTTATCATAGTTTTTAATTATCTAACCCAAAACAGCCACCGGTTTCACTACGGCGGCGTATGTCCGGTTTTACGATGTTCTTCGTGTTTCCAGATTTTAAATCATTAAGTTAGTATATCATATAAATATAGAACATGTTTTTAGTTGATTTTAAAGTTAAGTTAGAAGGATTAACTTTGTTTGCGAACAAGTTTAGAATTAACTAAACTATGTTCTAGTGATTACAAGTTTAAATCTTCGAATAAGATAGTTATATATATATGAATCGAATGATGTTATGAACATCATTACTACCTCAAGTATAGTAGGTAAACCTACTGGAAATAACAAGAAATGATCTAGAGCTTCAAAGGATCTTGGATGGCTTGAAAGTTCTTGAAGTAGAATCATGACACAAAAACAAGTTCAAGTAAGATTTTCTACTCGAATTAAGATAGTTATAGTTATAGAAATTGAATCAAAGTTTGAATATGAGTATTACCTTGAATTAGAATGATAACCTACTGTAAGTAACAAAGGTTTCTTGATTTTAGATGATTACATAGAATAGATTAGTAAGCTTGGAAGTATACTTGCAAACTTGAAAGTATTCTTGATTTTATGAAACTAGAACTTATAGAATTTATGAAGAACACTTAGAACTTGAAGATAGAACTTGAGAGAGTTCAATTAGATGAAGAAAATTGAAGAACGAAGGTGTTTGTATGTGTTTTAGGTCGTGATATGTGGATTAGATATAAAGGATATGTAAGTTTGTTTTCTTGTAAATAAGTCATGAATGATTAATAATATTTTTGTAATCTTGCTAAATAATTCATACTAGTGATGAGAAGCGAGGTGTATATAAAATAGTTATTATTTTACTAGAAAAATACTATTAAATACGATACAATTTTACACAAGATATTTATTTATTTATAGAATGGATATACTTAAACCTTGCTACAACACTTATAGGCAGTGTACCTAATCGTACAGTAGTGTAGTTTTTAGTAAGTCCGGTTCGTTCCACAGGGAAATCTTTAAACAAAGCTCAACGCTATATTAGTTTACTTTTATAAAAATACAAATATATATAAGTAATATTATTATTATAAAGGGGGGTTTTTACCGTTTAATGACCGGTTTGTCGATTTTAAGACTTTAGTCGCAGTTAAAACCTAATGTAAAATATAAAATAAATACAAGACTTAAATTAAAGCGTAAAGTAAATAACGATAATGAAATTGCGAATAAAAATGCGATAAAATAAACTTGCGATAATTAAAAAGTACGATAATTAAAAGTGCAATTAAATAACAATAAATAAAAGTGCGATAATTAGAAGTGCAATTAAATATAAAATAAAGGAAATTAAATATGAAATAAAAGAATTATGCTTATTTAAACTTCCGTAATCATGATGTTTGACGTGTTGATTTTAGTTTTATGCCCATGGGTTAATTGTCCTTTGTCCTGGATTATTCAATATGTCCGTCTGGTTTTTGTCCATAACAGTCCATCAGTCATAAATATAAATTGCAAGTGTCCTTGTCAAATTATTATTATACCCGAAGTTAAATATTCCAACTAATTGGGGATTCGAATTGTAACAAGGTTTTAATACTTTGTTTAATGAATACACCAGGTTATCGACTGCGTGTAAACCAAGGTTTTACTACTTTGTTAACAATTACACCAATTACCCTTGAATGTAATTTCACCCCTGTTTTAATTATTCTAGTGGCTATTAATCCATTCCCGTGTCCGGTTAAATGAACGATTATTCGTACATATAAATACCCCGCCCATCGTGTCCGATCGAGTTTATATGGTAATTTATAGGGACGCCCAATTGTAAATCTTTATATTAACATTAACAAACTTTCATTTAGTTAAACAAATATAAAGCCCATTAATAGCCCATAGTCTAGTTTCCACAAGTGTCGTTCTTTTATCCAAACCCCAATTATGGTACAAAGCCCAATTACCCAATTTTAGTAATTAGCCCAACATCATGATTACTTCGTTTTAAATAAGCATAATAATAACTTAGCTACGAGACATTAATGTAAAAAGGTTGAACATAACTTACAATGATTAAAAATAGCGTAGCGTTACACGGACAGAATTTCGACTTACACCCTTACAACATTCGCTAACATACCCTTATTATTAGAATTAAAATTAAAATTAAAATTAAAATATAAATTATATATATATATCGTATATATTGAGAGAGATAGAGAAATAAGATATGAAATTTGATCAGAATTCGGTTTGCTTTATAGCCAGACTTGATTTTTGGGGCTCCGCGACTCGCGGCAAAATGCCCTTCAAACTCCGCGAGTCGCGGAGATATATTTACAGCTCACACCCTTGGAGTTTCTTGCTGCCGACGGTTTTAATAATATATATATAATATATATATAATTAATATAATTAATTATATATTATATTATATTTATATACATAGTTAACTTGTAAACTTTAGTCGGTTGCGTCGAGTGTTAAGAGTTGACTCTGGTCCCGGTTCCGGATTTTCGAACGTCCTCGCGTACAATTTAATATCTTGTACTTTGCGTTTTGAATCTTGTACTTTTGTAATTTCGAGACGTTTCTTATCAATAATTGGAACCTTTTTGATTGTCTTTTGTACTTTTGAGCTTTTTGGTCGTTTGCGTCTTTAATTCGTCGAATCTGTCTTTTGTCTTCACCTTTTATTATTTAAACGAATATCACTTGTAAATAGAACAATTGCAACTAAAAGCTTGTCTTTCTTGAGGAATAATGCTATGAAATATATGTTCGTTTTTAGCATTATCAAATATTCCCACACTTGAGCGTTGCTTGTCCTCAAGCAATATCGTCTTGAAATACTAGAATCACTTCTTTATTCTTCACACTTTGTACATCAGTGATTTCTATATGGCGGTATAAACAATGGTAGTAACGATATGGTTTACAGTCCCACATGACTATAAAAATTTAGATCCATTAAGGAAATTGGATCTTTATGAAAACATTTGATCTTTTGAAAATTAAATCTAGTTTTTACCCTAGATAAGTTTTCCGGAATAACCCTTTACCGGTGTTTGCAAAATATTTGTGGGTTTGGTGGGTTTCAGATTTGAAAATTTTAGCTCAAAACTTGCGGTTTTGTGTCACCCACTTGCTAACCTTGTATTTGGAAAGCAACACGTCCAGTTTACTTGTTCCGTATATTACCTTTCGGCAAACTACCGTCCGGTTGTAAAGGAAAGCGTTGAACAAGCAACTGTTAAGGCAATGTCCCGTGACATGCTTTTGATTATGGTCTATAACGTGTCGGACGCAATTACTATCCTTGGTAGGAGCAATAGTAAAGCTCACCCTTATAATTTTTCGGTCTGGCACAAGGTCATGTCTTTGACCATGCTCTGCAACCACCGTTCTTACGGTTGACACCCGATTTAGTTCAGGTGACCTAATGAATTCCAGGTGAATTCCTAGGATTTTTCGTTCAATGGTAATGAACGTATTGAAAATGGGTTTTCAGAAAACAAATCGGTTTGTATTTTTGATCAAAATATTTTCTCGTTCAAGCTCGAGTTTAGATATCATTGAATTCCATGAGTTTGAATTCTCAATCTTTAAGGTCAATCTCTAGGATTGAGTAATATCAGTCTTAAAAGCTGATTTTTAATCTTTAAGGAGATTATCCTTTCTGGGGATCTGATTCATTAGTCTTATCCAGCTAATTTGCATGGTGCCCCCCCATTGTACGAGATAAATCCTTCTCATGGTTAGGATAAATCTGACCACTTGGCGACCCTGTTTAATGCTGAGGTCCGTGGATTTCCTGCTGATTTTAGAGATGACTTTTCTAGATTTTTCGTCAACCTACAGCTGGTCTGGACGACAACTTCTTGACCTAAATCAAGAAGTGCGTGTCTTTTTCGGAAGACTTTACTTCCTTTTAATGATGGAATTGATTCATCGTGTAGATCCATCTCTTCTTTTCTTTCATCGGGTAAAACAGTTTAGTTTAGTCCAAAGCAAAAGTATTTTCAGTTATTTGTTACAGATATATGTGACATATGTTAAGATAACTTGGTAAATTTTCCCACACTTGGCTTTTTTTTTTTTTTATCGTCCTCTATTCCATTTTAAATGAATTTTAACATTTTAGTTTGTTTCTCAATTTATGTCCTTTCCGAGGTAACAATAATTTCGGTGTTAAAACCTAGTTTTATCGTTCATAAATATGTATAAACATGATTTTGAATTCATTTAATTGAAAATTTTGAAAAATTTTACTAGAATTGGGTAGTCAGTATATAAGACTAGGGCTGTTCTTTTTTATCAGAGAGCACTAGATTCTAATACAACTACTGCTTTACTAGTATTTTTAATGGTAACCAAGTGTTTAATATAAAAATTTTAAAATCCGAAAGAATTTAACCCCTTCCCACACTTAAGATCTTGCAATGCCCTCATTTGCAAGAAATCAGTAACAATTTAAATTATTGAGGGTGATTTGTGTGAAAATGATTAAATTTTTACCAAAGTTTCCAAATATATTGGCGTTTGTTTGCTGAATGATAAATGGTGCACATCATTTGTTCATTCCGTCTTGTTGTTATTTCACATATATTTTGCATCTTGTCGTCAAAATTAGTTGCTTTTGCTGAACTTAATGCCAGTCTTTGAAAATGCGTTGTTTTACCCTGTTGTGTACATAAGACAAACTGCAAACATATATACATATTTTTGAAGTTTGGTTTATTACCCCACATTCAAAAATTATTAAAATCTAAGAATAAAAGTTAGAAACTATAAAAATGATTACAATATTAACAAAAATATTAAATGTATCAATAATTACAAATTATAAAATAAAAAAAAATAATAATAAAACTAAGGATGATATTGGTACCAATAGGGGTTCCACGCATAACCATAAGTGCTATAGAATGCTTCGGCAGGGTCATACGTAGGATATGGTGGCTGCATCTCTATCGACCAAGGAGGGAAGACGGGTTTCGGTGTAGGAATATAGTTTCTACCTATATGTTGGCAATGCGCTATGATCTGGTTCTGATGAACTTGCCAATCTTCAAATGCTCTCTGTCTAGCATTTTCGTATTCCTGAGAAGCTATAAACCTATGCATTTCTTGCATCTCATTCCCCCCTCCTACATTACCTTGTTCCTGGTTTCTCTCTACCTGTGGATGTCTACCATTGTATCGTACTGCGGCGTTATTTCGCCGCTTCAAAACTTTCGCACCATGGTATACATTTAAACCTATAGTGTCGCGGGGTTCCGGCTCTTCTACTAATAATCCCCCCCGACTTATATCCACACCGAGATATTCACCAATCAAAGTAATAAAAATACCACCTCCTATTATGCTATGTGGACGCATCCCCCGAACCATAGCTGATAAATAATAACCCACACAATATGGTATACTTACAGCGCTGTGTGGGTCTCGAATACACATATGGTAAAACAAATCTTGTTCATTTACCTTTTCTTTGTTTTTACCTCTTTGTGTAATCGAATTAGCTAAAAACCTATGTATTACTCTTAATTCGGCTCTATCTATATCCAAATAAGAGTAGTTTCCCCCTTTGAAACGGTGATGGCTTGTCATTTGACTCCACACACCGTGTGTATCAAAATTCTCATCTATCTTTCTACCGTTTAGTATCAATCCTCTACAATCGGCAGACGCTAATTCCTCAGGCGTATATATACGTAAAGCCTGAGCCATGTCCAGTAAAGACATGTGGCGCATCGAACCGCCTAACAAAAATCTAATAAAAGAACGATCGGTTAAACTAGCTACCCGATCATTCAACTCTATACTACATAACAACTCTTCACACCATACTTTATATACAGGTCTGCGTATGGTGAATAAACATATCCAGTCATTAAAAGAAGAATTACCATACCTCTGTACCAGTAATTCCCTAATTGGCCCGGCCAATTCTACAGCTTCTAAGGGTCCCCATTCTATGACCCTCGGTACCTCAACAACCTTGGAATGAAGAGTATGCAAACCCCGTTGATATTTTGGATAATCTATCCAAAGTCTGTCAAATCTCAGGTTCGGGTGCAACTGTTCCAAGTGCATATCTGAAAAAGGTCATGACTGGATGAGGTACATCCTGCTTGTAGTAGTTATCTACCTCCTGTTGTTCCAAATTCTCAGCAGGAGCATGGCGGGCTTGGGATGAAGATTCACCCCTTTCATTCGTTTTTCTTGAGTAGTTCTTAGATATCATCCTTCTCAACATGATTTTAGCAAAAAATTTGGTGATTAACGGTTAAAAATTGAGATTTTTGGGGGTGATTTTCGGGTTTTTCGGGGTCTTTTTTCGCAGTATTTGGGTGTTTATGTGTGTGGGTGAGTAAACTGATCGTTCAGCTATTTTTATTTTTTTTCTGGGTTTTGATCCCTCCGCGAGTCGCGGAGGTTTTGCACTGCAAACTCCGCGAGTCGCGGAGTTTACTCTCTTTTTTTTTTTTTTTTTTTTTTTTTTTTAATCCTTAACTTATAAAACAATTAAGAAATTAATTTTAAAATTTTGTTTCCCTTGTTATTTAGGACGAGGTCGTTTCGGATCGATGTCCTAGTCCGTCCCTCGACAAAATTTTAAAATTTGTCTTTTTGTAGCGATTGTTTTAAAAGCTAAGATTTTTGGGTTTTTTTTCAATGTTTTTGGCATACTCTAATTCAGTAAGATTAAAAATAATGATAATAAAAGTTCTCGTCCCTCCCTCGGGTAAAGCAATTTCGGTTCAAAGACCTAGTCTTCAACTTACGACGAATTTTAAAAATCATATTTTTAACTTAATGAGATAAAATAAATTTTTGTTTTTAAATTCACACAACTTAAATATAAAATTCAAAATTAAAAATTCACACCAAACTCAAAATTTAAAATGCATAAAATTAAAATTTCATATTTTAAAAATTAAAAATTCACACCAAACTTAATTTAAAAATTCATATTTCATACCAAACTTATATTAATTTTTCAAATATTTACAATTTAAATATATTGTTTTTACAAAGTTTACAATATTAATTTAAGATTTAAATATTAATTTTTAAAAATATGGTAAAAATAAAATTAAAAATCTTTTTGTCTTTTTATCCCACTTTTATCAATCAAATATTATCAAAAATATGCGCCCCTCTTTTCGGTAAAGTAATTTCGGTTCCAAGACCTAATTTAACTCATGACGAATTTTTGAAATATTATGGGTTGATTGATTAAAGATATTTATACCTTAAGAATAAACGTTAAATTTCGCAGTGATGTAATAAATTTTTGAATGATATCAATAATTTCGGTCGCCAAACCTAATTTTATTTAATACCAATTTAATACTTTTTAGCGAACAAATTAGCGTTTATTATCAAAAGGTTAAAAATAAATAAAAATAAAAACTGTACAGACATACCTGTGAAATAGATTTCTTAGTTATATGATCTATTATATTCATAAGATAGTCGGTTTAATTGGTTTTCCATGGCTGCATAGGCGTAACCTCGAGGATTCATTGTCTTTTCTTCTAAACATATGAACGGTCCGTCTCTGCATAAAGTAACAAATTCGGTATTTGAATAGGTTTGATTATTTGAACATTTTCCTCCATGTGACCATTTTCCGCATTTGTGACATCGTTCTAGGTGTCGTGCTCTTCTTTTCGCTGCGGATTTTGATTTTCCTTTACCAAATTGTAACTTATTATCTTCGCATCTGGATCCTTTTCTAACTCCGTCCATTCTTTCTCTGATTACTGATACTAATTCACTCGGTAGTATGTCATTATTTCTTTTAGTGATCAAAGCGTGTAGCATTAGACCATGGTTTAGTTCACAGGCAGTCTTCATTTCGTAAAAACCTAAAAAAAATAAAAATTCAGAATGGGGGGAGAAGACTAGTTCTTTAGGGTCTGCTAGGGAAAGACCATACGTGTTCCATTTTCGAGAACTACACGAAAACAGACAATCTAATTCTAACAGAAATATATATTATCCTTTAAAGACTTGATTCTCCCCACACTTAGTTAGCTGTGGTGTCGAAATTGTGATTAACTTCGTTGTCGACTTCCATCGGACCATGTATGTAATGTTTAACTCTGTGACCATTAACTTTAAATTCAATCCCATTTGAATTTATCAATTCTATCGTTCCGTATGGGAAAACTCTTTTGACTATGAATGGTCCAGACCATCTTGATTTCAATTTTCCAGGAAATAGCTTGAATCGTGAATTGAAAAGAAGAACTCTGTCTCCTTCTTTGAATTCTTTTGAACTTCTGATTCTTTTATCATGCCATTTCTTCGTTCTTTCTTTATAGATTAACGAATTTTCGTATGCTTCATGTCTTAATTCTTCTAATTCGTTTAGTTGACTTAATCGTAGACGTCCAGCTTCATGTAAATCAAGATTACATGTCTTCAAAGCCCAAAATGCTTTGTGTTCAATTTCTACTGGAAGATGACATGCTTTTCCATACACAAGTCTAAAAGGTGTGGTTCCAATTGGAGTTTTGTAGGCTGTTCTAAAAGCCCAGAGTGCATCCTCCAATTTAATGGACCATTCCTTCGGATTTGATCCTACGGTTTTCTCTAGAATACGTTTTAAAGCTCGGTTTGTATTTTCAACTTGTCTACTTGTTTGTGGATGATATGCGGTGGAGATTTTATGAGTTACTCCATATCTTTTAAGAACTTTCTCAAGTTGATTATTACAGAAATGAGTACCCCGATCACTTATTAAAGCTTTCGGTGTTCCAAACCTTGCAAAAAGACGTTTTAAAAAGTTGACTACAACTCGTGCATCGTTAGTTGGGAGAGCTTGTGCTTCCGCCCATTTAGATACATAATCAATGGCTACGAGTATATATAGATTATTATGAGATTTTGGAAATGGACCCATAAAGTCAATACCCCAAATGTCAAATACTTCACATACTTGGATGACATTTTGTGGCATTTCATCACGTTGACTTATTTTTCCGGCCCTTTGACATGCATCACAGGATTTGCAAAGAAGGTGTGCGTCTTTGTAAATTGTAGGCCAATAGAATCCAGCTTCATAAACTTTTCTTGCTGTTAGTTGAGGCCCATAATGCCCTCCTGTTGGTCCTGTGTGACAATGGTTTAAAATTTTACTAGCTTCATCTCCAAATACACATCGGCGTATTATTCCATCGGGACAACTTTTAAACAGATGTGGATCTTCCCAGAAATAGTGTTTTATATCACTGAAGAATTTCTTTCGTCTTTGGTACGATAATCCTTTTTCAAGGAATCCACAAACTAAGTAGTTTGCATAGTCTGCAAACCATGGGATTTCTTTATAATCTATCTTCAATAGATATTCATCAGGAAAGTTGTCTTGTATGGCCGATTCATTCAGAACTTCTAATTCGGGATTTTCAAGACGAGAAAGATGATCAGCGGCGAGATTTTCTGCTCCTCTTTTATCTCGGATTTCAATATCAAACTCTTGTAAGAGTAAGATCCAACGGATTAATCTTGGTTTAGCATCTTGTTTTGAAAATAGGTATCTAAGAGCAGAATGGTCGGTATAGACCACCGTTTTTGCTAGAACGAGATATGATCGAAATTTGTCAAAAGCAAAGACAATAGCAAGGAGTTCTTTTTCAGTAGTTGTATAGTTCGTTTGTGCTCCTTGTAACGTCTTACTAGCATAATATATAGGTTGAAATCGTTTTTCAATCCTTTGTCCTAAAACGGCTCCCATTGCAAAATCACTTGCATCGCACATTAGTTCAAATGGTAGATTCCAATTTGGTGTTATCATGATCGGCGCATTAGTGAGTTTTTCTTTAAGAATATTAAAAGATTTGATACACTCATCTGAAAAGATGAATGGCGCATCCTTTTCTAGGAGTTTATTCATAGGAGTGGCAATTTTAGAAAAATCTTTTATGAAACGTCGGTAAAAACCGGCATGCCCTAGAAAACTCCTAACTCCTCTAACATTGGTGGGATGTGGAAGTTTAGCAATTACATCTACTTTAGCTCTATCCACTTCGATTCCTTCTTTTGAAATTTTATGTCCAAGAACGATGCCTTCTTTAACCATGAAATGGCATTTCTCCCAATTAAGTACTAGATTTGATTTTTCGCATCTAATTAGCATTCGTTCCAGATTAACTAGACATGATTTAAATGTATCACCGAAGACTGAAAAGTCATCCATGAATACTTCCATGCATTCTTCTATCATGTCGTGAAAAATCGCCATCATACACCTTTGAAAGGTTGCAGGGGCGTTGCAAAGTCCAAATGGCATTCTTTTGTAAGCAAAAGTACCATAAGGACATGTGAATGTGGTTTTCTCTTGATCTTCGGGTGCTATTGGAATTTGAAAATATCCGGAAAATCCATCTAGAAAACAATAGTAACTATTTCCGGCTAATCTTTCCAACATTTGATCTATGAAAGGTAAGGGAAAGTGATCTTTTCTGGTGGCGTCATTTAATTTTCTATAATCAATACATACACGCCATCCTGTTACAGTCCTAGTAGGAATAAGCTCATTTTTCTCATTTGTGATGACAGTCATGCCACCCTTCTTAGGTACGCATTGAACTGGGCTTACCCATGGACTATCAGAAATTGGATATATCAAACCTGCATCTAGCAGTTTAATAATCTCTTTCTTAACAACATCTTGCATATTAGGATTTAGTCTTCGTTGGCGTTGCACATACGTTTTATGACCTTCTTCCATAAGGATTTTATGTGTGCAATACGAAGGACTTATTCCTTTAATATCATGAATCTTCCATGCAATGGCTGGTTTATGAGCTTTCAACACAGAAATGAGTTGTGATTTCTCATTTTCAGTAAGAGAAGACGATATTATTACAGGTAATTCAGATTCACCATGTAAATAAGCGTATTCCAAATGGTTTGGAAGTGGCTTTAACTCTAATTTCGGAGGTTCTTCTATCGATGATTTATATCGATATCTGTCTTCTTCTTTTAGCATTTGAATTTCTTCTGTTGTTGGTTCATATCCATTAGCTATAAGTGTAGCTAACATTTCAGCTTCATCAATTGGTTCATTACCTTCTCCTAAAGAACATTCTCCTGTTCCTTGTAATTCTGGAAATTCTTCTAATAATTCTGCATGTGCATCTATAGTTTGAATATAATAACATGTATCATCTGCAGATTGTGGTTGTTGCATTGCTCTATCAACTGAAAAGGTAACACTCTCATCCTCTATACTTAGGGTCAGTTTCTTACCGAACACGTCTATCATTGCTTTAGCCGTGTTTAAGAATGGTCTTCCTAATATGAGAGGAACTTGAGAATCTTCTTCCATGTCCAAAACAACAAAATCTACTGGAAATACTAAAGTACCAACTTTAACTAGCATGTTCTCCATTATCCCTCTAGGATATTTTATTGATCTATCGGCTAGTTGTATGCTTATTCTGGTTGGTTTCAATTCTCCAAGGTCTAGTTTAGCGTATAGTGAATACGGCATTAGATTTATACTAGCACCTAAGTCTGCCAATGCTTCTATTGAACTAAGACTACCCAGAAAACATGGAATTGTGAAACTTCCTGGATCAGATAGTTTTTCTGGTATCTTATTCAACAGCACTGCTGAACAATTAGCATTCATAGTAACAGCCGAGAGTTCTTCCATTTTCTTTCTATTCGTGATTAGATCTTTCAAGAATTTAGCATATCTTGGCATTCCTGAAATCACATCAATGAAAGGAAGATTTACATTTATTTGTTTAAACATATCCAAGAATTTGGATTGCTCGGCTTCAAGTTTTTCTTTCTTCATTTTACTCGGATAAGGAAGTGGTGGTTGGTATGGTTTAACATAAGGTTTATCCTTAACTGTGTTATCTTCATTAACCTTTTCAACTACCGGTTCTTTTTCCTTATCTTGATCAGGTTGTGGTTCTTGTGGAGTAGGAATAGTTTCATCAGAAGTTACAGGTATTTCAGGTGGTTTAAGTGTTGTACCACTTCTTGTGGTAATAGCTTTAGCTGTTTCATTCCGGGGGTTAGCATTTGTATCGCTAGGTAAACTTCCCGGTTTTCTTTCACCTATTAACCTTGCTAGGTTACTTACTTCTTGTTCCAGATTTTGAATAGAAGCTTGTTGATTTCTAAATGCTTGAGCATTTTGTTCATTGGTTTGTTTCTGAGATGTGAAAAACTGCGTTTGAGTTTCAACTAGCTTCGTCATCATATCTTCTAAATTCGGCTTTTTATCATCGGTTTGTTGTGGTGGTTTGTTTTGAAAATTAGGTCTTTGCTGATTATAAGTATTATTGGATACTTGTTGATTGCTAGGACCTTGTTGGTTGTTGTATGGAATATTTCGGTTATAATTCTGGTTTTGATTGTAAATCGGTCTTGGCGGTTGATAATTATTCTGATAATTATTTCCAGGCCTTTGGTTTATGTATGAAATATTCTCTCTTTGTTCCATTGTTAATTCAATACTGAGACAATCTTTTGTCAAATGTGGTCCTCCACACTGCTCACAACTAATTCGTATCGAGTGAATATCCTTAGTCATCTTTTCCATTCGTCTCTCGAAAGCATCTATCTTTGCGGAAATGGAATCTAAGTCATGGCTAGAATCGGCTCTAGCTGCTTTAGATGATCTAATGATATCTTTTTCTTGGTGCCACTCATGTGAGTGGGAAGCAGTGTTATCAATAATTTTGTAAGCATCAGTTTCGGTTTTCTTCATAATAGAACCACCAGCTGCTATATCTATGTCTTTTCTTGTAGTGATGTCGCATCCTCGGTAGAATATTTGTACTATTTGACAGGTGTCTAAACCATGTTGCGGACATCCTCTTAATAACTTTCCATATCTTGTCCACGCCTCATATAGAGTTTCATTTGGCTTCTGTGTGAACGTAACAATTTCTGCTTGAAGTCTTACGGCTTTAGATGCAGGAAAGAATTGTTTAAGAAATTTGTCAATTAAAACATCCCATGTATCGATCGCCCCTTCAGGTAACGATTCCAACCAATCTTTGGCTTCTCCCTTTAAAGTCCAGGGAAATAACATGAGATATATCTGTTCATCCTCCACTTCTCGTATTTTAAATAGTGTGCAGATCCTATTAAAGGTACGTAGATGTTCATTAGGATCTTCCTTCGGCGCACCACTAAATTGGCATTGATTAGTCACCATGTGTAGAATTTGTCCTTTGATTTCATAATCTGGCGCATTAATGTCTGGATGAGTAATTGCGTGACCTTGGCCAGTGCGTTTAGCTCTCATTCGGTCTTCCATACTTAAAGGTTCCAGATTCTCCATAATTGAATTTGTTGAATCGGTATCACTAGATGATTCTGATTTAATAGTTCGTTCCTCAACAATCTCTGTTTGAATGATTGGTGGTTCCGGAGGAAAGTTTAGTGGTTCAGGATCTATGAACCGTTCCTGAATATTTTCCGGATTCTCAATTGTGAGGTTGGTTTCAAAAACTGGATTATCGGAAATTTGAGTTTGAGGATTTGGTCGACTTGATGACGATTCTAAAGAAAAATCAACGGCGGCGATATTCGTTAAACGATGTCTTGATCGAGTTACAGGTGGTGAACGTATAAAAGGTGGTGAACGTCTTGCTCGGTGCATTCACTGAATATCCTATTAGTTTTTAAAAAGGAAAGAAAAATTATAATAAGTTATCCAATCAATAGACTTTTCTGATTTTGCCCACGTTTCGAATAGCCAAAAGATGCAGCAGAGGGGCAGGATTCGTTTGGTCTCAATATAATTGAGGACTGTTTGGCTCCAATAACCCGGTCCACGTACAAATCCAACTATTACTACGAACCAGAAAATTTTGATGTCTATCAATTTAACCACTTAAAATAAATTTTCGTAATTTTAAGAAATTTAGATAAGAAGTAGAAAAAAAATTATAAGTCCTAAAAACTAGAATAGCGAGAAATAAGAGAGAAAAAGAGTTCGTCGATAAAGGTTGAAAAAGAAAAAAAAATGGTTGAAAAATAAAAGGTGACGGAAAAATAAAAGAAACTTAAAAACTTAAAAATATTTGACTAACCTAACCTTATTACTACAACTAACTTAAAATTATAATCGTAAATTGAAATTACTAATTGGAATGATAATTGGTACATAGTAAAAGGTGTCTAAAAATATTAAAGCTTACAGGAAAAACTAAATCCCAAATGGAAATAACTTAAAAAGAAACTAAAACTTAAAAAGGGCGTCGCAAAATTCTAAAGCACCTAAATCTTAGTCTAAAGAAAAAGCACTTAAGGAATTCTATAGCAAAGCCTAAAAATCTAGGAGTAAAAATAACTATAGCAAAAACTAAGTTTAAAATTAAATATGAGCTAAAAATACAAATATTACGCTACAACGATTAAAAAGGTACAAAATATAAAAATATACAAAAAGTTGTAAAAAGTACAATTTTTATAAAAATATTATTTTTATATTATTTATTTTATTAAACTATTAATTTTACAATTTTAATAAAACTAATTTAACTAAAATATATATAAATAAAAAGTAAAAGTAAAATTAAAACTAATAATAATAATAATAATAATAATTAGGTTTTAATAATAATAATAATTAAAAATAACCCGTAATCAATGCTTGATTAGGGTTTTTGTCCGTGTGTCAGATGCCCTCCGCGAGTTGCGGCAAATAAAGAAGAAATCCCCGCGAGTCGCGGGGTTCCAGAATTCAGTTGACAGGTTTCACTTTTTACGCGTTTTTCTTTAATTTTATTTTTTTTTTTTTTTTTTTTTAAATAAACGATTTTAAAATAAAACTTATATTTTTATAAACTAAAATAGAAATAAAGAAACTTATAAAACTTAAATATTTAACAAAATCTTAAAAATGCTTATATTTTTGTTTTTCTTTTTATATTTTCGAATATTTAAAACGTATTTTTACAAAAACGACTTTTAATAAAAGTAACTAAAAATCTTTTTTTTTTCTTTTTATATTAGCGTTGCGCTTCCGGCTTTTAAGATAGTTCCCCGGCAGCGGCGCCAAAAATAACTTGATGAGAAGCGAGGTGTATATAAAATAGTTATTATTTTACTAGAAAAATACTATTAAATACGATACAATTTTACACAAGATATTTATTTATTTATAGAATGGATATACTTAAACCTTGCTACAACACTTATAGGCAGTGTACCTAATCGTACAGTAGTGTAGTTTTTAGTAAGTCCGGTTCGTTCCACAGGGAAATCTTTAAACAAAGCTCAACGCTATATTAGTTTACTTTTATAAAAATACAAATATATATAAGTAATATTATTATTATAAAGGGGGGTTTTTACCGTTTAATGACCGGTTTGTCGATTTTAAGACTTTAGTCGCAGTTAAAACCTAATGTAAAATATAAAATAAATACAAGACTTAAATTAAAGCGTAAAGTAAATAACGATAATGAAATTGCGAATAAAAATGCGATAAAATAAACTTGCGATAATTAAAAAGTACGATAATTAAAAGTGCGATTAAATAACAATAAATAAAAGTGCGATAATTAGAAGTGCAATTAAATATAAAATAAAGGAAATTAAATATGAAATAAAAGAATTATGCTTATTTAAACTTCCGTAATCATGATGTTTGACGTGTTGATTTTAGTTTTATGCCCATGGGTTAATTGTCCTTTGTCCTGGATTATTCAATATGTCCGTCTGGTTTTTGTCCATAACAGTCCATCAGTCATAAATATAAATTGCAAGTGTCCTTGTCAAATTATTATTATACCCGAAGTTAAATATTCCAACTAATTGGGGATTCGAATTGTAACAAGGTTTTAATACTTTGTTTAATGAATACACCAGGTTATCGACTGCGTGTAAACCAAGGTTTTACTACTTTGTTAACAATTACACCAATTACCCTTGAATGTAATTTCACCCCTGTTTTAATTATTCTAGTGGCTATTAATCCATTCCCGTGTCCGGTTAAATGAACGATTATTCGTACATATAAATACCCCGCCCATCGTGTCCGATCGAGTTTATATGGTAATTTATAGGGACGCCCAATTGTAAATCTTTATATTAACATTAACAAACTTTCATTTAGTTAAACAAATATAAAGCCCATTAATAGCCCATAGTCTAGTTTCCACAAGTGTCGTTCTTTTATCCAAACCCCAATTATGGTACAAAGCCCAATTACCCAATTTTAGTAATTAGCCCAACATCATGATTACTTCGTTTTAAATAAGCATAATAATAACTTAGCTACGAGACATTAATGTAAAAAGGTTGAACATAACTTACAATGATTAAAAATAGCGTAGCGTTACACGGACAGAATTTCGACTTACACCCTTACAACATTCGCTAACATACCCTTATTATTAGAATTAAAATTAAAATTAAAATTAAAATATAAATTATATATATATATCGTATATATTGAGAGAGATAGAGAAATAAGATATGAAATTTGATCAGAATTCGGTTTGCTTTATAGCCAGACTTGATTTTTGGGGCTCCGCGACTCGCGGCAAAATGCCCTTCAAACTCCGCGAGTCGCGGAGATATATTTACAGCTCACACCCTTGGAGTTTCTTGCTGCCGACGGTTTTAATAATATATATATAATATATATATAATTAATATAATTAATTATATATTATATTATATTTATATACATAGTTAACTTGTAAACTTTAGTCGGTTGCGTCGAGCGTTAAGAGTTGACTCTGGTCCCGGTTCCGGATTTTCGAACGTCCTCGCGTACAATTTAATATCTTGTACTTTGCGTTTTGAATCTTGTACTTTTGTAATTTCGAGACGTTTCTTATCAATAATTGGAACCTTTTTGATTGTCTTTTGTACTTTTGAGCTTTTTGGTCGTTTGCGTCTTTAATTCGTCGAATCTGTCTTTTGTCTTCACCTTTTATTATTTAAACGAATATCACTTGTAAATAGAACAATTGCAACTAAAAGCTTGTCTTTCTTGAGGAATAATGCTATGAAATATATGTTCGTTTTTAGCATTATCAACTAGATTACAAAGAATGGTTCCCACATGTTTGATGACTCATTAAGGGCTGCTAAGAGCTGATCATTGAAGTGTATATACCAATAGTATGTACATCTAGGAGCTGTGTATTGTACGAGTACGAATACGGGTGTATACGAGTAGAATTGTTGATGAAAATGAATGAGAATGTAATTGTAAGCATTTTTGTTAAGTAGAAGTACTTTGATATGTGTCATGAAGTCTTTCAAAAGTGTAACAATACATCTTAATACATTACATGTATATACATTTTAACTGAGTCGTTAAGTCATCGTTAGTCGTTACATGTACATGTTGTTTCGGAACCTATAAGTTAACGATTTCGTTAAATGTAATTAATCTCATTGTTATTATATCTAATGAGATGTTAAATTATTACATTATTATGATAACATGATGTACTAATATATCTTAATATGATATATAAATATTAAGACGTTATTACAACGATAATCGTTACGTATAGATATCGTTTTGAATTTCTTAGGTTAGTAGTCTTGTTTTATGTATAAGGTTCATTGTTAATATACATAATAAGATACTTACTTATCATTTCATCATGTTAAACATATATATATATGTTCATATATATAATATCATGCCATATACAAGTTATAACGTTCGTGAATCATCGGACAAACTGGGTGGTCAAATGTTAACACAAAATCCGTTTCAATTAATCAAGTCTTAACAAGTTTGATTGCTTAACATGTTGGAAACATTTATTCTTGTAAATATTAATCTCATATAATATATAATTATGGAAAAGTTCGGGTCACTACATCAGAGTCCCTCTATTATCACTTTGTTAGATTACGCGTCCCTCCGTCAACCTGCCGTTAAAAATGTCCGTTAACCCTTGAAATATGCCTTGCATATGAGGGTAAATTCGTCTTTTTACTCACCTCTATTCATTATACTACTTTAATTTATTTTAAAATAAATCAAAATATATTATAAAAAATATTTATTTTTTATTTAAATTATAAAATGAAGAGTTAAAACAGAGCAAAATATATTTTTCATTTCAATTTCGTTGCAATACACGTACTTCGAATTACCATAAGAATAAGAATCCAACATCCTTTTTTCTCTCTCTCCTACATGAACCTCAATTAACCTCCTCAGATCCATCAAACCCTAATTTCTCTGCAAGTAATTGTGTATTATCTAATTTAATAATGAGTGAAGAAGTATTTCCATGGTTAAAATCACTACCAGTAGCAAAGAGAGAAATTGAAAAAGAAGCTTCAAGATCCAATTTCATATATTTATAAAATTGTAAAACAAGCTTCAAAATATGAAATCTATAAAGACAAAATTACGCTCGTCGTCCCTGAACTTGTATGTAACCTTCTCAGGTCATCCTTAAACTTTTTTTTTTGCTGGCGTCATCCCTTGTACTTTGTAACTCCGTTCGTCCCTCCGTCTATATTCTGTCCAATTTTTCTGTTATCTCATCCCATGTGCAAAACACGTGGGTATTTTAGTCTTTCTTTCCCATTTATCTTCATCTTCAACAAATCTTTAACCAAATACTTTCAAACCAAAACTAAAACCAAAAACCAAATCAATCTAATGAACCCTAAAATAAATGAACCCTAAAATCAATTTTCAGAACACCTAAAATGAATGAATCCCCAAATCAATTTTTATTATAATAATCATCTATACTATATGAACCTTAAAATCAATATTTCAAACACCTAAAATAAATTTTCAGAAACCTTAACATCATACTTCAGAAACCATAAACACAAAACTAAATCGCAACAACATCTGGAGATGAAAAATCACAACCGTAAACACAAAATTAATTCGTCGCTACTGCTGCTCTTCGCAAATATGGAAATCGCAACCACATCTGGAGGTCAAAGGCGGCGGTGGTGGCGGCGGGGGTCTTCTGACACAACGACGGATTTATTGGCTTATCCAATCCATTCACTGGCTTCATTACCGTTGAATCTTTAGTCTTCATCATCTTCGGACTTTAGTCTTCATCATCACGGACACTGAAAAAAGTCAGTTTAGTCCAGATCTGAAAAACGAAAGGTTAAGAAGAAGATAAAACGCATCCGAGGTTCGCACGAAGAAGATGAAGATAAAACGAAAGCTTAAAACTTCTTCTTTTGTATCTGAATGGACAGGAGGTGTCTTAAGTTTTAATTTTGGTAGCTATTATTTTGTGAGATTGCTTTTGAGATTGCTTCTTCTTTTGTGAGATTGCTTTTGAGATTTTAAATTTTGTAACTATTGTTTTTGTAGCTATCGTTCATAGATTTAGTGAGTGAGATTGCTTTTTAATTTGGTTGGGAAAATTAATTTTTGATATGTATATAATTTGGGATAAAATGAATTGGCGAGTGTCAAAGATGAATAGGAAGGAAGTGAATGGAGTTGGTAGGGATAAAAGGATGCTGTTGAAGTTTTAAAAGACAAAAATACCCTCACATGTCTAGCACATGATCTGAATTAACAGAAAAATTGGACGGAATATAGACTGAGGGACGACCGGAGTTACAAAGTGCAAGTTCGGGGATGACGTCAGCAAAAAAAAAAGTTAAAGGATGACCTGAGAAGGTTAGATACAAGTTCAGGGACGACGAGCGTAATTTTGTCATCTGTAAAATCATTCCCCCTGTTTCATCATCACCAAAGAAAACTGTACTTGCTAACTTAAACCGCTTGCTCGAAACCCTAATTTATCACCTACATTTACCACTAGACAACAACAGATCGGCTTTTATCCACGTAAGCATCACCGCCCGGTTCAGAAGCCGGGTTCGGCATCTGCTTGAACAGGTGTTGCTCGGAACGATTATGAATGATATAGCGAAAAGTGAAAATGCATATGTGTTAGCAACGATTTGATGAACGATTCTGCAAATTTTCAGGTGGTAATTCCTTCTCTTGATATTTAATTTGTGAGTCAAAGTTGAAAACCGAAAAGTCAATCTGATTTCTATCAATCGAATTAGAATTTATTTTGATTGTTTTGGATCCAAATTCTTATATTTGAGTGTTGTTAACTTGATGATTGAGTTTTTGATTTAAGTTTGTTTGAGTTTATACGTACACTACTGTTCTTGATGATTCAAGATGTTTAAGATTCCTAATTCAAGCTTCGAGCATTTTTAGTTTTGATTCTAAGGAAAAGTTCCTAGTTGGTTAAATCAATTAAAAACATTTATAAATTGATTTCATGAGTTGTTTCAACTTACACGATGTGCTACTATTCTTTATGTTGCTAATATGATGTTGTTTAATTTGTGAGTTAAAAACAGGTCTCTCCATGGTAAGCGAATCTATTGAACGAATAATTTCATGTTAATTCGATATGTTTATACTGGGTTTGTGACGGAATAAAATAAAATAGGGAAGAACAAAACATTTATAAATTATAAGATTTTCATTTTTTGCGCCGGTGGTCTCTCGATTTTAGTGAAGAAAAGAGTAAAAAGACGAATTTACCCTCACATGCAAGGCAAATGGCATGACTTAACGGAATTTTTTAACTGAAAGTTGACGGATGGACGCGTAATCAAAAAATGTGATAATAGAGGGACGCTGAAAGCCAAAAAAAAAAACTTGAGGGACGCTGTTAGCTTTTTGGGGTAAAATGGAGGGACCAACGGCACAATTATTTCTTTATATTATTATACATAATGGTTATCAACAAAATTTTAACTAATTTTTAACTAAGGATTACTAAATTGTACAATAATATAAAACACGGAGAACTCTAGGAAAAATCCCTTTTAAAACTTTCATTTATACCAATGTACTTCGAAAGCTGGTGATGAAATGTATGCAACCATTTTTTTATCCATACACAACCATACATGTTTTACAGTATTGTACTGTACAATATACTAAAAAGCATGTTTGATTGTCTATAGATGAAAAATGGTTATGTACATATCATATCACTCTCTTTTTGAAAGAAAAAAAAACCGGTCCATACTTATACATCAATTTTTGTTTGTTTATGATATTTTAAGTAGGAAGAGTTAGAAAGTGGATTGTGTATAGTATTATGAAAGGTAAATTATAGTCTCATTTAAATGATAGAAAAAAGAGTGTGTGGATCTAGGGTGTTCTTCGGTTCAGTTTTTGGTTGTTCGGATTATTCGGTTCGGTATTTTCGGGTTTGAAACTTATAAAATTAAAACCGAACCGAATTCAATTATCAGAACCGAAGTCGAAACCAAATTGAAAATCGAATTTAAATTCGGTTTGGTTTAAGTTAAAATCAAATTCAAATTTACAAAATCAATTTTTACTTTTTTCATACAAGATGAACAAACATTATCGTATTAACTTTGTAATATATCATATTAAACCAGTATATATAATCGAACGTATATATACGAATTTATAAAATACAATAAGGTTAAAAAATATCATAATACAATACATAGTATATCAAAAAAATAAATAAAATTAATAACAAGAGAAAGTCGATTTGAACTGAATACGTGTATAAGAATGTGGAGAAAATAAATTAGAAAAAATACGATTTAATAATTTAAATAAGATTTCAAATTCGAGTAAACATACTTTGACTTGAAAAAGTATATTATCTATTCAAATCCTATATTTAACACATGTATAAAATAATATTAATAATTTAATATTTAATATATTTATTTAATAACGTCAAAATTGAATTCGGTTTTCGCTTAATCAAATTTAGAAATTTCAAAATCAAAAACTGAACCGAAAATCAAATTTGAATTCGGTTTTTGGTTTCGCTCGGTTCGAAAAACATTTTACAAATTCGATTTGAATTTTTTCAGTTTGATTTTGATTTGATGTTCGGTTTAAAAAGTTTTAACTAAACTAGTTTAATACCCGCGAATTTGCGGGATTTCAAAAGTAAAAATTACATTAACATTTTAAATAAATAGCAACGACTTCTGGTACTATAATTTGTACAATAACAAATGTACAACATAATTGCTATTGTATATGAAGTCCTATTGTTTGTGTTTAGCAATTTATGGTTAAAAATCGACAGGTAAAATGACAACCAAATATTCATTTAATCGTAATCATTTTCATTGTAGCTACTCCGAACTAACTACTTACAATTAGATAATTACAATCACTTCCACTTTACCTATACACTATACAAAAATAATTTGCAACTTGAGAGCAATGTGTACCTCAGTTCCTGCAACAAACTTTGCAAACTCAAACACGCTCAATTCCATATAATAGGTTTGATTGTCAATAACCAAGTTTGGATATTCACGATTAATCAATGTTAGTAAGATCGAATACAAAGATAAATGAAAATAAATAAAAAATAATTAACGCTAGAACGTTGCAAGATCAGTCTGAGTATGAAGTACAGTTCCTCTGCAAGTTTTTAGACACCAAAAGGGAGCGAATATCACACTTTCATGCGCGCTTATATTTAATTGTATCTTTATTCACTTGTTAAGGATACTCTTCTTAGGGAGCTTCAACTTCTTATGCCCACGTTGAAGTGAGAGGAAAAAGAATTACTCCGTATTATAACCACCATAATCCACACACAATTTCAAAACTAATGTGAGAAACTAACTATGAAATGAAAATATACCTTATGCCATTCCAAAGCCTGGAAATCTGTTATCTCTTTCCACTTGCTCCTACACAGTATTATTGGACGGTTCCCGACATACTTTCCTATGATTTTATATTCATAAGCATCAACAATGACATGCTAAAATTTATCGAAGCAAATATTTGCAGTAGATGAGGTAAAAGAAGACAAACCATTCATTTCTTTAAGAGCAGAAGTCAGATCAGTGGGGCTAGAAAAACTCACAAATCCATATCCTTTTGTCTTCCCGGTCCGCTTATCTCTTACAACCTGACACCATCACGACATAAAAAAGACTTGTGCTTTTAGTGTATACATATAGGATAATTGTGCAAATAGCCCTCTAACACTAGTGTTATCATATGTTTAAAGTTCTATACCTAAAGCGTGTTCAACTTCTTTTGTGAAGAGAGAATCACTTCTGCATACATGTAAGTATACAAATAGTCAAATACGAGCGCTAAAATTCATCTAAATAGAACACAAAATCAACACACTGAAAAATATCCATGTTATTGCTGAGAATAGAGTTGTCTACATGCCTACATGACCTGTTCAACTGATGATAACGATGAGACATTGATAAAGAAAATGCATACACGGAGATTTATTATGGGTTTCATCAGTGAATGTCGTTAATCAACAAAGATTAACAGTGTGAAAAGTAAAAAACAAACAAAAGCACCGCCTGAAAGCAAGTTCAACATCGAGTTAAACAGTCGCGAAGATGGGTCAGACCAAAATCTTATCAACTAAGTGGAAATAGAAACTGGAGAACTTTGCGGTTCAGTTGCAGAAATTTTCGAAGAACTAACAACAGAAAACGGTTGATAGGAAGAAGTCGTCGTTGTACGATTACGACAACTCAACATTTTTCTAACCGCGGTATGTCTTGAAGAGACCAAAGGCAGATACGCAACACAGTCATGACGATTAACGCCGTCAACCAAATCACCATTGTTACAAATCGACCTCTTTTGTCGTTTTTAGGTGGCATTATACTATTATATTTTGTTAACACGATACCAAGTAAATTTAAGTTAAACTACCTACTAACCAATACTTAACAGCGGTAAAACATGTAAAAGAACAGATTTTATTACTACAACTTAAACATTCGTATACCATACAACAAAAAAACCAAACACCGCAAAGAAAAACAACTAAGTAAAATAGGGAAATAGAACCACAGGTTTAAGGAAAACTTACTTGACTATGATGTGACGAAACCCTTAGTTCAATAACCTGCATTAAGAAAACACAAATAATCGATAATAAGGTACATATAACGGGAAAAAAACTAAAACAAAACAGCAAGCCCTTGCGACATCTTTTTTTGTTGTTGCACTGTTTGCGTTTCAAGACGGTATGAATGTACGATGTCGTCAACATGGCCAACTGATCCGATATAATCTGTTTTGTTTTGTGCAATATGGTTAGTAACAGTAGTGTATTTAAATGTAAAATGGGTAGAAGACGTTTGTAAACAAAGCTAAAAATAGGTAAACTTACATTAAAGCTTTTAATTTGCTCACTGAATGTCGGCATTGGTACTTGGCTCCTTGGCTCCTTGCATACCCTCCTCCTGATGCAACTGCAACACAACGTTAATGACTTTTTTAAGTCAACATATATTGTCACACCCCCAGTTAGGGCCTGGGTGAAATGTGACTTAATATCAAATCAACCAACATATTATAATATACGAGAACAATACTAAATGATAAAACAAACTTTATTGAGCACGCAGCGGAAAATGAAACGTAGTTACAATGATAGGAGTAACAATAATGGAAATGTTCACATGCAGAAGTAATAAATGCGATATCTCTTGATCCTATGTCCAAGTAGCATCACATAAACAGTAAGTATAAGAGCTTGAATCAAACAGCACCTGAGACAAAACATGCTAAAGTGTCAACCAAAAGGTTGAGTGAAGTTCATAGGTTTAACAAATAACTTTGACCGTTTGTTTTAGACCACAAGATTTAATTTGTAAGGTTGATCTCCCGCAGGATCAAAAAGTTATGCCAGTGCGTGATATTTAGACTAAACGTTCAAGTTTGCCCCATGACAAGTTGTGTCTGTCCTTGTCGGTTTAAATTTCATTATCAAGCAATACAAAGATAACATCAAATGTATCGGGGACGTTACTCCCGATAGGCCTACCCCCAATAAATAAGCATGCCGCAGCACTTAAAAATATCACTGTAGGGACTTAGTCGGACATAGCCGGGTATAGCATAGTTTTAGCAGTTGGTACTTGTGTCTAAATTGTAAATAGTAAAAGCAGCATGTGTCTCACCCCAAAAAGTTAAATAAGTTTGCTAGCAATAAAGAGTGGGGCTATGAATTCACGTATATAAATATTGTAAAACAGTTATTAAAATATTGCATGTTAAAAATTTAAAAGCAAGCATGTGTCTCACCCCTTAGTTTCAAAACAGTAATGAAATAGTAAAAAGTGGGGCTATGAAATTCACGTATATAAATATTGTAAAACAGTTATTAAAATATTGCATGTTAAAAATTTAAAAGCAAGCATGTGTCTCACCCCTTAGTTTCAAAACAGTAATGAAATAGTAAAAAGTGGGGCTATGAAATTCACCTTAGTAAGTAGAGAGAGTTATTCCTCAGAATAGAGAGTTGAACGAGTGAGCAGGAAAGTCAACCTATTGACATTTAAGAGTAGTTAAGTGTTTTGCCCATGTTTAAGTTTAAGTATGTGTTTAAGTATAGTTTGTTTTACTAAGTTTCTATTCCTAGTAAGTTACTATTTTTATAAAGTTTCTATTTTTAGAAAGTTTCTTATTTTACTAAGTTTCTATGACTAGAGAGTTTCTACTTTTATGAGTGTTTCCATTTTAGGATACTTGCCGTATTAGATAAGCTTCCAATCACCCCTTTCCCTTCGAATGGCTAATTTAGATCTAGGGGCTTGAGCCATAGGACCCTTTAAATCGGAAGTCCAAACCCTCTGCCTAGAATCTCGTAGAAACCATTCGTCAAGAAAGTTCGAAGATCTATACATCTCTAATACATATCCCAAAATGTTTGTGTGCTACAATATAAGTAGTAGGTTATAGGTGCAGCCTTAATGCTGGAGTGATAACTGTTATTATAAGAAAATTCAACCAAAGGTAGATGTCTATCCCATCCTTTGCCGAAATCGATTGCACAAGCACGTAGCATATCCTCCATAGTTTGAATGGTTCGTTCACTTTGACCATCGGTTTGCGGATGATAAGCTGTACTCATGTCGAGTTGAGTTCCAAGAGCAGATTGTAAAGTTTTCCAAAATCTAGAAACAAATCGACTATCGCGATCAGAAATGATCGAGATAGGAACACCATGACGTGAGACGATTTCTTTAATATAAAGCTGTGCTAATCTCTCCATCTTGTCGGTTTCCTTGATTGGTATGAAATGTGCAGATTTAGTAAGACGATCAACTACGACCCAAATAGTATCGTTACCGTTCGAAGTCTTAGGTAACTTAGTAACGAAGTCCATAGTGATACCTTCCCACTTCCACTGCGGAATGTCGGGTTGTGTCAACAGACCAGAAGGCTTTTGATGTTCGGCCTTGACTTTCAAACAAGTGAGACACTTACTAACATAAGTAGCAATATCGGCTTTCATGTTAGGCCACCAGTAGAATTCCTTCACATCGTGATACATCTTACTGGAACCGGGATGGATAGAATATCTAGTCTTATGTGCTTCATCCAAGACTAGTTCGCGAAGATTACCAAAACGAGGAACCCAGATTCTATTGCCAAAGTACCGTGTACCATTAGCTTTCACTTGAAGTTGGTTAAATAGATCATCAATACGTGGCAACGGATAACGGTTCTTGATAGTAAGTTTGTTAAGTTCGCGGTAATCAATGCACATCCTTAATGTACCATCCTTCTTTTTAACAAACAGAATAGGAGCTCCCCAAGGGGACGAGCTTGGACGAATGAAACCTTTATCCAATAGTTCTTGGAGTTGGTTAGATAATTCCTTCATTTCGGAAGGTGCTAAACGGTATGGTGCTTTAGCAACAGGAGCAGCACCAGGAGTTAAATCAATTTGGAATTCAACTTGTCGAGGAGGTGGAATACCCGGAAGATCTTCGGGAAACACATCGGGAAAGTCTTTAACTACTGGTACATCTTCAATTCGCTTCTCTTTCGATTCAATCAGATTAACGTGGGCTAGAATAGCTGGATAACCTTTCATAAGGTATTTGCGGGTTTTAATACAGGAGATAATATTGAGATTGGAACCACTCTTTTCACCTTGGATAATAAGAGTCTCTCCATTTCCTAATGGAACATGAACGGTTTTATCGTAACACATGATCGCAGCTCTTAATGGACGTAACCAATCCATTCCAACTACGACATCGAAACTTCCTAGCTCGACCGGCAAAAGGTCTATCTTAAATTCTTTGCTGGCTAAGATTAGGTTGCAGTTTTTATAAATTTTATCAACTTTCATGATCTTTCCATTGGCTACTTCTACTAATCGTTTAGTTTCTAAGGGTTGAGGCTTTTCAGTAAATAGGGTACAAAATTCATTAGATACGTAACTTCGGTCGGCACCAGTATCGAATAAAATAGTTGCGTAGCAATTATTGACGAGATACGTACCCGTGATGACCTCATCTTCATCTCGGGCTTCAGCAGCAGTAATAACAAATGCACGACCCTTTGCAGCAGTAGTATTGGCTCCAGTAGCAGGATTATCTCTCTTCTTAGGGCAATTTGGACTAATGTGTCCCTTTTCCCCACAAGTATAACAAGTAGGAGGAGCTTTGGCAGGAACAATAGATTTATTCTTTGGAGGAGTCCTACACGTCTTAGCTACGTGTCCCACTTTCTTACACAACGAACAAGTGGCAGTGCACTGCCCCGGGTGATGCCTTTCACAACGAACACAAAAAGGATAAGTGCCCTTATAATTCGTACTTGTACTATCCATAAGCTTTTTACTAACATTCTGATTAGAACCTTGAGACGGCTCAAACTTCCTCTTACCATCATTACCCTTGGTTTCAACTTGCTTATTGGCCGACGCCCTTCTTCTCTTGGCCAACATGAGATTTTGTGCCATGAGAATCACAGCATCCAAAGTAACCTTCTCAGCAGCAATAACATTCCCTTGAACATCCTCGGGAAGACCTTCAATATACCGCTCAATTCTTCTAGCTTCAGTAGGAAACATTTCAGGACATAGAGTAGAAAGCTCCAGATAACGATTGGTATAATTCTCAATGTCAGTACCCTTGACCCTGAGTTCCCAGAACTCAGCTTCAAGCTTCTGAACTTGACTCCTTGGGCAGAATTTGTTGACCATCATACTTTTGAGTTCGTCCCATGGAATTGCATTAGCATTATTAATTCCTACGGACTTGGCATAAGCAGTCCACCAAGTTAAAGCATTACCACCCAACGAGCTAGTGGCATACTTTACTCGATCATCATCACCACAGTTGCAAATACGGAAAATAGATTCCATCTTTTCGAACCAACGAACTAGTTCGACAGCTTCTTCGTTTCCCTTAAAAGCGGGAGGGTGACAGTTTGTAAAGTCCTTGTAGGAACAAGGTTTTGGTTGAGTATTAGCATGATTAGCTTGGGCGTTGCCTTGGGCAGCAGCGAGTAACTGTTGGAATTGCTCAGTAGTTAACACAACGTTGTTAACGGTAGGTGCAGCTGGACGAACCATGATGTCACTACATAAAAGTGAACATATGTTTGATAAGTTTAACAAGTTATAAGTTTGAGTAATCACAAGTATGAATAAACTAAAGTATTGATATCGCATGATATTAATAAAACACTTTATATTATTAGAACGAGGCATTAAATAAGCCTTTATTACACGATTCGGAAATAGAAATTGTTTAAGGCACAGCCTTTACATAGATGGAAAATATGAAAAATAACTAGGAAATATTAAGATTGAAGTAGTCTTCATATTTCGTCTCCAACCTTCTTCATAAACTCCTCAACTTTCTCATTTTTCGTCTTTTGTTTCTCATAGAGATACTCGAAGTTGTCATAAAGGTTGGTAACACGACTGTTTACGGCATTAGTGTTGTACTCTCTTATGGCAAGTTGTTCGTCGACTCGACCTTTCTCCATTTTCATTCGGACATCAACATCCTCCTTGAGGTAAGCAAGTGATTGCTTTCCCCAGCGAGTGTTGCGTTCTTCCTCGCACTTTAGCATCAGCAACTCCTTTCTTAGCTCGACGTTTTCTTTCATAAGTTTCTTCATTCGACGATCCACTCTTTCCATGTGGCGAAGTAGACCTCCAATGTTTCTCTCGGTATCATTTCGTAATCTCATGATTTCATACTTAGGACCATCATAAAAAGGAGATCGGGCTCTCTTCCTTGATGGACCAACTTCTTCATGCCGTTTTCCCTTATCTTGGGTTCTCGGAGTTGGGTAGTATTGAGGAGACCCATGTGAATCTAAAATAGTATTCGGGCTATAATTCAGCGGTGGTGAAGCAGGACTATAAAGAGGACTTCGAACTGGTCTCGAAGTTGAAGAGTGTCCAACACCTACTTCGGTGGTAGGGTTGTGAGTTGCTTTGTTGGGCTTGTTAACGTTTGAGCTTGACATCCTATCATTAGGAAAGAGACCTTGATTAGAATCTTTGAGTCAAGTTTATTAAAGCATAATTGTTAAGATTATACGACAATCCTAAGTGCTTTAAGTCTAAGGCAGGAAAGGTTATAGTTTCCTAGATTGCTAAGGCACCCTAGCTAACAAGTAAGGCACACATAAAAATGCAATCCTGGTTCTCTATAACAGCCTGGTTTGCTCTGATACCAATCTGTCACACCCCCAGTTAGGGCCTGGGTGAAATGTGACTTAATATCAAATCAACCAACATATTATAATATACGAGAACAATACTAAATGATAAAACAAACTTTATTGAGCACGCAGCGGAAAATGAAACGTAGTTACAATGATAGGAGTAACAATAATGGAAATGTTCACATGCAGAAGTAATAAATGCGATATCTCTTGATCCTATGTCCAAGTAGCATCACATAAACAGTAAGTATAAGAGCTTGAATCAAACAGCACCTGAGACAAAACATGCTAAAGTGTCAACCAAAAGGTTGAGTGAAGTTCATAGGTTTAACAAATAACTTTGACCGTTTGTTTTAGACCACAAGATTTAATTTGTAAGGTTGATCTCCCGCAGGATCAAAAAGTTATGCCAGTGCGTGATATTTAGACTAAACGTTTAAGTTTGCCCCATGACAAGTTGTGTCTGTCCTTGTCGGTTTAAATTTCATTATCAAGCAATACAAAGATAACATCAAATGTATCGGGGACGTTACTCCCGATAGGCCTACCCCCAATAAATAAGCATGCCGCAGCACTTAAAAATATCACTGTAGGGACTTAGTCGGACATAGCCGGGTATAGCATAGTTTTAGCAGTTGGTACTTGTGTCTAAATTGTAAATAGTAAAAGCAGCATGTGTCTCACCCCAAAAAGTTAAATAAGTTTGCTAGCAATAAAGAGTGGGGCTATGAATTCACGTATATAAATATTGTAAAACAGTTATTAAAATATTGCATGTTAAAAATTTAAAAGCAAGCATGTGTCTCACCCCTTAGTTTCAAAACAGTAATGAAATAGTAAAAAGTGGGGCTATGAAATTCACGTATATAAATATTGTAAAACAGTTATTAAAATATTGCATGTTAAAAATTTAAAAGCAAGCATGTGTCTCACCCCTTAGTTTCAAAACAGTAATGAAATAGTAAAAAGTGGGGCTATGAAATTCACCTTAGTAAGTAGAGAGAGTTATTCCTCAGAATAGAGAGTTGAACGAGTGAGCAGGAAAGTCAACCTATTGACATTTAAGAGTAGTTAAGTGTTTTGCCCATGTTTAAGTTTAAGTATGTGTTTAAGTATAGTTTGTTTTACTAAGTTTCTATTCCTAGTAAGTTACTATTTTTATAAAGTTTCTATTTTTAGAAAGTTTCTTATTTTACTAAGTTTCTATGACTAGAGAGTTTCTACTTTTATGAGTGTTTCCATTTTAGGATACTTGCCGTATTAGATAAGCTTCCAATCACCCCTTTCCCTTCGAATGGCTAATTTAGATCTAGGGGCTTGAGCCATAGGACCCTTTAAATCGGAAGTCCAAACCCTCTGCCTAGAATCTCGTAGAAACCATTCGTCAAGAAAGTTCGAAGATCTATACATCTCTAATACATATCCCAAAATGTTTGTGTGCTACAATATAAGTAGTAGGTTATAGGTGCTAGTAATAGTAATAGTATATACATGTTAAGTACTAGTATAAGTAGTATTAGGGTTTAAGGTTTTAATATGTATATGTATATATAAAAATATATATATATATTTTTTTTTTTACATGTATATATGTATATATAAATCTAGGTGTGTTTATGGATAACAAGTTTATAATATGAATATGAATTAACAAAGATTAAAGTTTATGTAAATAGTTTAGGGTTTATGTTATACCTTTGAAGATTCAAGATAATTAACAAAGAAAAGATGAACACGATGAAGATGGAAGATCAAAGCCTTAAAAATCTTGAAGAACTCCTTGAAGATTCTTGAAGAACACGAAGAACAAGCTTGAAGATCCGAATACCACAAGAGAGGGAGAGGGAGAGATTGTTTTTGAGAGAGGATTTTGGTGTGATTTGTGAATGAGAAACTAGGAGTTTATATAGTGCAAGTATTAGAGTGTTAGTCAACATAAGGATGTTCTAATTAATGATTTTATTTTATTTTATAATTTTTAGTCAACAATAGGTGGTACTAGTTTATATATATATTATTTTAATTTTTAGTCAACATAAGGATGTAATTGTTTAAGATTCTTTAGTCTCATTATTATTACTATTATTACTATTATTATTTTTACATTTACTACATGATAAGTATTATTTTTTTTTACTAATTCATGACTTGTATATATTTAGTTCTCAATTGTTTTATTATTTATATAAATGTCAATTTTTATTTATTACTTATAGGTTATCAGTTATAATATTACATAAATGCATAAATTTTAATTAGCAGTGAGTGTCGACTAACAGTTTATTATTTTCATCTTTTATTAACTTGTCAATTATTGCACAAAGTTAATTAATATGTTTTCTAACTCTTAATACTTAACAATTGTTGATTAAAGTTTAATCATTAAGTTTTGATTATATTGTTTGGGCATTTAATATTGGAAAAATATAGAATGGAAAAATGAGGGTCGTTATAGTACCTCCCCGTTATTGAAAACTTCGTCCCGAAGTTTTTAGGTAGTTTTCTCGTTTGCATCAGCAGTTGAGAAGAGATGGGGATATTTCCGTTTCATATGGTCTTTGCGTTCCCAGGTATATTCGGGGCCTCTACGCGAATTCCACCGGACTTTAACGATAGGTATATTGCTTTTACGCGTTTGTTTGACCTCTCCTTCCATGATTTCTATAGGTTCTTCAACGAAGTGCATTTGCTCATCAATGCGGACATCATCCAGAGGAATAACGAGTGTGTCATCGGCAAGACACCGTTTAAGATTTGAGACATGAAACACATCATGTACTTGACTAAGTTCGGTTGGCAGTTCTAATCGGTATGCCACGGGACCGACTCTTTCAGTGATTGTGAATGGTCCAACATATCGTGGACTGAGTTTACTTCGCTTACCGAAGCGGACAACACCTTTCCAAGGGGATACTTTCAACATGACTTTATCTCCAACTTGGTATTCGATGTCTTTTCGTTTCTTATTGGCATAGCTTTTCTGTCGGCTACGGGCAGTTTCTAAACGTTGCTTGATTTGAACGATCTTTTCGGTAGTTTCGTGAATAATTTCAGGACCAGTTAAATGTCTGTCCTCAAGTTCATCCCAACACAAAGGAGATCTACACTTCCGTCCATATAAAGCTTCAAAAGGTGCAGCCTTAATGCTGGAGTGATAACTGTTATTATAAGAAAATTCAACCAAAGGTAGATGTCTATCCCATCCTTTGCCGAAATCGATTGCACAAGCACGTAGCATATCCTCCATAGTTTGAATGGTTCGTTCACTTTGACCATCGGTTTGCGGATGATAAGCTGTACTCATGTCGAGTTGAGTTCCAAGAGCAGATTGTAAAGTTTTCCAAAATCTAGAAACAAATCGACTATCGCGATCAGAAATGATCGAGATAGGAACACCATGACGTGAGACGATTTCTTTAATATAAAGCTGTGCTAATCTCTCCATCTTGTCGGTTTCCTTGATTGGTATGAAATGTGCAGATTTAGTAAGACGATCAACTACGACCCAAATAGTATCGTTACCGTTCGAAGTCTTAGGTAACTTAGTAACGAAGTCCATAGTGATACCTTCCCACTTCCACTGCGGAATGTCGGGTTGTGTCAACAGACCAGAAGGCTTTTGATGTTCGGCCTTGACTTTCAAACAAGTGAGACACTTACTAACATAAGTAGCAATATCGGCTTTCATGTTAGGCCACCAGTAGAATTCCTTCACATCGTGATACATCTTACTGGAACCGGGATGGATAGAATATCTAGTCTTATGTGCTTCATCCAAGACTAGTTCGCGAAGATTACCAAAACGAGGAACCCAGATTCTATTGCCAAAGTACCGTGTACCATTAGCTTTCACTTGAAGTTGGTTAAATAGATCATCAATACGTGGCAACGGATAACGGTTCTTGATAGTAAGTTTGTTAAGTTCGCGGTAATCAATGCACATCCTTAATGTACCATCCTTCTTTTTAACAAACAGAATAGGAGCTCCCCAAGGGGACGAGCTTGGACGAATGAAACCTTTATCCAATAGTTCTTGGAGTTGGTTAGATAATTCCTTCATTTCGGAAGGTGCTAAACGGTATGGTGCTTTAGCAACAGGAGCAGCACCAGGAGTTAAATCAATTTGGAATTCAACTTGTCGAGGAGGTGGAATACCCGGAAGATCTTCGGGAAACACATCGGGAAAGTCTTTAACTACTGGTACATCTTCAATTCGCTTCTCTTTCGATTCAATCAGATTAACGTGGGCTAGAATAGCTGGATAACCTTTCATAAGGTATTTGCGGGTTTTAATACAGGAGATAATATTGAGATTGGAACCACTCTTTTCACCTTGGATAATAAGAGTCTCTCCATTTCCTAATGGAACATGAACGGTTTTATCGTAACACATGATCGCAGCTCTTAATGGACGTAACCAATCCATTCCAACTACGACATCGAAACTTCCTAGCTCGACCGGCAAAAGGTCTATCTTAAATTCTTTGCTGGCTAAGATTAGGTTGCAGTTTTTATAAATTTTATCAACTTTCATGATCTTTCCATTGGCTACTTCTACTAATCGTTTAGTTTCTAAGGGTTGAGGCTTTTCAGTAAATAGGGTACAAAATTCATTAGATACGTAACTTCGGTCGGCACCAGTATCGAATAAAATAGTTGCGTAGCAATTATTGACGAGATACGTACCCGTGATGACCTCATCTTCATCTCGGGCTTCAGCAGCAGTAATAACAAATGCACGACCCTTTGCAGCAGTAGTATTGGCTCCAGTAGCAGGATTATCTCTCTTCTTAGGGCAATTTGGACTAATGTGTCCCTTTTCCCCACAAGTATAACAAGTAGGAGGAGCTTTGGCAGGAACAATAGATTTATTCTTTGGAGGAGTCCTACACGTCTTAGCTACGTGTCCCACTTTCTTACACAACGAACAAGTGGCAGTGCACTGCCCCGGGTGATGCCTTTCACAACGAACACAAAAAGGATAAGTGCCCTTATAATTCGTACTTGTACTATCCATAAGCTTTTTACTAACATTCTGATTAGAACCTTGAGACGGCTCAAACTTCCTCTTACCATCATTACCCTTGGTTTCAACTTGCTTATTGGCCGACGCCCTTCTTCTCTTGGCCAACATGAGATTTTGTGCCATGAGAATCACAGCATCCAAAGTAACCTTCTCAGCAGCAATAACATTCCCTTGAACATCCTCGGGAAGACCTTCAATATACCGCTCAATTCTTCTAGCTTCAGTAGGAAACATTTCAGGACATAGAGTAGAAAGCTCCAGATAACGATTGGTATAATTCTCAATGTCAGTACCCTTGACCCTGAGTTCCCAGAACTCAGCTTCAAGCTTCTGAACTTGACTCCTTGGGCAGAATTTGTTGACCATCATACTTTTGAGTTCGTCCCATGGAATTGCATTAGCATTATTAATTCCTACGGACTTGGCATAAGCAGTCCACCAAGTTAAAGCATTACCACCCAACGAGCTAGTGGCATACTTTACTCGATCATCATCACCACAGTTGCAAATACGGAAAATAGATTCCATCTTTTCGAACCAACGAACTAGTTCGACAGCTTCTTCGTTTCCCTTAAAAGCGGGAGGGTGACAGTTTGTAAAGTCCTTGTAGGAACAAGGTTTTGGTTGAGTATTAGCATGATTAGCTTGGGCGTTGCCTTGGGCAGCAGCGAGTAACTGTTGGAATTGCTCAGTAGTTAACACAACGTTGTTAACGGTAGGTGCAGCTGGACGAACCATGATGTCACTACATAAAAGTGAACATATGTTTGATAAGTTTAACAAGTTATAAGTTTGAGTAATCACAAGTATGAATAAACTAAAGTATTGATATCGCATGATATTAATAAAACACTTTATATTATTAGAACGAGGCATTAAATAAGCCTTTATTACACGATTCGGAAATAGAAATTGTTTAAGGCACAGCCTTTACATAGATGGAAAATAGGAAAAATAACTAGGAAATATTAAGATTGAAGTAGTCTTCATATTTCGTCTCCAACCTTCTTCATAAACTCCTCAACTTTCTCATTTTTCGTCTTTTGTTTCTCATAGAGATACTCGAAGTTGTCATAAAGGTTGGTAACACGACTGTTTACGGCATTAGTGTTGTACTCTCTTATGGCAAGTTGTTCGTCGACTCGACCTTTCTCCATTTTCATTCGGACATCAACATCCTCCTTGAGGTAAGCAAGTGATTGCTTTCCCCAGCGAGTGTTGCGTTCTTCCTCGCACTTTAGCATCAGCAACTCCTTTCTTAGCTCGACGTTTTCTTTCATAAGTTTCTTCATTCGACGATCCACTCTTTCCATGTGGCGAAGTAGACCTCCAATGTTTCTCTCGGTATCATTTCGTAATCTCATGATTTCATACTTAGGACCATCATAAAAAGGAGATCGGGCTCTCTTCCTTGATGGACCAACTTCTTCATGCCGTTTTCCCTTATCTTGGGTTCTCGGAGTTGGGTAGTATTGAGGAGACCCATGTGAATCTAAAATAGTATTCGGGCTATAATTCAGCGGTGGTGAAGCAGGACTATAAAGAGGACTTCGAACTGGTCTCGAAGTTGAAGAGTGTCTAACACCTACTTCGGTGGTAGGGTTGTGAGTTGCTTTGTTGGGCTTGTTAACGTTTGAGCTTGACATCCTATCATTAGGAAAGAGACCTTGATTAGAATCTTTGAGTCAAGTTTATTAAAGCATAATTGTTAAGATTATACGACAATCCTAAGTGCTTTAAGTCTAAGGCAGGAAAGGTTATAGTTTCCTAGATTGCTAAGGCACCCTAGCTAACAAGTAAGGCACACATAAAAATGCAATCCTGGTTCTCTATAACAGCCTGGTTTGCTCTGATACCAATCTGTCACACCCCCAGTTAGGGCCTGGGTGAAATGTGACTTAATATCAAATCAACCAACATATTATAATATACGAGAACAATACTAAATGATAAAACAAACTTTATTGAGCACGCAGCGGAAAATGAAACGTAGTTACAATGATAGGAGTAACAATAATGGAAATGTTCACATGCAGAAGTAATAAATGCGATATCTCTTGATCCTATGTCCAAGTAGCATCACATAAACAGTAAGTATAAGAGCTTGAATCAAACAGCACCTGAGACAAAACATGCTAAAGTGTCAACCAAAAGGTTGAGTGAAGTTCATAGGTTTAACAAATAACTTTGACCGTTTGTTTTAGACCACAAGATTTAATTTGTAAGGTTGATCTCCCGCAGGATCAAAAAGTTATGCCAGTGCGTGATATTTAGACTAAACGTTCAAGTTTGCCCCATGACAAGTTGTGTCTGTCCTTGTCGGTTTAAATTTCATTATCAAGCAATACAAAGATAACATCAAATGTATCGGGGACGTTACTCCCGATAGGCCTACCCCCAATAAATAAGCATGCCGCAGCACTTAAAAATATCACTGTAGGGACTTAGTCGGACATAGCCGGGTATAGCATAGTTTTAGCAGTTGGTACTTGTGTCTAAATTGTAAATAGTAAAAGCAGCATGTGTCTCACCCCAAAAAGTTAAATAAGTTTGCTAGCAATAAAGAGTGGGGCTATGAATTCACGTATATAAATATTGTAAAACAGTTATTAAAATATTGCATGTTAAAAATTTAAAAGCAAGCATGTGTCTCACCCCTTAGTTTCAAAACAGTAATGAAATAGTAAAAAGTGGGGCTATGAAATTCACGTATATAAATATTGTAAAACAGTTATTAAAATATTGCATGTTAAAAATTTAAAAGCAAGCATGTGTCTCACCCCTTAGTTTCAAAACAGTAATGAAATAGTAAAAAGTGGGGCTATGAAATTCACCTTAGTAAGTAGAGAGAGTTATTCCTCAGAATAGAGAGTTGAACGAGTGAGCAGGAAAGTCAACCTATTGACATTTAAGAGTAGTTAAGTGTTTTGCCCATGTTTAAGTTTAAGTATGTGTTTAAGTATAGTTTGTTTTACTAAGTTTCTATTCCTAGTAAGTTACTATTTTTATAAAGTTTCTATTTTTAGAAAGTTTCTTATTTTACTAAGTTTCTATGACTAGAGAGTTTCTACTTTTATGAGTGTTTCCATTTTAGGATACTTGCCGTATTAGATAAGCTTCCAATCACCCCTTTCCCTTCGAATGGCTAATTTAGATCTAGGGGCTTGAGCCATAGGACCCTTTAAATCGGAAGTCCAAACCCTCTGCCTAGAATCTCGTAGAAACCATTCGTCAAGAAAGTTCGAAGATCTATACATCTCTAATACATATCCCAAAATGTTTGTGTGCTACAATATAAGTAGTAGGTTATAGGTGCTAGTAATAGTAATAGTATATACATGTTAAGTACTAGTATAAGTAGTATTAGGGTTTAAGGTTTTAATATGTATATGTATATATAAAAATATATATATATATTTTTTTTTTTACATGTATATATGTATATATAAATCTAGGTGTGTTTATGGATAACAAGTTTATAATATGAATATGAATTAACAAAGATTAAAGTTTATGTAAATAGTTTAGGGTTTATGTTATACCTTTGAAGATTCAAGATAATTAACAAAGAAAAGATGAACACGATGAAGATGGAAGATCAAAGCCTTAAAAATCTTGAAGAACTCCTTGAAGATTCTTGAAGAACACGAAGAACAAGCTTGAAGATCCGAATACCACAAGAGAGGGAGAGGGAGAGATTGTTTTTGAGAGAGGATTTTGGTGTGATTTGTGAATGAGAAACTAGGAGTTTATATAGTGCAAGTATTAGAGTGTTAGTCAACATAAGGATGTTCTAATTAATGATTTTATTTTATTTTATAATTTTTAGTCAACAATAGGTGGTACTAGTTTATATATATATTATTTTAATTTTTAGTCAACATAAGGATGTAATTGTTTAAGATTCTTTAGTCTCATTATTATTACTATTATTACTATTATTATTTTTACATTTACTACATGATAAGTATTATTTCTTTTTACTAATTCATGACTTGTATATATTTAGTTCTCAATTGTTTTATTATTTATATAAATGTCAATTTTTATTTATTACTTATAGGTTATCAGTTATAATATTACATAAATGCATAAATTTTAATTAGCAGTGAGTGTCGACTAACAGTTTATTATTTTCATCTTTTATTAACTTGTCAATTATTGCACAAAGTTAATTAATATGTTTTCTAACTCTTAATACTTAACAATTGTTGATTAAAGTTTAATCATTAAGTTTTGATTATATTGTTTGGGCATTTAATATTGGAAAAATATAGAATGGAAAAATGAGGGTCGTTATATATATTAAATAACCATTTAAGTTATCAAGCTCAATATGGACTAACTGGATCATATGAATTAGCAGGTTCCAAAAAGAAAGGATTTTGGTTGGTAAATTGTAGGGAATTAGGAAATTCATGATACAAGTGATATGTATATTCCATAAGAGTATTTGTGACAACTTCCAAGATCTTAAAGCTTGATTGATTTAAAAAAAAGTTCCCTTTTCATTATTTTGGAACATCAAATTCATTACACATTGTAATGTGTCAAAGTTACCATTGAGATGCTTGCATCACGATGTGATCACTGTTCAGATTTCTCACATTAAAGCATATACACTCCTATAAATGTGAGACTTCATTAGGGGTGAGCGTGGTACTATACCGGTACCGAACCGTACCGAACCGGTTGGTACCGCTACTTTTTTTAATCACATTTTGAGTACCGAATACTGTACCGATATAATCGGTTCGGTACCGGTACGGTTCCGGTATCGGTACGGTAAAAATTGGTACTATACTCGTTTGGTACCGAAATAGGTTAACGTGTACATGTTGTGATTATCGCTACGAATAAAGTGTCATACCTTAATTAACATATTACCATGGCATGACAAAAGTTAAGAGAGTCTGATCTAATGTATTAGTGGTACTTGAGAATCAAAAATTGCCCGTTTAGGGCAAATTGTATCATCATGATACTGTCTGCTGTCATCATAATGTATAACATATGCTACTATGATTTATGTTGAATTATAATTCATAATGGAGGGTGTCATTGATTTTCTGACAACTTTCTACTCTCCCAACACAAATAAAAAAGAACGATTAAGATCATTGAACATAAACAATTATCAAGCTATAGTGATTATAGTAATTTACATTGACTGAATTATAAAGAAAGTTAACATCATATAATAAAATCAAATAAACTGAACAGAAACGTTCGTGTTTTAGCAACAAAATGAGTTGGGTATCATATGACCCATTTTGTTAACAGAACATATAATTTGATAGGCAAAACATAACATCAAGTATGGGCCATTAAAAACCATTAGCCTTTCGGTTCCGGTAAAAAACCCGGTAAATACCGGTACCGTACCGCTAAGTACCGCATTTAAAATTCACATAAAATTAAATACCGAATACCGTACCGTCTATATTTGGTATGGTACCGGTTCGGTACGGTACCGGTATGGTATCGGTTCGGTATCGGTATTTAGGTACTCATGCTCACCCCAAGACTTCATAGAGTTTAATTTGACTTCAATAGTCAAAATTTATTTATTTTTACCAAGCAGCTGTGACTATCGAAACATTTCGTCTTATTTTGCCTGAACTCTAAAGTTGTTTAAAAACTCATGTTACAAAGTTAAACGTACCTTCGGCGTTTAATGTTTGGGTATCATTAGCGGACACATTCCTAGCGGTATCCGCAACGGCATCAGATGGTGTATCTACAGAATGACTGCCCACAACTACAAAATGCAAAATACTTATAAATGAAATCTGATCTACTAAATTATCGAACACAAAAGAATTTAGAACGACATTACCACCCAAAGCGCATGAAGCGGTATACAAAGTTAAACATACCTTCTGAGGTATAGGAGCAATGGCTACAACTATATAAATCAATATGTTCTAGTATAAATGAGATATTAACAACTAAAACCTCACACATAAAAGTTGTGACCAACATAACTGCTTGAAACTCATGTAGTAGAATTCGATTATAAAGTTGAATATACCTTTGGAAGTTAATATCCCAGTATCATAAGAGGTAACAAAGTTAGTAGCATGCGAAACACCAACAGTGTGTGTTGCTACAGGATAAGTGTCTGCAACTACATAATTAAACATATCCTAGTATAATGAGATATGAACGACCAAAACAAAGAATACAAAGAAATTGTAAATGACATTATCACCTTAGACCCATATTTGTCGATTAACCCTCAATACACATGTGGCTCGGCTCAGGCAAATGTACAACATCATCGAATTCACCTAGACTCTTATCCAAATCACCAATAATCACCAACACAGCAAACAACATCATCAACTTCACCGGTCATATTGTCCGTATTCGACAATAAAAAAATAGGTGCTCGTGGTTAATATGTTTGACAGATTACTCCTTTGAATGCGAAATTGATACACTGAAATTAGTAAACATATATTTATATGAAAATGATATACTGAAATTAGTAAAATTATTAATGAAATTAATAGAATGAAGATGATGTACTAAAATCGATATACCTTCAGTCCCCTGCAAAATCCGATAACCAGTAAATTAGGCCAAAGTCCGATCTTGAAAGTTCCAATGTTGAAACCCACCACCGACACTTTGTTTGAATCGAAACCCTAAATTGTTCGATTTAATTTATGATGAAATCCATCGCTGAATGTGGTGGTGAATTAGGGTTAAAAAGAAACTGACGATAGTATGAGTAATTTTGAGTGGGAACGGTTTTGAGAGCTTGTTAGGTTTAGGAGTAAGTAACTGCTGTCAGTTTAAGTGTTGATGGGTAAAATAGATAAACACAATTAATCTTAACTTAGATTAATCCAAGTTAAGATAAATCCTAGCCGTTAGATCAACTTTTTTAAGGGATGAGATTTAATTTGAAAGAAGTTTTTTGAAATTATTAACTAATATAGGCTTTATTTTAATAGTTAGAGAGGAAGAGGAAGAGAGGATGATGAACATGCCTCTACGGGGATCCCTCGCATAATAAAATCTCACCATATACGCCCCACTCTTTCTCCAAAACTGAAGCCCCAAAACTGTTCCCTAATTTCAATCCCTTTACATCTCATCTTCTTATTTCAAATCACGATTTCTCGCCCTAATTTTTCAGTTTCATCATTTGGTAAGAAATTGCACCTTTTTAGTTATAATGAATCTGCCTAATATCTAAATCTATTTTTCTCGTTGTGTCACTCTGTAAGATTATAATTAGGGTTTATGGTAGGAGTTTACTAACATATCCTGATGGCTATGTTTTGATTTTCAGATATGACTATGATTATTTAGTTGTAACTTGCTAATAATCACCTCACTAACTTGTTAATAATCGCCTTCAAATCTTCACGAATGATCATTTATGTTTGAACTATTTTGTTAAACATATACGTTTAGATGAATCCTTTATTGTATTACGGAAATTTTGACTAGTCAAGAGCAATTGAATTACCAAAACATGTAATTAACCGGTATATTAAAATTGTTTACATTTTTATTTGCTTAATCTAAACTGTGTATCGTATGATAAATAATTAGCCCCCATATAAGGAGTTTATGTAGAGTATTGTGTGTTGCATTTATATATTAGTACTAGTTATATATTAAAAAACATGCATTATAATGCCGTATAGTTATTGATGTTGGCTCGTGTTCGTTGTAGAAATGAAAGATGTAGAACCGGGTTTTAGTTATGGTGGAGACACAAAATATGTGACAAAAGACAAACGAGCAATTCTAGTTGACGCGCTTTATGAGTTACGAGTATCAGGCAGGTTTGTAGGTTCTGAGTTTACTATGGAGTATGTTCATGCAGTGAGACAGTTGATAGGCCCAGATTTGTTTACGTCAGTCAGGTGTTTAAGAAAGATCATGATGCATATTAGAGCTAATTTTCGCATTGTGCAACGCATTTTGGCCACAAGGGGATTCAGTTGGGACCCGAAGAAGTCGTGTGTTGTTGCAGATGATCATGTATGGGATGCATACATCAAAGTATGTTTTCTCGACACTAGAAGAAATTTGTTTCTTTATTTGTGTTCGTTTTTGGAGATGATAAACACATCACATGTGCAGTAGTAATAGTAATAGAGGAACTTAGTTAGCTTAAATAGGACTGATTTGAATGTAACAATTCAAAGAATCCCTAGACTATCTCAAGGATGATGCTCGATGTGTCATATGCGCCATTATAAGTTGAACGTGGACAAGTTCATTAGTTTAAGTATAGGGTCAAAATGGGTATTGACCTGCAAATTCTATTTTCTAACTACCATTACAGAAGCTAATATCATAATAATCTTCTAGATTCTATTTCATAAAGAAACAGTGCAGTGGTTGAATTTGGGCTATTTCTTAACAATTCAATGTATTTAACTAGTTTACATTTAGTGTAGCAATAAGCATCTGTCGTTCGATTGTACCCAAATTGACCCATTATCTGATAATATGTTCAATGTATCACTGAGATCATAAGAAACCCAGATAAGTCGTGGGAACTTCTTATGTTGTCTAGGCTTCAACCCTGTAAAGTTTTCCAACACATTTAAGGTCTATGGATATGTTACAATAATTGAGTTGGATCAGAATTACTTATATTTCTATTTTAATTTTAATTTTTATTAATATGTTCGGCATGATCTAGGCCATACTTTGATACTTTATCTCAGTAGTGATGATACATCATGAGTCATGATTCATTGTGTGTTTGTAAATGGCTTGCAGACTCATCAGATTGTGGGTCGTTGGAGATGTCAGCCATTTCCCTATTATGACAAGCTTTGCATCATCTTTGGTGATGACAGATCAAGGGGTTTTCAAACAAACGTTCTTGAAGGTGAAAGAGGCCAAATTAGCAATGAGACTATGGGATTTAAACGCAAAAAATATGAGGCGAGTGACTTAAGCAAAAGTTGTGAGGAGTCATTGGAGAAAAAGAATAATGCGATTGGTGATTTTGCGCAGACTTTGACTGAGAAATTAGCAACTTTAAGTGTCAATGAAGCCACTGATCTTATGGACAAAGTGATGACTCAGATGAATGATTTATCTACTCTAACTGTTGACAAGCGTCTCAAAACTATGTCTGTGATTGGTAGGAGGGCACCACTTTCCTTTATGTATGATCGGCTCAGTGAAGATGAAAAAATCCGCATGGCGCAGTTGGTTTCAAGAGGTTACATTAGTTAGACATGATAATTTGGTGAGATTGTGACGGTTTTTTTAACTGTTTCTTTGTGAATTTTATTGACTCGTTAGCTCTGATTTAGGATTAGTGAGTTCTTGCAAATGTTCATAAGCTGATGTTGAGATCTTGGTTAATATCACTATAATTAGTTAATTACGACAAATATCATAATGCATGTTGATACCTTACTACCTTAGGTCAAGATTCTGTCACCTATAAAAAGTTTAAAGCACATTAACATAATTACAATGCTGATTTTGCAAATGATGGGGTACTTAGTACTTACTGACTTTCAATCCATTTGATTCGCTAATTGATATTCAACTAGTGTTCGAACCCTCGCTTCGCGTCGGGGGTTCGGTTTTCAATGTATTTTATTGCGTTTAGTTTGTAAAATTATTTCGTGGCTAACGATGATGTCGTTGAAGCGCAACTCGAGTCGAACTAAAAGGTATAATCTGTGAAAGATTTAAATGTTATTCTAAATTAACAATATATGTGCATCCTCGCGTTTCGCTATGGAATTGTCGACTTTTAAAAATTTAACGCAAAATCAACGTGTATGAAAAATACCTCAAATATTTAGCATTTTTTAAAAAACGTCCGTTTTGCGTATAATTAGTAACATTGTGTTCCTAAAATTATTTCGAGTTTAACGATGGTGTCGGAAAAATTTAACTCGTTGCGAGCGAGAAGATATGGCTCGTTGAATATTTGGGTGGAGTTTATTTAAGATTTTTTTTTTTATGGAAATGAGTATTTGACACTTTAACCCCTGTTTGGGGGGTCGATTTGAATATTTGAACAAAGTATGGGGGCTTTTTTTGGAAAAAAAAAGAAGATGGGAAGGAAAAAAAGGTGAAAGGACGAAAACGCCCCTGGTTACTATTCATCATTTTTGGTTATTAGATAGTACTAGTTGTGGAGCCCTCGATTCGCGCCGGGGGCTCCGTTTTGAATGTGAGTTAAAAAAAAGTCTTGATCTATTTTGTAAAAAAGAATTTTTTTCGACATCTATTCGTTTTTTTTTTTTAAGTTAGTTAATCTATTTTGTAAAAAAGAATGTTTTTCGACATCTTTTGGTGGCATTGAAGAGTTGTTCTTTTTATGAAAGTTGACTCATTTATCGTTGAGGAAGAAAAGGAAAAAAAAGTTAATTGATTTTTTTGGTGAAAAAGAATTTTTTCCGACATCTTTTGGTAAGATTGAAGTGTTAGTTCTTTTATGAGATTTGCTTCTTTTATCGTTGGAGACCGAAAAAAAGTGAAATGACGAAAATACCCCTGGTTACTATTGATGAATAGTGCTACAAGGTTTTGTCTATTAGATATATAGATAATATGAATATAAATATAAATATAAATTCAATTTGTCATACATTATTTGTCATTCATTATTGCTTTCAGAAATCACTAGCAAACTGTTGGTTTTATTTTTTGATAGAAAAATTGATATGGTTACTTTGTGAAGGATGTTATCCCACATAGGTGGGAGGAGAAAGTTGGAGGTAGGTGACTTGGTTATAAAAGGAGGGCTAAGTCTTCATTCCAATTTGCACCAATCAATACACTTTAAGTATTTGATTATTTCTTTCTTTCTTACCCTTGTTTGAGAGTTGTATTAGTTAAATATTTTGGAGAGTGTAGTTGGCTTAAGAGAGTCGTCTATATCATTGTAACAATTTGTGATATAGTGTATTTCTCTCTTTGGGGGCCGGTGGTTTTTCTCCTGTTTTGGAGTTTCCACGTTAAATCTTGTGTTGTGTGCTGTTCTTATTTCTTTACTATTATTGTTGGGCTGGGTGGTGGGAATTAGTGAGACCGTAATTACCCAACAACTGGTATCAGAGCGTCAGGTTTGACGGGGGTCTCGGTTATAGGAGTCGGAGTATGCTCTGTGGTTGCCACGGGAGTGGATCGTCCACATCAGAAACGAGTTCTATTGATCGTATAGGGTATCTGGTTAGACAATATTTTTTCTGATTCGTAGTAATAGTTGGATTTGTTAGTGGCGAGTTGTGGATTTCCGATTTAAAGGGTCCTGGCTACCTGCTACATCTTTTGGCTATTCGAAACGTGAGCAAAATCAGAGAAAGTGTTGTTTATAGGATACGGATACGATGTCGAAGTTCAGTCCAATGAGGTTTGATGTAGAGAAATTTGATGGGATGATCAATTTTGGCTTATGGCAGGTTCAAGTCAAGGATGTGTTGATTCAGTCCGGGTTACACAAGGCATTGAAAGGTAAACCCACCTTTGTTCCCGGCAGTGATTCTAGCAGTAAGTTCGATGAAGAAGAATGGGATGATATGGATTTGAGGGCAGCAAGTGCGATTCGTTTGTGTCTTGCAAAGAACGTGCTTGCAAATGTGCACGGGTTATTAACGGCAAAGGAGCTTTGGGTTAAACTAGAGCAGTTGCACCAGGGCAAGGGCATCTCAAATCGGTTGTGTCTTAAAGAACAATTTCATACTCTGCGTATGGATGGGGGTTCAAAGATTTCAGATCATCTAAGTATTCTTAACGGTATTGTTTCAGAAATGGAGGCTATTGGAGTTAAAACGGATGATGAAGATAAAGCTTTGAGGTTGATATTATCTTTATCATCGTCTTATGAACACATGAAACCTATTTTGATGTATGGGAAGAAAACTCTGAAGTTTGAAGACGTTACTACCAAGCTCCTATCCGAGGAGAAAAGACTGGAAGGTAACGGGGTCTCGTCATCAGGAGATACGATAGTGTTGTGTTCGGATAGGCGAAAGAGAAACTCTGGGAAGAATCTGGTATGCTGGAGGTGCGAGAAGACTGGGCATGTAAGGGTTAATTGTCCAGGTGGAGCTAATCCGGCAAATGGCTCCAAAGACGCTAACATTGTCTCCGTTGTTACGGAGAGTGACGAATTCCTCTGAAGTCACACCATCCTCATGGTGTGTCCGCGCCACCATGGAAAGAGATGTTCGTTAGCGGTTTCACAATTGCACATGGGCATTGGTTTGGCATTGATGCATGTTGTGTGGTGGAAACTGATGTTGTAGCTGATGAAACTTCCAGGGAAAGCCAAACAGGGAAGTTGCACCATAAAGTTTCAGCTGGTTGTTCAACAACATGTGCTGAGGTGAAATGCTTGGAATGTGATATTCTAAGTGCTATACTCTTAATGGTGGAGTATGATAATTATTGTTAAGAGTTATGATTGTCTGTGATGACAATGATTGTCGGTTTAGACGATGTTCGATGAAGATGCAAGTTTTGTCTTTTGGGAGATAATGTCATCGGCATGAAGATGAGGATCTTGAAGTTGTCGTCGAGGAAGCATCTATATCGGTTATCCTTATAATGTTGAAGTATGGTTATCTTTTTCTATCAAAAAGGTGGAGATTTGTTGGTTTTATTTTTTGATAGAAAAATTGATATGGTTACTTTGTGAAGGATGTTATCCCACATAGGTGGGAGGAGAAAGTTGGAGGTAGGTGACTTGGTTATAAAAGGAGGGCTAAGTCTTCATTCCAATTTGCATCAATCAATACATTTTAAGTATTTGATTATTTCTTTCTTTCTTACCTTTGTTTGAGAGTTGTATTAGTTAAATATTTTGGAGAGTGTAGTTGGCTTAAGAGAGTCGTCTATATCATTGTAACAATTTGTGATATAGTGTATTTCTCTCTTTGAGGGCCAGTGGTTTTTCTCCTGTTTTGGAGTTCCCACGTTAAATCTTGTGTTGTGTGCTGTTCTTATTTCTTTACTATTATTGTTGGGCTGGGTGGTGGGAATTAGTGAGACCGTAATTACCCAACACAAACATGTAAGCCATAAGTATATTTACCATTTGCTTGTAGAACTTAGACAGCCTAATTAGAGCATACGGTTTGGAGTGCTTTTTTTGCCATTCTCCACTCTGAGCCGCCGTTCAGCCTTCACCATTGGCGGCCCACGTTAAATCTTGTGTTGTGTGCTGTTCTTATTTCTTTACTATTATTGTTGGGCTGGGTGGTGGGAATTAGTGAGACCGTAATTACCCAACATAAACATGTAAGCCATAAGTATATTTACCATTTGCTTGTAGAACTTAGACAGCCTAATTAGAGCATACGGTTTGGAGTGCTTTTTTTGCCATTCTCCACTCTGAGCCGCCGTTCAGCCTTCACCATTGGCGGCTCACAGAAGGTGCACGTTTGAATGTTTAAAGTTTTTCTGCTTTTGGTGTTTGGTGTGTTATTTGTTGATAATGTTTCTAATCATGCGCATAATTTCGTCCCTTAAAACTTTGCACCGTGCAAGCTTTGCGCCACATCTTCACGCATTCCGTAAGCGAGCGCATAATTGTACGTCGTCACTTTGCCCATGATTATTCAAAATTGCAGGAGTCTACACGCATATTTGGATCATGTCTATAACTAACTATAATTCTTTTCTTGTTCATAGTAAACATGAAAATATAGCGAGTTAGTTATGGAAAGAATACACATGACTACCATTCTAGAACTAAGCTTTCCATACATATATAATATACCATACATATATAATATACCATACATATATAATATATTAGGGCTCTGTTACAACACACTCATCATATTGCAAATACACCGTGGATTAACTACCCTCGACATGCTAAGGTGTTCATATCAGTATTTACTATTTACTTACGATATACCTACAAACCTTGTCCATCAAATGTCTAAGACTATTCCTAACTGACTGTGATGTTAGAGTTAACTTGTGCACTTTTTGGTGAAAAATTGGGTTTTTAACTGTGACTGTATTTAGCCCTCGTTAACTTATTGTGTCAAATTTTTGTATCAAATATTTATATGGCGATGTGGTAAAATATGATTTGAAATTGGGTAGAAAAAAATTAATAAATAACAAAAATATAATCTCTCTCTTATGCTGATTGACCCCTTCTCTCCCTCACGCTCCCTCACTCTTCCGTCAACTTTCCAATTAACGCCCCCTAGCGCCAGATTTGATGTTGTGTTATAGGCGTCAACGAATGCCAAATCAGATGACGGAGGGAAGTCTGACGCTGCGTTGGAAACAGTCTAATAGCCTTTGATGGTGGTGAACATTGTTGTGCTTTGTATTATATTCCAAAATAATGTAGCAACGAAAGCAAACACAACAAATTCTAAACTTTTTTTAATAACAAACTAGGGCCGGATTTTTGGGCGTGCATGGCGTACAATCGCACATGACTCAAATTCTAAAGGAGCTCAAAATATAACCTAACAATATATATTTTATTCTCCATTAATGTATTAGGTTTTAAAACTATTATTACATTTTTTTGCAGTATTATTGTACTTAGTCACATATATATAAAAAATAGTATATAAAGGGTCTCTTTTTTACTTATTGAGCATAACTCTTAAAATTAACAGAACAACCCCACAACAACACATAAATACATTTTTTTTTGTCAACGATGCGACTCGAACTCACAACCTCAAAGTCGAAGAGTTCTACAAATATACAAAAGTTTAAGGAATGTGTTGTTGATTAACTATCCCAATATAGCCTAGTAATTGGTATTTTGATATTTTAACTATAAGTCTCAGGTGGAAAAAGTTTAAAAATGGTAGCGGATTAATCCGATTAAGCAACGTAAATCAAATTAAAAGTATTTGACCTCTCGAACCAAAAAAACCTTGTCAATTTTTGCTGAATGTGCATAATTATCTTTTTCAACGAGAGAAATGAAAAATCACACATGGCGGAGCAAGAAAAAGTACAACACTAAACTATTCAGCACCGATTTCACAAGGGTCAAACGTCCACCTTAAGACAACGAACATGCTTTCCAATCCGACAAACGATTCTCAAACTTAGAAATAACCGGGGTCCAACTTTCTAGTTTATTCATCTTTCCACCAACCGGGATACCGAGGTATGTGAATGGAAACGAATCCGCATTACAACCGAATTTTTGAGCCATATTTTCAATTGATGACTTCTCAACACCCACTCCGTAAAGTATGCTTTTTTAATGGTTTATTTTAAGACCCGACGTAAACTCAAAGCATTTTAGAATCTTCATAAGGTTTGTGAGATTGTTTTCGCACCAATCACCGAAGAAAATCGTATCGTCGGCATATTGTAGATGTGAGATAGGTACTTTGTCTTTTCCCACTTCCACACCTACAAATAAGTTACCTTGAACCGCCATTTTTGTTAAGAAATTAAGCCCTTCCGCCGCTAGGATAAAAAGAAAGGGTGAGAGGGGGTCACCTTGCCTCACCCCTCGCTCGAGTTTAAACTCATTTGTCGGGGAACCATTTACAAGGACCGAAACCGTAGCCGATTGAAGACAAGTAAGAATCCATTTCCACCATTTCATCCCAAACCCCATTAATCCCATGATCTCACTCAGTTCAAAATGTTATCGAGACTAGATTCAAACATGGAGGCAAAAATTAGTGAGCGAATTATTTGGAGTGACGGAAAAGCAACAGCAAACTGGTCGTGGACAAGGCCCCCCTCGGGTCGGGTTGCAGGTGAGTTGGTGGATTTAGATGAGCTAGTCAAGTCAGTAACTGTGACAACCCGAAAATTTTCGACCAAATTTAAACTTAATCTTTATATGATTCCGACACGATAAGCAAAGTTTGTAATGTTGAGTCTCGAAAATTTTGGAACTATGTTCATACATTCAATTACCCTTTTGACTATGCTCGACGATTCACGAACGAATATATAAATGGATATGAATATATATATGTATATATATATTATAACTTTAAAACGTGAACAAAGTATTAAATGTATAATATTTTACATTAAACGTATTTGTCTCAACATATGCTTAATATATTCATCTACGAAATTAGAAGATAATACCAACGATTGGATTAGTAAATATTTCAACAATTATAAATCCCGTAAGTATTGTGATAAATCTTTGTTGAGAGATTCACCTTGATTTGAGAAATCTTTCCTTTTTAACTGTATATGATATATAAATAACTTGAAACGTGTATAGAAAAAGTATTTATATATATTGTATATATATATTAAGGTTCGAAATTATTTTTGTAAACAATAGTAACACCCATTTATTGTTCAGTTTGATAAATAAATATTATATACAAATTTATATTTTTCTAAACGAAAATATATATTTTACAATGTGATAGTGCATAGAATTGAATTAGATATAAAACGTTTCGATATTATTAAATATATTTTAATAAACAACGAGGAGTTGATTTATAGAAGCAAATGACCAAATTACTCAAATGTATAAGTTATACTTTGAGTAATATAGTTTATTGATAATTTAAGATTATATTTTGACAAAGGTGCGAATCACGAAACGTAAAGTACAAGTTTTCTAAATGTACGAAAGGACGTTCGAAAATCCGGAACCGAGACATAAACCGTGTATCAACGTGCGAGTCAACGGACCTAAAATTACAAGTCAACTATGTACATGAATATAATATAATATATATATAATTAATATAAATTATATATATATTATATATATATAATAATAATATGTCGACAAACAAGAAAACAAAAAAATTGTGAGCTGAATTTTGGGGCCATGCGATCGCATGAGAAATAGGCATAAAACCCATGCGATCGCATGGGGTCAGATTTCAGGACTGATCTATAAATTGAATTCGTTTTTGCTCGAATACACACCCACATATCCTCACATCTCTCTGCTCACTTTATATATATTTATATTATTATTATTATAATTATAATTATAATTATAATTATAATTATTATTATTATTATTATTATTATTATTATTATTATTATTAAGATTAATATTATTATTAATCTTATAATTAGGAGTATTATTATTAGTATTATTATACATAAAATACTACGACGAGGTCATGAGCAAGTTATTTTCAAAACAAGCTTTTCGAGCGGGATAGAGCTAAGGAAATTATGAGTTATAGCTAAGGATGTGATGGGTATTATTCGGGGGTATTGCTCGTAAGTCAAACTAGTGTTTATCATCTCCGTTGCGTCTACGTACTTTCCTGCAATATTGAATCACAATATTGATACGTAAGCATTCATATCTTATCTTTTATATATTAATAGTGTATACATGTCCAGTGCTCGAGTATATATGTTTATGCATGCTAGTATGCTAAATTTCGTCGTTAAACAGTTTATGATGAATCACGAATTAAATACATATATTACTGATAAAAGGTATATGATATGCATGTTTTTGGAAAGCTGACGAAAAATTAATAACTTTTCATTTAGAAATCGCGAAATTTCGATAAATGAATTAAAAGATATGGGCAACTGAATTATGATCAACGTTAATTGGAATTGCTTTTGAATCTGAAATTAATATTTAAACAACTTGTCTATGAGATTGATAAATTGGAATTTTAGATATTACTAATCGAGTAAATGAATTTCTATATAAGGCACATCTTGTTTTGTTGAACAATAGTCAAAATTGATTGTTTTATCATATTTTAAAGCCTTATAAAAACTATAGTTTAATTTTACAAGAATTGGGAAACTATGTGAAATGTTAAAATGTTTCGATTGCCCTGATCATTCAACTATAGTATTGAGTCAGATTGACTTTTGAAATGACTTTTGATAACTTTTGTATGTCGATCTCGAGCATTAGGATTGTGATACACTGTGATCAGACCTAGCTTGATAGACATTTATTGACCAACATATGTTCTTTAGGTTGAGATCTACGGTTATTTGGTATTCCGAGTTTCGGTCACATTTCGGTGAACGACTTTATGTGCTGCTAAGGTGAGTTTATAGTCTCCCTTTTTAAATACTTTAAATATTTTTGGGCTGAGAATACATGCAATTTATTTTAAACGCAATAAGACACAAGTACATACTAAATTCTACACTGAGTTAAACCGAAAATCCCTTAGCTTTGGTAACTAGTAGCTGCCAGTACATAGGATATGGACTGGTGGGCGCGAATAATTGTATATGGATCCATAGGGATTGACATCCCCGTCTGTTCCAGGTATAGAAACCCTAGCCTGAACTATAAAACAGACGTATGCTATTTGAGTTTAGTACATGTTGGTTTGCGTGTATTGTACATGTTGGTTGCATGTATGTTAAAACAGGGGTACTTATTATAACGTTAAAGTTTAATTACCAGGGTGCTCAATCTTGTAGAATATTTTGATAAACGTTTCTAGATGAAACAACTGAAATCTTGTGATCCACCTTTATGTACAGATTATGCAAAACATTAAAACTATGAACTCACCAACCTTTGTGTTGACACTTGTTAGCATGTTTATTCTCAGGTTCCCTAGAAGTCTTCCGCTGTTTGCTTATACGTTAGACAAGCTATGTGCATGGAGTCTTACATGGCATATTTTTCAAGGAAACGTTGCATTCACCAAATCATCACCGTGTATCTTATTTTGACTGCATTGTCAACGGAAGTACTATTGTAAACTATTATTTACGGTGATTGTCTATATGTAGAAATCATCAGATGTCGAAAACCCTTGATTTAAATATTCATTTATGGTGTGCCTTTTCAAAAGAATGCAATGTTTACGAAACGTATCATATAGAGGTCAAATACCTCGCAATGAAATCGATGAATGACATGTTCGTCCATATGGATTTGGAGCGATCGTCACAGTAACAATGGCTCCCGACATGTCTGACTCGTGGGGTTGGGGTGGATGCAAGAATCGTTCATTCACAACGAAAAACCTAACAAAACTGATTGATGAAAAGACGTTGAAAGCGTGCGCAGACGTGAAAGAAACATTAATTAATAACTTGGTACCAAAAAAAGTGGGAGTGTTTATATGGAGGGCGAGGAAAAAACGTCTACCGGTACGCAAGGAGCTATATAAATGGGGGATCGACCTTCACTCGGTTCGTTGTCCATTGTGTGATGGCGATATCGAGACGGTAGATCACACACTCATCTCGTGCAAAAAAGTAGACGATGTGTGGAATAAAGTCAAGGATTGGTGGGGTTTCGGTAGTACCTCATATGGCAACATCGAGGATCTTCTTCAAGGAAACGTGAGGCAACCTTGCTCGGATGCGGGTAAACTTGTGTGGCAAGTGGTTATGTGGACTAGTGCCTACCAAATATGGAAAAATATAAACCAAATGCTCTTCAAAAACAAAGAATGGACAGATCCAATGGAGTTTAGCGAAATTCAAATCAAAAGCTTCGAGTGAATCGCGAAAAGAATCAAAGGGAAACAAATCGATTGGCATAATTGGCTTCATTGTCCGTCGACTTTTCTTATGTAAATTCGTGTGCTTGTATTGATGCAACCTTTGCATCACTTTTGTACAAAATTTTTGCTGAACTAGTTGCCTGCATGTTGTCTTGTTTCATGCAGGTAGTGTGTAAACCTTGTATTATAATTGTGGAATGAAAATTTATTTGCTTTAAAAAAAAAGAAGACAAAATTGTCCAAATCGTCCATGTGTTTGTGGGTTTTTGCCCAAATCGTCCATGTGTTAACAAAACTGCATAAATCATCATTATATGCCAATTAACGTCCCAAATTAGTCCCTGCCTTAACTTCTGTTAAACTCTCCATTAATACACGATTGGTTCCTGAAGTTTCTTAAAAATTTCACCCACAATCCTCTCCATCATCTTTATCACCATCATTACTACATGCATCATAATTACCACCACCACCACCACCACCACCGCCGCCGCCATATTTAAATATCTCATAGGATATTGGTATATTATTTTATATTCCCCTGACATGCATACATTCTTTGTCGTGAGTCGTTTCACTCGCAAATTCAATGTCGTTTTCACCGAATTTTAGACGTTCACAGAATGTAGTGTCAAATTGTAGACGTTCATACACTCTTTGATAATGGTGTTTGGTTTTAACGACTTTTTTACTTCTTTTGCAGATATACAAAGATGTATGCGAACAAATTTCAAATTTGAGCTTTTTTCTTCACAAAGGAGATTGCAGATCTTTCTTCAATTGAAAATTGCAAGTATTGATTAAATGGAAATTGCACGTATTCTTCAATTTAACATCTTCAATTTGTTTCATTTTTTTATTTTATTTTTAGATGATTTATTGTTTAACACAAATGCTATAAATCTAGAAATTACATATGCAAAAGAGGTAGAAGAGAGAGGACGAAAAACAACAATCACACCGGAAAGTTCCTAAACTTGATGTATAGGCAAGAGTGCTGATACATGAGTCTAATAATAATAATAATTAAAATAAATTTTGTGTCACTTTTTAGGGTAGGATAAATTAAATGAAATAATATGTGCATGGATACTTTAGATATATTAAAAGGCAGTAGATCTGAAAGTTGTTCAGTTCGGATCTATGACAATTCAATTCAATCATTTTTAAAGTTTCATTTCACTCTAAAGTTTCATCTTGAAGATGATAAAGAAGATCTTTGTTGCAATATTTTAAAAAACTTTAGGGACCAATCGTGTATTTTTGACTAACGGAGAGTGTAACAAAAGTTAAGTCAGGAACTAATTTGAAACATTATTAGACATTTAAGGATGATTTCAATGTTAAACTGGAAAACCCCGGATCTGAAAAAATGCACACATGCAAAATAATACTAGGGCTCAGTTTTCCCTCTAAAAACAGATTTAATTTGCCCCAATTTCATTACTTTCCCCAAATTTCCCTCCACTTCCAAAATAAAAACCTTAACCCTAATCCTAATCCACTCGCACAGCGCATCACTCTCGCTAGCCCCAATTGAACATCCAGTTTCCAATTTTGTAAATTTAACAATTCAATTTCGAGTACACTGTGCACGTGAGATAATAATATGGGTAGTGATGATGATGATAACGGTAACAAATTAAATGAATCGGATAGTAGTACTTGGGATTTTGGCGTTGACGAGACTCAAATCTTTGATAGTCAGATTTCTGACTCTGCAACTTCAAAATCTGGTAAGATTGTATGCATACACATGTGTCAATTAAAACGCAATTAAGTTAGGGTTCTTTTTTTTTTTTTTTTTTTTTCTGTGCATAAGATTTGATTAATGAAAGTGTGATTGGATTAAAATTAACTTATAATTGACTAGTATTTATTTAAAATATCTGATTTTCCTTCAATATCCATTTTTTGTGCATTTTTGTTTGTAGTGTCAGGTTGTTTAAAATGTATATAGTGTGTAATTTTATCTGTTATATGGCTTCTTGATTCATATTAGTCAGTGTCCTTAATGGGTTTGAAGTGTTACTTTGTTGAAAGTTAATCGCTTGTTACTTTAGCGTACATGCTTGGTGTATACTATGATGAGTTCTTGCTTAAGCTAAGTAGTTTAAGAGGCGGTAATAGTAAAAAACTTGTTGTAACATAAATGCGGGTAACTTGCACTTTGAATGCTGTTATTGCCTTTCTGATTCATACCAGTACCAGTTATAAGTTAAAATAAGTTAATTAACGATTTCATGATTGGTTTAACTTCTGTGTACTAGGTAATAAATTTAAGGGTGATGGTGCTGACCAGTTAGACAATCTACAAAGTACTGTTCCTTTTAATGACACGGTCATGTTTGAAGAAGACGCGTTAGAAACTCAAGTAATGGATCCTGATGGTGAAACACAACTGTTAAACCTTGGTGATGAAACCCAAGTTGTGAACTTTGATGCTGAATTTGAAGTTATGGACATTCCTGATTCTGCGGACAAGAATGAAACTCAACTATTCACTGATTTTGATACTGAAGAAGTTGATGTTTCAGATAATGAAGGAACTGAGAAGACTGAAATAGTGGATGACTCTGATCTGTCTGATGAAGATTGTGGTAGTAAAGAACGTGCTAACTTTGCAGACATCAAACATACACAGAATATGGGATATTTGCAGGATTACAATTTGAAGAAAGATTATGGAAGGAGTAAACAGCATACTTCAGGTAGTTGTTAAATTTTAAATGTGGCAATATGGCTAGATTAAGTAATAAGGCAAAGCGGGTCTGGATTGAAACATGTCGCGCATTTAAGCCAATTTGCTCCATTTGGACTACTTTACCTCTTTCATATCAGCTGAAATATTATTAAACCCTTTTCATCCGTTAAGGTTAACACAACCAGAATACAAGGATTGAAACTGTCACTTCTAAGAAAAAGACATTTTTATATCTCAGATTCATCTTTATTGATTTTTTTTTAACACGCTTCTTATGTCATTCACTTGACAGGAATTGGTTTCAAGACGTTTACCTCAATTCGTGCAGCATCTATTAGGGCTTCTGGCATTGCAGCACGCAACAAAACTTCTCAAAGAAATAAGAGTCCACAACGTCTTACTGTACGCTCAGAGCCTGATATTGAACATACAGTAATACTGTCTGAAAAAGATCAATTACAGGAACAAGATATACATGACAAGCAAATTGATAAATCGGAAACTGGAAATAGATGCAGATTTGGTCGGTCAATCGCAAGGAAACTTTTTACTGAGGACGTACTTGATGAAACTCAAGAAGAAAATGGAAGTACCGACCCTTGTGAAGCTAATGAGTTTGCGGGGTTAAGCTATATTGATTCTCAAGAACCTGGGGATGCATCACAAGCAAACGCACTTGACTTTGTGGATAACTTTTTGAAAGTCAATATTGAATGTGACAACGAGCGTGACATGAACAAGACAACTGGAGGCAAATCGAAGCCGGTTTTAAGTGCTAAAGGGACTCGAACATTTGCCAAAAGCGCCAGTCTTATGAATGCTGTTGATGAAGTAAGGGTTTTTGATTGGGATGATAATCTTGAAGATGAAGGAGGTGAATTTTTCAGAAAAAATAAGGAAGCGTTTTTTGCTAGTGGAGGCCGGGGGGTAAAATCGTCCATTTCGTCTGGAAAAGGTAGAAAATTTGGAAAGTCTGACTCGAAATTGGTGTTGGGTAAAAATCAAGAAAATAATAGATCAAAGAAAAGTGTAGGAACACGCATAAAGGATGCGACTTTCATAAAAAATCTTACTAATGAATTGGATAAACAGTCGAAAGATATGCCAGGTGGCATGGATATTCAAGAAACAACAGTGTTTCGGTTTGACACTCAAATGGCTGCTGAAGCAATGGAAGACCTTTGCTTTGGGTTACAAGAAACTGCTCGTGATTCTACTAAAGCCAATTCTAGTTGCAAACAAACGCATAAGGCTTCTTCTAATATTCAAGCCTCGAGAACAACACGATCCAAGTCAAAGAGGATTAGTGATCAGTCAAACGAAGTAAAGCAGGCCAAGTCATTTGCTAAGAAGAACGTTGTTGCCAAAGAAAGTGAAAATTTTGACGTGTTGTCTGATGTTGTGAAAAAAAGAGGAAAGACGTCTCTGAAAAGAAAAGAAGTTGACACAGTAGATGCTCTGGTTGCTGTTGACCAAATAGTCAAGAAACATTGCATCCAAAATGTTACACCTGTAGCTCGTCGAACAAGACAGTCCGTGAAAGATAACGAGTTTGAAAAGGTTAAGGATGCTTCAAATGATCATGTACTTACTGGATCTCATCCTAAAGGAAAAAGAACCCGTCCGACGTTACCATCTGCAAGACAACTTGGTGCCCAATCTGTCTCTAGATCAACAAGGTCAAAAGCTGCTATGTTGACCGAGCAAGAAAAAATATCTGGTGTTATCAATCATCACTCTGTTCATGGAAAAAGTAACGAAAGGGTTGAACCAAGTCGTTCAGCATGTACTACTCCTGTTAGTCGTGGGACCCCTTTGAAGGAATCGTCTCCAATCTGCATAGGAGACGAGTATCTTAAGCAGTCTTGTAGGAGATCTTCTCTTATTAAAGAAGTTATGAGCTTATCTCCTGCAGGAACAGCGATCCTGTCTCCAAACAAAGATTCAAGAAAAAGGAAAGATGTTTCTTTGATCTGTGTTCTGTTCAGCCGTCACTTAGATGGAGATATAATGAAACAGCAAAAAAAGGTTTTGTTTTTTTTTACTTTATCTTGCAAACGGGTCAGGTTGGGCCGGTTTGGGTAACGCGTCAAAACGATTTTGGGCTGAAATGGGTCAGATTGTTAAACAGGTCAGATTGGGTAACTGGTCAAAGTGGGTCGGGTTGGGTAATGGGTTAAACCAGTTTTGGGTTGAAATGGGTAAATTGTTAAACGGGTCCAACCGGGTCAGGTTGGTTAACGGGTTGTGGGTAAAATTGGTTCAAACGGGTCAGGTAGGGTTGGATTGGGACTCTTTTGTACCTTTTTTTGTTTTGTTTTTTGAATGAGATAGAAGTCTTACAATGAGAATACATGAGCAATGTAGTAGGTAGATCAATCTTGAATCATATTTTTTTATTTATGGATTGCAAACGATCATGGATCACAGATTTTATCTCGATTGGGGGCATCAGAAACATCATCAATGTCAGATGCAACACATTTTATAGCAGATGATTTTGTACGTACAAGAAATATGCTTGAAGCAATTGCTCTTGGGAAACCAGTTGTTACACATCAATGGCTCGAGAGCTGTGGACAAGCTTGTTGTCACATCGATGAAAAAAACTTCATACTGAGAGATGCTAAGAAGGAAAAAGAATTTGGTTTTAATCTTCCAGCTTCATTAGCACGTGCACGCCTAAAACCACTTCTAAAGGTACTACACTAGTTTGTTCTATGTATGCTTTATGTTAATTGTTATGTATCTTTCTTTGATAAAGTTTATTTTTTTTATGTAGGGGTTCAAAGTCTTGATCACACCAAATACAAAGCCTGGTAAAGAGATATTATCAAGCTTGGTTAAAGCCGTTCATGGTTTGGTGCGTAATACTTGCAAAAAATTGTAATATGTTCACATAATAATTGTTTTGATTAAGAGAGATGCAAATTTTAATTTTCAGGCGGTTGAGCGGATGAACAGAAGTGGACTGAAGGATGATAAACTTCCCGAGAAATATCTGATTCTATCATGCGAAGAAGATTACACAGTCTGTTCGCCTTTTCTTGAAAAAGGTTTAAATACTCATTATTTAATACTTTTTTGGTACCTATAATAGATTTATTGCATATATGAATATTAGCTGAACATTTTTCGATCGCCTACAGGAGCAGCAATCTATAGTTCAGAGCTTCTACTCAATGGCATTGTCACCCAAAGGCTGGAATACGAAAGGTGGGCCCTCTAGTATACACATACACACACACACACACACACAAAAAATGGTGTATAATTCAGCTGTTGGCCGATATTTTTTTTAATGGTTGGATAAATGAACTTGCTGTTTAGCTCAAGTTATTGTATATTTGATGGCAGGCATCGTCTTTTTGTTGATAATGTGAAGAGAACCCGGTCCACAATTTGGCTGAAGAAAGATAACAATCAGTTTAAGCTTGTTGGTAAAGTGAAGTAAGCGTCCGCCCTAATAAATTCGTAGTAATATGTTTCTTCTGCACATATGGTCACACACTATGATGTTTCATGTTTTTTAGCTTTAACCATGTAAATGTGAGATATTAGTACTTTTAGGTGTACAATAGCTTGTATTTATTTTGGCTTTTCTTGATGATTTGTTTTTATTTAGTTTTTTAAGAGTTTAATTGAATCGAGCCTTTTGTGTTTTACATGTCATTCCTCCTTTGCTAACTAGAAGCCATGTGCAGAGGGTCTTCTGAGGATAACATGGTTTATATATGTTTTTACAATTAATTAGTATTTGAACAGTAACTAAAAATTAGGCCATTATGCTATTTGCAACTTAGTTTACACCTGAATGTCAAATTAGAGAAACTTTGTTTTTGAAAAACTGGAATAAATAAATGGCAGGTGATGTATTTTAACAGTTTAATAGTGTTTTCGAAGGTAAATGTGCATCATTTTGCTAGAATATAAGGTTACAAACAAAAATTGACCAAGTTTCAAACAGGTACTTTAATTAGCTGCATCCTTTTAAATTACTTTAAGCTATCTTATATAAGTTGCAATAAAAAAGTTTCTTTGTTAAATCTTTTATCGGATTTGGAATGCTGAGATGAAATTATATTAAACGCTAGCAATAAAAAGTAGTTATGATAGGAATCAAGTATCCTTGATTTGTTATTACTTGGCGACATACTGTATTGATCCGATACGGTCAACACCCACCTCCGAGAATTATGGAACGGTTAGGGAGTCAAAGAGTATCTTGAGTGCTTGCTTGATTTCCTCAACAGAATTAAGTCATGGGGTGCATACCCATGATTCCCACTTGTAATATTGGAGAGAAATAAAAAAAGAAAAAAAAGAAAAAGAAAAATCAACAATTACCCCACATCTTACTTCACTGCATTTACAAGATCAATTGTTCAATTCTGCGTACAATTCTAATAACAAAAGCATCCTTACAAATTTGTGTTAAAGTCTCGAATTTACTATTTTGGGGAAAGAGAACCTACAAATGAGAAGTACGTGATGTTGTACCTTTATTATGATTTTTGAAATGTAACCAATACGATGCCGTTAATTAGATTATTGTCACTTAAAAATTAACAATCAATCATTATGAATCATTATGAAGTAATGATATATCCAACATCCAAAATGATAAATTCATCAAAACTGTGAAATAATAAATTATATTGTACAACTTGTTAATACAACATTTTAGTAGATTAATCATTTTCAATGATGGATTTATCATTGCCCCTTTTTTGTGAACAAACAATAAGCTTTACGTGACGCACAAAAGTACTTTTTGTACTGCGAGATTCCATCATTTTAAAATTAATAATGAATCATTAAGGTTGGTTTTAACCCCACGTCACTTTTATCCGTCAAATTACGTGGAATCCCATGTATCACCTCTTTGACGCCGCTAGCACCCCTAACGGGGCGTCAAAATTTGACAGAATGGGGCGTCAGTCACAAATCTGACGAAAGGAAAAAAGTTGTCAAATTTTGATGGGCCAATCAGATTTCACCAAATATTTTTATATATCATTAATTAATAATATATTTTATATCCAACTACCAATAATATTTTACCACATCACCACCACAATATTTTAACACTCAAATTTAAAAAACTTCACCTTGCCAAAGTACATCATTTGACTTTGACGTTACTGCCACAATTAAAAACAGTCTAAGTATACCAATATAGGATTTACGTTTAAAAAATAATTACTATCTATTCTTTCGTTTGATTTTACATGTGTATCGCATACAAGAAAAATTCTTGTGTATAAAAATCACAATGAAACTTCACCGAATGATCGAATCTTGATTCTTGAATACTAATGTAAGACGATTAATCGGGAACAACAAAGAAATATTTCTAATCTCAAATAAATCTTGAATACTGATGTAAAACGATGGAATGGAATATCATCTCTTAATCCATTAACAACAACAAAAACGAAAACTTGGTTTAATCTTTTTCGCAACGAAAAAGTTTTACAGCAGATACAAATCTCGGGATGTTTTTTCCTTCTATTTAATGAGCTAAAAATTTGGGAAAATGAGACGATTTTCCTAAATGTTTCTAGGGTTCAAATATGGCTTATTCAAATATGCAGACGAATGCCATATAAATATATGAACACGCGGATACAAATGCTAGACCTTGTCATCGAACCGTTCGAGTGACTAAAAAGGAACTTGGGTCCTAATCAAAGGTCTCACATTTTCACAACAAAAAGAAAAAAAAAATTAAAAAAACAGAAAAAGGATGAAGTGTTGTGCCAATTTGTGCTCAGTTTGTGTGGGTGCTACTAGTGCTACCACTTGATTGAGAAATTTGCATGCTTTTTGAGAAACTTGACCCACTTGGCATGGTGGTCGAGACGTGATCCGTATTAGAACCGGAAGTGGGCCCAGGCCTTAGTTCTGATGAGGAGGAAGATGGTGCTAAAGTACCAACGTACGAGCCAACAGGGTAGGGTGCAACAGGCATATCGGCTAGTGAAGATGCAGATGGGCTATAACTTAGTGTTCCCATTGGGTGATCAAATTTGCACGATGGCCCAAATTTACAGACCCCGTTTTGAGCGTAATGTGAACATACAGGTGCACCCTGAAACATGAGAAATATGATTAACAAGTTTAATACAATAATATAGTTTTAATATAAAATGGAAACAAGAAAGGTACTTTTTTTTATCAACCCAACCCTCCTGACCCGCCCCATTTTGCTACCTATAGTCTAAACTATTACCCACCAATCTTTATTAAGAGCAACTTTGCAAAGCAATCTTATATAAACAGGCAAATCAAAGCATGCTCAAACAATAATATAAAATATTAAATATTAAATACCATAATATACAAAAACTTTAACCACAGTAGCCATAACTAAGTCATATACGTTGCAATAAAGTCTTAAAAGAATGAAGATACTTACGAGACGGAGAGGAAGGCCCATTGGGCTAAGCCCAAAATTTGTGTTTTGTACAGTCCATTCTGGTGGATGATGGTATCTACACGAGGAACCAAATTTACAATCCCCAGTCTTCATGTAATATTGACATTCAGGTTCACCGGGTCTTTGCGGAAACGCATGCTCCTTTTGACTTTTAGTCAAAGGGTATGAATGGGCCGAAGGAGATAATTGAGTCATTGCGTATGCAGGCCCTCCTCCAAGAATAGGCTGTGCACTAGGAGAGGCTGCCGTATGTACAGGTGCCTGCGGTATATAATTATACAAACAGTATAATAATCTGATTACTACAACTTCAAAGAAAAGAAGAAAGAAAAAAATCAAATTTTTAAAAACGTATCGAAAATGGCATACCTGGTAAGGATTCCAACCGGGATATGGAACCATTCCAGGCGGGACCAACACCGGACCATAGTTCCCTGGCAGATAGGAACCGGGTACGAGTGGAGGCCTTGCAACAGGCCAGTTACTGGCAAATACACCGTACGGTTGAGAAGACGGTTGCACGCTCGGGTAAATAGCAGAAGGCGGCATGGGAGACAATAATCCTCCTGAGAGTGGTGGTAGCGGCGGTGATGGTACCACGCCAGCTGGCTGAGGATGGTGAAATTTACAGGTGGCACCAAACTTACATTGTCCTGTTTTTACATAATAAGTACACTCTTTTTCACCCTGTGAAAAACAACAAAAAAGAACATTAAATTTTTTTTTACTAAGATACAAAAGATAAGCGATTCACCACAATTAAAGCAATTGATCTAAAAGAAAAAAACTGACCGGACGAAGTGGATATCCAGATACATTAAGTGCGACAGCAGTTGACGATCCAATTCCTTGTCGAGGATGGTGATACTTGCACGACATCCCAAATTTACACATCCCAGTTCGCATATAATACTGGAAATGTGTCACAAAGTTCAAATATTTTCAGATAATATAAAGTACATTGTTGATTAGCAAGATGGTACCTTTCAGATATTATAATTTTATGCAGCTTGTCTATTAACATGCATAGAGTACTTCAAACATAATTTTAAGTTTTATAACTTTAGTGCACATGCATTGTTTAAGGCCCTCTAACATCAACCAATCATTTTCAAAAAAACTTTGGTCTCAATCTTTTTATATCATGATGAAGTGTCACTAGTTTAAATAACACATTTTTTATATTGCACATGAATTAATGGATAAAAAGCAATTTGTACACAGATGTTGTGCAAACAAATAGAGTAACATTTCCAATTTGGAAATACAGAAAAAGACGAACATGCTAGCAGCAGCAAACTTAAAATTTAAGATCTATTGAACAACATGATACTGTATAACATAAGGAAATAGGTTACCATAGCATACTGCCATTCTTTTGTCACCAACATTATAGAATTTGATAAAGAATCCATTTTTAACATGAACATGCATCAAGCAACTTCAAGTTTGGAAGCATCGATAAATTCGGACTTATGAATAGCAAAATTGAAAATCTTAATTTACATTCATCTAGTCCCTCAACATTATTATAATAGCAATCTTTCAACTTTCAAATTCTAAAATTTAGATTTTTAGATGTATTTCAAAAAAAATACCTGACATACAGGCTGACCAATTCGTTCTGGATACTCCCCTCCACTACCCCTAAAAGCTCCAATAACCTGAACAATTAATAACAATTTGTGAGTACAAATTTGAGTAAAACAGGAAATCAAGAAAATTGAATTCAAAGATCCAATGCCCAAATTGTTGAACTCTAAGAAAAACTTTCCTTTTTAGGAAACCTACAAAATGATCATATAAAAACACACAACAAATCACCAAAATGCAAAAAGTTTACAACTTTACCGAGCCACGATCACGAGGATGGTTGAACCGGCACCTAGAACCGTACCCACAAAACCCGGTTCTCAAATAATAGATACAATCAGCTTCATCTGGTCTTTCGGGATATGATTCAGACTCATCTCCTAACCCTAATTGCCACATGGGTTCTGCATTTTCAATCAAATTAAACAATACCCAATTTCCAAATTCACATTTACAACACTCAAATTCAAACCAAATTCCCAAAATTAGAATCATAAAAAATGTAAACTTTACTTACCTTCCAACCCTATTTGGTCGCCAGATGGGCTCCATTTTGTAACGGGATCGGGTTGCTGCATCTCCATTGTAAACACAAATACAATTTATATATAAAGTAACTTTACAAATATAGAAATATATATATGTATAATTTATCAACACTTTACACACAGATTTTAAGAAACAGGAAAAGGGTAAAATCTTAACAAATTGGGCTACCCGATCGGGTTATATAGTGAGTGAAAGATGAGGTTTTTTAAGGGTTCTTTTTACCCTATAACTTAACAAATTTATCTTTGTAATGGATCTTTCTTTATATCATAAGTATGTATGTATCATTACGTATGTGTACATATATTTCACACCCTGTGTCTGGTTTCGGTTTTCTTTCTCTGTCTGTCTACTTTTTCCTTTAATTGTGATTTTTTCTGTTTTTTATTTTAATTTTTTAACAATCATCTTTCTTTACTACTGTTATAATTATAATTATTAAAATATATTATTATTAATAAGATGTAGTTTAGATGTAGTTTAATTTAATATTGACTTTTAAATAGTGATTAATTAAATTAAATATATAATATTATAATATTGTATATAAGTGTATTGTATGGGGGATGATTCTCACACACACTTTTTTGATCCTCACACACCAATTGAGTATTATTAGAAGAGTAAAAGGTTAAAATAGGTGTGTGAGGATCAAAAAAGTGTGTGTGAGAATCATCCCCCGTATTGTATAAGTGTATAATATTTAATATTTATGTATATACAATATATACAATAATTTTTTTTTTATGTATATAAGTGTATTGTATAAGGATAACAATTATGTATATTTATTGTATATAAGTGTATTGTATAATATATAATATTCATATATTTATTCAGATGAATTTTTTTTAGTTTGTTAGTTTATATATTATATAAACTAGTCCGGACCGGCCCGCGCGTTGCGGCGGGGGCTTTAGGGCTGCGTATTCATATTTAACGTAGCGTTGTGTATTTACAGAGGGGAACACGGCCCATGTGTTAAGCGCCGTTTTAGATGTCGTTGTGTTAAGCGTTTTTTAAAAAGTATCCGTTTCGAACGTAGTTAGTTTTGTTTTGTTCAATAAATTTTTTCGAGTGTAACGATGCTGTCGGAAAAATTTAATTCGCGGCGAGCAGAAATATACGCGCTCTCGTTGTGTTTAGACCACCTTTAATGGTGGCGTGTTGCCACCAACACCGGCCAACATGTCACGACCCTACTTTTTCCGTTATCTTTTACCGTTAATTATTTAACGATCGTTAACTGTTATTCGTGCCACGTCATTTCTATGACCTATATTATTATTTTTGTAATAATATATATATATTAATTATTATGTGTTATGTGAATATTTGTATTCATATTTTAAGTTACACGTTTCTACGTGTCGCGAATTTCTATCCGGCGAATCTTTTCGGTTTTCAAACCAACGGTCGAGCTTTTGGGATTTTTAAATCCTAAATATTTTAAATATGATATTTTAAGATCATATAATTATATTTACACAACAATAACAACAATACCCAATCCCACCTATATGGGGTATGGGGGAGGTTGATCGTAGACAATCCTTCCTCTATCCTAGAATACAGAGAAATCATTTCTCCACCCCGAGTGAAACACTCCAAAGAGTATAGAAAGTCCTTTCTCTCTCTATTCGACGGATAAAGAGAGTGCTTCCAGGGACCTCCGGCCAGAAAGTAGGAAGGAAAGAAAGAAAAAAGAGTACAACATAAAAAATAGATAAAAAAAAAAAAACTATACAAACGAGACGCCATGAAAATGGTGAGATCAAATTTTCATGGGTTTTAAATCATGTCTGGAGTTTAATTTAGGCTCTAAGTGGCGGTAAAGTCGCCAATAAATCGACGATTGCCGTTGACTCACTTAGTAGAGCCATATATATATATATATATATATATATATATATATATATATATATATATATATATATATATATATATATATATATATATATATATATATATATATATATATATATATGGGAACGTACCTTAGACTGCCGTGCGAAGCTCAAGGAATGATTGGAAAAGCTACACTACATACCAACATACGTATACATACATATGAAAACAAACGAGCATATAACCATAGACATGCCGGCCAACATAAAAGCACTCATACCAACATACGTAAACATGTATACACAAGAACATACATACATAACATGCCAGCAACCAAAACCCAAACCCTAAACGTAAACATGCATACAAACCAACACATTGGCGCATTTATATTTATTTTATATTTATTTATATAGTATTTATATTTATTTTTCGTCGCGTAGTTATTATCTCTCCGGATTTTTAATCGCGTAAGCGTGTTTTCGCGTTTCGGGTTTCGTTCGGACTTTCGGGCCACAAGGAATTATCATTTATCAAGATTGGCCCACTATGGGGCCCAACCCATCCCAATTTCGGCCGAATGAATAGGAGGGGAGTATACTCCCATTTGTTTTATTTTTGCAACATTATTATTTTTCCATTCCACTTTTATCTAAACCTAACCTTAAAACTTTTGCTCTCCTTCCTCCCTTCCTTCTTTTTGGCGACGGCACCCACCACCAACATCATCATCATCATTCAATCTTGCTTGGATCAAGGATTAAATAGCATCAACGTGTTCCTCTCAATCTCCTCTACGCGATTATACTTCTTGATTATCGTTTAGGGTATAAACCCTAACCCTAGAATTTTTAATTTTTCATTATTTTTCTGTTTTTGATGTCTATTTTAATAGTATGATGATTACTTGTTGTTGTAATGATGTTTGTATGCGTAGAATTACTCAAATACATATGTTTTCGGTTTGATTTAATTGGGACAGCAGCTTGTACGTTCTTTTATGGTATTTTAACTATTATAAAAGTGAAAATAAAGTATCTAGATGAGTTCCTCTCATCAAGACATTAATTTTAGACTCCGAATTCATGTCGTTTCGATTTCCGGAGCCCTAAATATGATCAAAATGGTATTTTGTTAAGATTGAAATGTGATATTGATATGAACCAGGTTTGGTCCGACTTTGTGACCATATTTGGTGACTTTAGGGTGTGTTAGTGTGTTAGGATTAATGATGGGACGAACTTTCATGTTCGGGTCATCTAAATCAGAGCCACGAATCACCCGTTATGGCTAAAACACGATTTTGATTGAATTGAAGTTCCAAGTGGTGTCATGGCTGATCACCACGACTTGTGGACTGTTCTTGGTGTGTTCTTGAGTGCACTAATGTGTCGGGTGGTTTGATTAGGCGGAGATATATATAAGGCTCGCCGAAAACCGACACCCGGGGCTCAAGATGCGACCCGATGAACTTTTAATTTAAAACTTATGGTTAATTATTAAACTTATGATATAAATAATGAATTTCATTATCATTTAATTACTTATGATATAAAAAGTAATTATTAAATTTTAAGACTTATGATATATATTTATTATATCATTTAATTATTACTTATGATTTAATTAACATTTTAATTAAACTTATGATTAATAATACTTTTATTATTAATAGAAAATACTTATGATAAGTATTAAACTTATATTATGAAATTAATATAATAAGACTTATAATAAGGATTAAATAATTATTTAATTATTATAAGGCTTAGTTATTATTTAATTATAATTTAATTATTAAATACTTATGATTTAATGATTATAATTAGAAACTTATGATATGATTAATAATTCATTATTAATTAATAATACTTATGATATGATTTAAAATTTATTATTAATTAATAATACTTATATTATGACTAATATTTAATTAATTAATTAATTAAATACTTATGTTATATTAATTATACCATTTAAACTTATATTAACTTTAATAATTCATTTTAATTTAATTAAACTTATGTTATGACATAATTAGACATATTTAACTTTAATAAACATTATAACTTGCATTATTATTACAACTTACACTTTTAAAATTAACGCTGACTATGTTTGACCAAGGTTGACTTTTGAGTTGACTTTCGGTTGACTTTGACTTTCAGTTGACTTTTGTTGACTTTCTAATTAAGGAAACTTTCCTAACTTATTAACTTTCCAAAAACAGCAACTTTCTAAATTTGGAAACTTTCCAAAAATAGAAACTTTCTAAAAATAGAAACTTTCCAAAAATAGAAACTTTCCTAAATTAGAAACTTTCCAAAAATGGAAACCTGCTAAAAATAGAAACTTTCTAAAAATAGAAAGTGTGTGTCCGTAAGCTGTTCCGATCAAACCGATGCATGCTGAGTATTGTTCTATGACTACTTGCAACATGTACAATAGCTATCATACTAAGACTTGACCTAAGTTAGTTATTTACATCGACCTGCTTTATTTATAGGTCGGCGTTGTGATCATTCCTGATCAATGTACTTCATTTGCTGTTCGCTTAATTGTGTTGGTTACTTCGTTACTATTAAGGTGAGTTATAGTCCCGTTTTTACATACTTTTCAAAGTATATTTTTGGGATGTGATTACATGTATTTTATTTACGTTTAGACACAAGTGACAATTAAATTTAAATTATTCATTGTGAGTTGGACAAAAATATTCCCTAGTCTGGTAACTGTAATCACTGGTTTCTACTGGTGAACGCGAATCCTACGGATAGATCTATCGGGTTTGACAACCCCATTTCGAGCTAGTCGCGCTAGCAATTTATAATCGGAATGTTTAGTACTTCGTATTTTGTTGTAGATATACTGTCCAGTGTATATTATTATTGTGTTTGGCAAGGGTAAATAAAGGGTTAAGTGGTTACCAGGTGGCTCATTGATAATGGAATAATGTTTAATGTTTTCTAACATTTTTAAATCTTGTGGTCTAAAGTTTATTCAATTATTTAAACCTATAATTCACTCAACCTTTGTGTTGACAGTTTACTCGCATGTTTTCACAGGTACTTGAGTTTATGTGATGCTTCTGCTGTGTTTAGAAGAGTCTGCATACATTTGGGCAGATTTTAATGAAACAATTACGAAACTTAAGCTTGCATTCTGTTTTTGTATAATTTAAACTTGTGATTTGTTGACAATGTTTCTTGTCAACTTTGGTTAATTAGTATGTTGGGTTACTTTTAAACTACATATTTTGGTATGCTTTCTTTTTTGGGAAACTTTTGAAATAAAAGAATGTAATGTCGTTTGTTAAATTCATTTAAGTTCGATCAAGCTGTGGGACCAAGTGACGGAGCCATTAAGTGTTTTGACAGGGCCATCACAGTTGGTATCAAAGCTCTGGTTGTAGGGAACTAGGCGGTCATAATGTGGTCAACCCGTGGTTCTTAGGGTGCATTAGTGTCTAGTCTACAGCCCGACCCTTTTGCTATAGCATTATTATGCATTTCATTTCGTATGAGATATATCATAAGCATTTATTCCTATTTGGTATATGGTTTGTGGTTTTACTGTTTGCAGATGTCGACTTCGAGCAACAACTCCGTTCGTGCTCCTGCTCCTTCGGCTGCTGAAAGATGCCGTGCTGATCAACCTTTGATCGATGATCATGTTCACTATTACTTTTCCACTCTCACTCACATGAACAGAGCTTATACCGACAAGACGCGTATTAATGCGCTTAGTGATTGTATGCGCACTTTGCCACATAACGAGGTGATGGACCAGATTTGAGCTAGTATGGATTCCTTTGTTAGCTTCAAGAATAATGTTGGGTTCGAGGACCGGAAGCGTAATCGCGAGGTGGACGCAAGGTTCGAGGCTCTCGAGAGCATGGTTCGTGGTTTGAAGGCAGAGTTGAAAGAAGTGAAAGGAAAGTTGCGGAAGTATGAGCCTCCTGCCGAGACTCATGTCGGCCCAGCTTATCACACCCACTCTAAGCAGATGTGATATGATGATTCATGATTGATTATTTATTTTATAAGACTTAATGTCCTTTCATACATACATTTTTGGATTATGTACGGCGTTTTGCCGAGGATTTTATTAAGGTTTTGTTATGGGATGTTTTTCATTATGTATGGATGGTTATTTTTATGACATCTATTATCATTATCACATTTTATTTCTGATGTTGTGACTCTTGGCATGTTATATTATGCGTAATGTAGATCATGTATGTTAGGTGCTATGTATGTTGTATGATGTTATCATAAAATATGTATGCATGTGGTGGTTATTTCTATAACAATCATAACTGTCATGTTATTACTCATAGTGTTTACTGACTATTATTTTAATGGTTAATCTTTTTGTGTTCGATCTATTCCTTTATAACACTGGTATTATTCTTAGTACTAACGGTTGTGTTATTCTGTTTTGAAGATCATGCCTCCTAGAGAGTCCAACGAAGCCCGTATGCAACGACTTATCCCCGAAGGGATAGCTGCTGCTATGGCAGCAAATGCTAATGCTAATGCTAATGCGAATAACAACAACCAGGTAGGATGCTCCCACAAAACGTTCATGGCAAGTCGCCCACAGGAATTCAGTGGTACGGAAGGACCCATAGGACTTACCCGTTGGTTCGAGAAAATCGAGTCTATTTTCAGGGTTAGTCGAGTTCGAGAGGAGGACAAGGTTAGTGCATTGACCTGGTGGAACAACTTGGTTAATAGTTTGGGAAATGATGTGGCTTATGGTTTAAATTGGAATAATTTCAAAGAAAGAATGATCACCCGTTATCGTCCCCGGGGTGAGCTTAAGAAGTTAGAGGTTGAACTTAAGAACTTGAAAATGAAGGGCACCGAATTAGATGCCTATGAGCAAAGGTTCTTTGAGTTGACTTTGTTGTGTCCTAATGTCTATGCTGATGAGAATCTTAAGATTGAAGCTTACATTGATGGGTTATCTGAGAAAATTGAGCATAGAGTCGAGTCTAGTGAGCCCCAGACTATCGAGGCTGCTATGTCTATGGCTCATAAACTTAATGATAAGATTTTAAGGAGGAGTAAGGCTACTGTGACTGATGCAAGTGAGGAGGTTGTTAAGAAGACTGATAATGGGAAAAAGGAAGTGGGATAATAACCGCAACCAGAACCAAGGTCAGCAAAAGAAACAAGATAATTCCGGTGCTAGTAACTGAAATCAGCGTGTGTATCCTCGTTGTTATAAGGCTCATGAGGGTTATTGTACGGTTACTTGTAAGAGATGTTCCAAACAGGGACACATTACTAAGGATTGTACGGTGCTTCTGCCAGGTTCTGCTACTCCTGCTGCAGGTGGTAATAATGGTAATAATGCTGGTAATAGAGGTGGAAATGGTAATGGTAATGGGAAGCCGAATAATGGTGGTAATCAGAGAGTTTGTTACGAGTGTGGGAAGGCGGGGCATTTCCGTGATACCTGTGCAAACAAGAAGACTACGGAGAATGCACGTGGAAGAGCATTCAACATTAACGCCAGGGATGCTGAGGAAGATCCTAAACTTGTTACGGGTACGTTCTCGGTCAACGATTTATCAGTTTATGTATTATTTGATTCAGGGGCTGATTTGAGTTTTGTGTCGAGTAAATTAAGTCCAAAAATCAAAACACCGTTAACTCTTTTAGACAATACTTATGTTGTTGAAATAGCTAATGGTAAGGTGCTTACTGCTAAGACTGTGTATCGTAAGTGTAACATAAATTTGGCTGGTAGAGATTTTGAGATAGATTTGGTACCGATTGAACTTGGTAGTTTTGACATTGTTATTGGGATGGATTGGTTGTCTGCGAATCATGCTGAGATTGTGTGTTATGATAAAGCTATTTGTAATACTAATGTGGTTGGAGAGCCGCTGATAGTTTTTGGAGATAAGAAATGCAGACAGTTAAATCTTATTAGCTGTTTGAAAGTTCTTAAACATCTTCGCAAGGGCTGTCATGCTATTCTAGCCCATGTTGTTGATTTCGATAAAGATACGAAGAGCGTTGGTGATGTTCATATTGTTAGAGATTTTTCTGAGGTATTTCCTGAAGATTTACCTGGCCTTCCGCCGTAAAACGCGGTAGAATTTCAAATTGATCTTGTTCCCGGTGCTGCTCCTGTAGCACGTGCTCCTTACCGACTTGCACCTTTCGAACTTCAAGAATTGTCAAGGCAACTCCGTGAGTTGTTAGACAAGGGTTTCATTCATCCTAGTTCGTCCCCTTGGGGAGCTCCTGTTCTGTTTGTTAAGAAGAAGGATGGTTCTTTCCTTTTGTGCATTGATTATCGTGAGTTGAACAAGCTTACTATTAAAAATCGATACCCTCTTCTGAGAATTGATGATCTGTTCGATCAGCTTTAGGGTTCATCTGTCTATTCAAAAATTGATCTTCGTTCCGGCTATCATCAGTTGCGTGTTAAAGAATATGATGTTTCGAAAACTACTTTTCGCACCCGTTACGGTCACTTTGAGTTTCTTGTTATGCCGTTCGGATTGACAAATTCACCTGCTATGTTCATGGACCTCATGAACCGTGTGTGTAGACCCTATCTGGACAAGTTCGTTATTGTGTTCATCGACGACATCCTTATTTATTCGAAGAGTGATGAAGAGCACGAAGAACATTTGAAGTTAGTGCTCGATCTGTTAAGAAAAGAAGAGTTGTACGCTAAGTTTTCTAAGTGTGCTTTCTGGTTACGAGAAGTTCAATTCCTTGGACATATTGTTAGTAAATAAGGGATACAAGTTGATCCTGCTAAGATTGAGGCGATTGAAAAGTGGGAAACTCCGAAAACTCCTACTCAGATTCGTCAGTTCTTAGGATTAGAAGGTTACTATAGAAGGTCCATTCAAGATTTCTCTCGTATAGCGAAACCTCTGACTGCTTTAACGCACAAGGGGAAGAAGTATACGTGGAAGGATGAACAAGAGACTGCTTTTTAGATTTTAAAGAAAAAGTTGGCTACTGCTCTGACATTGTCACTACCTGAGGGTAATGATGATTTTTTTGTTTATTGTGATGCTTCGCGTCAAGGCTTTGGTTGTATTTTGATGTAACAAAAGAAAGTTATTGCGTACGCGTCACGTCAATTGAAGATTCACGAGCAGAATTATACAACTCATGATTTAGAGTTGGGGGCCGTTGTTTTTGCGCTTAAGATTTGGCGACATTATTTGTATGGGGTTAAGAGTACTGTGTACACAGATCACAAAAGTCTTCAACATATCCTCGATCAGAAACAGTTGAACATGAGACAACGAAGATGGATTGAGACGTTGAATGATTACGATTGTGAACTTTTATATCATCCGGGTAAGGCCAATGTTGTGGCTGATGCGTTAAGTCGTAAAGAAAGGGTTGAACCTCGCAGGTTTAGGGCCTTGAATATGACAATTAGAACAAACCTCTCAAGGCAGATTCTTAAGGCACAACAAGAAGCGTTAAAGGAAGAGAATTTTGTGAAAGAGAACGTAAGAGGTATGGCTAAGAAATTTGAGGTACGAGCAGATGGTACTAGATACTTTACGGGACGTCTTTAGGTTCCGAAGTTTGGTGAACTACGACAACTTGTTTTAGATGAGGCTCATAAGTCTAGGTACTCTATTCATCCTGGTTCAGGAAAGATGTATCATGATCTTAAGGAGCTGTATTGGTGGCCTAATTTGAAAGGTGATGTAGTTACGTATGTGGCTAAGTGTTTGACTTGTACTAAGGTTAAAGCTGAACATCAAAAACCGTCTGGACTTTTGGTGCAACCTGAGATTCCTGAGTGGAAGTGGGAAGGAATTACGATGGATTTTATTACTAAGTTACCGAGAGTTGCGGGTGGCTATGACAATATTTAGGTGATTGTTGATCGACTCACTAAGTCGGCTCACTTTTTGCCGATTAGGAAAACATATTCAATGGAGAAGCTTACTCGTTTGTATTTGAAGGAGATTGTCTCTAGACATGGTGTTCCTGTATCTATTATTTCGGACCGAGACAGTCGATTTGTATCGAGGTTTTGGCGATCCTTACAGGAAGCCTTGGGAACTAAGTTAGATATGAGCACCGCTTATCATCCTCAAACGGATGGTCAGAGTGAAAGGACCATTCAGACATTAGAAGATATGTTACGAGCGTGTGTTATTGATTTTGGTAATGGGCGGGATAAATATTTGCCGCTAGCTGAGTTTTCTTATAACAACAGTTATCATGTAAGTATTAAAGCCACACCATTTGAAGCTCTGTATGGTAGGAAGTGTAGGTCTCCCGTTTGTTGGAATGAGGTTGGGGATGCTCAACTCACAGGTCCAGAAATTATCCATGAGACTACCGAGAAGATCGTACAGATTAAGGAAAGATTGAGAACCGCTAGAAGTAGGCAAAAGAGTTATGCCGATAGGGGAAGGAAAGATGTAGAATTTCAAGTTGGTGACCGTGTTATGTTAAAGGTTTCACCTTGGAAAGGTGTGATACGTTTTGGTAAAAGGAGAAAGTTGAGTCCTCATTTTGTTGGACCATTTGAGATCATTGAGAGAGTTAGACCGACGGCTTATCGTTTGAAGTTGCCACTAGAACTCAGTGCTGTTCACGATGTTTTTCATGTATCAAATTTAAAGAAGTGTTTGGCTGAGGCCGATGAGACTATTCCTCTGGAGGAACTTCATGTTGATAAGCAACTACATTTTATTGAGGAGCCTGTTGAAATTATGGATCGAGAAGTTAAGACTCTTAAGCAGAGCCGAATTCCTATTGTCCGGGTTAGATGGAACGCCAGACGCGGTCCCGAGTTCACTTGGGAGCGTGAAGATCAGATGAAGCAGAAGTACCCGCATTTGTTCCCAGATGCTGAGTCAACCCCTGCACCTGCTTAAATTTCGTGATGAAATTTCTGTAACGGGAAGTTACTGTCACGACCCTACTTTTTCCGTTATCTTTTACCGTTAATTATTTAACGACCGTTAACTGTTATTCGTGCCACGTCATTTCTATGACCTATATTATTATTTTTGTAATAATATATATATTAATATTAATTATTATGTGTTATGTGAATATTTGTATTCATATTTTAAGTTACACGTTTCTACGTGTCGCAGATTTCTATCCGGCGTATCTTTTCGGTTTTCATACCAACGGTCGAGCTTTTGGGATTTTTAAATTCTAAATATTTTAAATATGATATTTTAAGATCATATAATTATATATAGTATTTATATTTATTTTTCGTCGCGTAGTTATTATCTCTCCGGATTTTTAATCGCGTAAGCGTGTTTTCGCGTTTCGGGTTTCGTTCGGACTTTCGGGCCACAAGGAATTATCATTTATCAAGATTGGCCCACTATGGGGCCCACCCCATCCCAATTTCGGCCGAATGAATGGGAGGGGAGTATACTCCCATTTGTTTTATTTTTGCAACATTATTATTTTTCCATTCCACTTTTATCTAAACCTAACCTTAAAACTTTTGCTCTCCTTCCTCCCTTCCTTCTTTTTGGAGATGGCACCCACCACCAACATCATCATCATCATTCAATCTTGCTTGGATCAAGGATTAAATAGCATCAATGTGTTCCTCTCAATCTCCTCTACGCGATTATACTTCTTGATTATCGTTTAGGGTATAAACCCTAACCCTAGAATTTTTAATTTTTCATTATTTTTCTGTTTTTGATGTCTATTTTAATAGTATGATGATTACTTGTTGTTGTAATGATGTTTGTATGCGTAGAGTTACTCAAATACATATGTTTTCGGTTTGATTTAATTGGGACAGCAGCTTGTACGTTCTTTTCTGGTATTTTAACTGTTATAAAAGTGAAAATAAAGTATCTAGATGAGTTCCTCTCATCAAGACATTAATTTTAGACTCCGGATTCATGTCGTTTCGATTTTCGGAGCCCTAAATATGATCAAATGGTATTTTGTTAAGATTGAAATGTGATATTTATATGAACCAGGTTTGGTCCAACTTTGTGACCATATTTGGTGACTTTAGGGTGTGTTAGTGTGTTAGGATTAATGATGGGACGAACTTTCATGTTCGGGTCATCTAAATCCAAGCCACGAATCACCCGTTATGGCTAAAACACGATTTTGATTGAATTGAAGTTCCAAGTGGTGTCATGGCTTGAAATGACCCGTCCATATTACTATAAATGTAGTACATTCTCATTGGTCCCATAGCGAGGTATTTGACCTCTATATGATACGTTTTAGAAAATATTGCATTCGTTTCATAAAAAGCACACCATTATTATACATAATGCATGTTTTAAACAAGTGGGCGATTATTTAAGAAATAATCCCCAAAATACATCGGTTTCCAAATACTGCACACGTGACGTAACAGTCGAATATAATACATGACAAAGATTTTATTGAATGCAACACTTTATTTAAATAAAAGTATGAGACTCCATGCACAGCTTGCTCAGATAATGCAACAACGGAAGACTTTCTTAAGGACCTGAGAATAAACATGCATAAACAGTCAACACAAAGGTTGGTGAGATATATAGGTTTATCATCGATATAAATATAGACCACAAGATTTCATAGTTATAAATATATGTACACTCGCAAGTGTATAAAAGTATTCTATAAGTTGTTGAGCGCTTCGGTAACCATACTTAACCATTAATGTGGCATATTCCCTTTATTATGAAATCTCCCTACACTGTATCAAGTGTAGTAAAAACGAAGTACTATGCAACCGTTTACGATACTAGAGCGACTAGCCCGGTTGGGGTTGTCAAACCCGATAGATCTATCAATAGGATTCGCGTATACATGTTCTTACAACATGTAAATATTAGTTACCAAGCTATTAGGGAAGATATGCAAAGTGGTTGAAACATCCCAACCCGTATTCCATACGATAATTTTTTTTTATATAATACACATTTACGCGCCAATTAAATATGTAAACCATTCCACAAGTTCCATTTAAACGTACATCAATTTAAATGTTTACAAAAGGCACGAAGGCCATTAATTAAGTTTAATACAAGTTTGACCCACTACAATGATAGTTTATAATCCAAACGACACTCGAGCATGGTTTGGGGCTAAACTACCCAAAACGTTAGGCCAACTTCAAAAGCTAACACCAAAAGCACCCCCCGACAACATAAGCGGGAGACCACTAGTCCAAACGTATGCCCTTACCCTTGTCCAAGCCGGAACCTATAAAATGGGAAACAACGAGAGGGTAAGCAAGGCTTAGTGAGTGCAACAATTATACATACATATATATAACCTACTTACTTGCAAACACTTACCAAATCCACATACAGGCTAGTTACATAATTAGCATACCTTTCACATGTATAACGCTAAGTATCACGATAACAAGGCTAGTATAACAATAGCATATAACACAACAATACAATATGCTAAAACACAAGTATAACGATGATGTTCACAACATCCATAGTACTCAAGATCTCAAGGCTAGCCCAACGAATGGTATCGTCAACATCAAACTTAAATCCCATTCGCCTATATTAATGTGGTATCGTCAACACCGAACTTTAAACCCACATATGAGGTATCGTCAACAACGAACTTTAAGCCCTCATCAACGTCACTATAATAATCGTATGGCATCGTCAACATCGAACTTTAAGTCCATACGTGTGAGGTATCGTCAACAACGAATTTTAAACCCTCGTCAATAACATAATATACTCTAGGGTATGGTATCTTCAACAACGAACTTCAACTCATACCCCACAAGTAAATAAATTATATACATGCATATATAATAATTCCACTCACCTTAACACTTTGGTGGTGATTCAAATGCTTCCGTACACTTCGAGCAAAGTACCTAATACATAGGTACACATTCAATACACAACTAATGGCTTTTACCACATTACTTATACTTTGAGCATTTAATGACCCAATTCGCATTAAATGACTCAAACACACCCAAAACCGCCCTTAAATGGACAAGACTCGACTTTAATCACAAAGGCTAGTGAATTAAAGTCTACTAACTTCAATTAACACAAACTTAGGGTAATCCATACCCATTTCATCTAATTAGGTCAACTAGTACATTTTGACCCATTTTATATTACTTAGACTCACAATCAAGTCAAACTTACCCATTAACACTTCTTTCATAAATCTAAAAGTGCATTAGTGACTAACAACACCATTTGACACTTACAACCTCAAATCACAAGGCTAAAACCCTAGATTGTAGCTATTAGGGTTTTATTACAACAACATAACTCAAATTCACCCATTTTACCACCAAATGGGTCTTACAAATCTCTAGTAACCAAAACCCTAGCCATTACCCAATTAAAACTTAAAACATAAAGTTAGAACTTACCAAGACTATCCTCTTGTAGCTAACAACAAGGAGAACAACTTTAATTCTTGCTCCTAGGTTTGATTCACAAATCTTCACCTTCAAATCCCAAGATTAATCTAAGTGGGTTTTGTGTTTTGGGAGAGAAATTGGAAAGAAAAGAGAAAAGGAAATGAAATAAATGGATAAGTGGCTATGATTTAATGCTCCAATCTGATCTACACGCGAAAAGACCAAATTACCCCAAAAACCCTTTTAAATTGAGTAGAAATCGGAGTCAGAACAGCAGAGATGCCGCGGCGCGGTCCGTTTGTCGCGGCGCGATGTATCGAAGGAAAAACTACCCCTTTTATCCCTCCTCCTGATCTGGAATTGCTTTATATGCCGCGGCGCGGACCCCTTTGTCGCGGCGCGGCTTAAGGCTGCATCTGAACAGCTCGATCACCTTTAGACGTGTACTGGAAAACGGGATGTTACAACTCTCCCCCACTTAAATCGAAGCGCGTCCTCGCGATCCAAGTCGCATGACAAGAAGGAAGATAAACCAACACAAACTCTTCGGGCTCCCAAGTAAACTCGGAACCCTTACTCCGACGCTATTGAACTTTAAAAGTCCTAACCTCTTTATGTCTCAACCTTTTGACCTTCTCATCAAGTATGGAAATCGGTTCCTCAATATATTCTAACTTATTGTTTAGCTCGATCTCGTCTAATGGCACCCAAGATGAATCATCCGCAAGACACTTACGGAGATGGGAAACATGAAATGTATTATGGATCCCAGCAAGCTCTTCGTATAATTCCAAACGATACGCGACTTCACCAACACAAGCTAAAACCTTAAATGGTCCAATAAACAGAGGAGCTAACTTTCCTCGTTTCCGGAATCGAATAATACCTTTCCATGGCGAAAGCTTAAGCATCACCATGTCACCTTCTTGAAATTCGATCGTTCGTCTACTTTTGTCGACATACGACTTTTGCCTATCTTGAGCCTTCTTCAAATGCTCTCGAATCATATCAATCTTACTATTCGTCTCTAAAACCAAATCGGTACTCCCGATTTCCTTTTGTCCCACTTCACCCCAACAAATCGGGGTTCGACACCTTCGCCCATAAAGCATCTCATAAGGTGGCATCCCAATACTAGTATGATAACTATTATTGTACGAGAATTCCACCAAAGGTAAGTGCTCGTCCCAACTACCACCAAAATTGATAATACATGCCCGTAACATATCCTCCAACATTTGATTCGTACGTTCAGTTTGACCGTCCATTTGAGGATGATACACCGTGCTCAATTTCAATTGCATACCCATATCCTCATGAAACTTTTCCCAAAATCGAGATGTAAAACGAGTATCTCGATCCGAAACAATCGATATAGGAACACCGTGTCGAGAGATGACTTCCTTGATAAACAACTTAGCCAAGGTCTCCGACGATATCGCTTCCTTAATGGGAAGAAACAAAGCACTCTTCGTCAGTCGATCAACTATAACCCAAATCGAATCAAACTGGGTTCTCGCCGTTTTAGGTAACTTTGTGATGAAATCCATGCTAATGTGCTCCCATTTCCATTTCGGGATTTCTAACGGTTGTAACTTACCATACGGCTTTTGGTGCTCGGCTTTAACTTGCAAACACGTGACGCATTGCTCAATATACATCACAACATCACGTTTCATGCCCGACCACCAATAATCTTTCCTTAAATCAAGATACATTTTTGTTGCGCCTGGATGAATGGAATACTTTGACTTATGTGCTTCATCAAGTAGCACTTGTCGATAATCTCCCATCTTAGGCACCCACACTCTTCCTTGAAAAGACAACAAACCCCGCGAGCCCATAGTAATGAACTCCGATTGTCCCACAATTCGCTCCGCATGCTTGTTGTGAACGTAAGCCTCTATTTGAATCACACCGAGTTTTTCAAGAAAATCGTTAGTAATAATCATACGTAACAATCCCAATCGTAACGTCGGGTGATGACTCTTTCGACTTAACGCATCCGCGACCACATTCGCCTTGACCGGATGATAAAGTATCTCACAATCATAGTCTTTTACCACATCCATCCACCTACGTTGACGATAATTCAAATCTCGTTGATTAAAGAGATGTTTCAAACTCTTATGATCCGAATAAATCGTACACTTGACACCATACAAGTAATGGCGCTAAATTTTCAACGCATGCACAACCGCCGCTAACTCAAGATCATGGGTCGGATATCTCGTCTCGTGTTCCTTTAATTGTCGAGAGGCATAAGCGATGACTTTACCTCTTTGCATTAGAACACACCCGAGTCCATTTAACGAAGCATCACAATAAACCCTCATGTCTTCCACTCCTTCTGGCAATACTAACACCGGAGCTTGACACAACTTCTCTTTTAGCAATTGAAAAGCAATTTCTTGCTCGTCCTCCCAATTAAATCTCGCGTTCTTCCTTGTCAACTTCGTCAATATAGAAGCGATTTTAGAAAAGTCTTGGATAAACCGACGATAATAACCGGCCAATCCGAGAAAACTCCAGATTTCCGTAGGCGTAGTCGGTTGTCTCCAACTCTTCACCGTCTCTATCTTCCCCGGATCTACTTGAATGCCGTCTTTGTTCACAATGTGACCATGGAATTGAACCTCCCTTAGCCAAAATTCACATTTGGAGAACTTAGCATACAACTTCTCCTTTCGTAACGTCTTCAATACTTCACGCAAATGACGTTCATGCTCGTTCATAATTTTTGAGTAGACTAGTATGTCGTCAATGAACACAATCACCGACTTGTCCAACATAGGTTGGCACACTCGGTTCATAAGATCCATGAATGCCGCCGGTGCATTCGTAAGACCAAAAGGCATAACTACAAACTCAAAATGCCCATAACGTGTTCGAAAAGCCGTTTTCTCAATATCTTCCTCACGGACCCGCATTTGGTGATAGCCGGACCGTAGGTCAATCTTTTAGAAATATGTCGCACCTTGGAGTTGGTCAAACAAATCGTCAATCCGAGGCAATGGATAACGATTTTTAATTGTCACCTTATTTAACTCCCGATAATCGATGCACATTCGCATACTACCATCCTTATTTTTCACGAATAAAACTGGAGCGCCCCATGGCGAAGTACTCGGTCGAATAAAACCCTTCTCAAGTAACTCTTGGGTTTGATTTAACAACTCTTGCATTTCCGTTGGTGCTAAACGATAAGGAGTTTTAGCAATGAGAGTAGCTCCCGGAACCAACTCTATACGAAATTCAACTTGTCTTTCTGACAGAACACCCGGTAACTCGTCCGGAAAAACGTCTTCGAATTCACTAACCACCGGAATTTCATGGATGGGGGGTGACTCATCGCGAGTATCAACAACATGGGCAAGAAAAGCCATGCCACCACTAACAAGAAAACGACGTGCCCGTGCAAAAGAACATAACGTCACAAGCCTTCTTCGTTTATCACCGTGAATAATTAACTCTCCCCCACTAGGGGTCTTCACACGAATAGATTTCTCATGGCACGCGATATCGGCTCTGATAATGCTAAAAACGAACATATATTTCATAGCATTATTCCTCAAGAAAGACAAGCTTTTAGTTGAAATTGTTCTATTTACAAGTGATATTCGTTTAAATAATAAAAGGTGAAGACAAAAGACAGATTCGACGAATTGAAGACGCAAACGACCAAAAAGCTCAAAAGTACAAAAGACAATCAAAGAGGTTCCAATTATTGATAAGAAACGTCTCGAAATTACAAGAGTACAAGATTCAAAACGCAAAGTACAAGATATTAAATTGTACGCAAGGACGTTCGAAAATCCAGAACCGGGACATGAGTCAACTCTCAACGCTCGACGCAACGGACTAAAAATTACAAGTCAACTATGCACATAAATATAATATAATATATAAATAATTCTTAAAAATTATATATATATTATATTAATATTTAAAACCGTCGGCAAGAAAGACTCCAAAAGGGACTGAGCTGTAATTTCAATCTCCGCGACTCGCGGAGTTTGAAGGCCAAAAATGCCGCGAGTCGCGGAGCCCCAAATTTTGAAACTCCCTATAAAGCCAACCGAATTCTGAGCATTTTTCATCATCTTTTTTTCCTTCTTCTCTCAATATTTCGTATATATTTATATTTATATTTTAATTTTAATTTTAATTTTAATTTTAATCCTAATAATAAGGGTATGTTAGCGAATGTTGTAAGGGTGTAAGTCGAAATTCTGTCCGTGTAACGCTACGCTATTTTTAATCATTGTAAGTTATGTTCAACCTTTTTAATTTAATGTCTCGTAGCTAAGTTATTATTATGCTTATTTAATCCGAAGTAATCATGATGTTGGGCTAATTACTAAAATTGGGTAATTGGGCTTTGTACCATAATTGGGGTTTGGATAAAAGAACGACACTTGTGGAAATTAGACTATGGGCTATTAATAGGTTTTATATTAACTAAACAATACCTTGTTAATTTAATATACAAACTTATAATTCGACGTATTTATATATAACCACATACGCTTGACTGGGTACGGTGGGCGGGATATCTATAGATACCAATAATTATTCATTTTATCGGATACGGAACTGGATTAATAGTTAATAGACTTGTTGAAACAGGGGTGAATTACATTCAAGGGTAATTGGTGTAATTGTTAACAAAGTAGTAAAACCTTGGTTTACACGCAGTCGATAACCTGGTGTATTCATTAAACAAAGTATTAAAACCTTGTTACAATTCGAATCCCCAATTAGTTGGAATATTTAACTTCGGGAATAAGAATAATTTGACGAAGGCTTTCACTCTTTATATTTATGACTGATGGACTATTATGGATAAATCCGTATGGACATATTAAATAATCCAGGACAAAGGACAATTAACCCATGGGCAATAAAACTAAAATCAACACGTCAAACATCATGATTACGGAAGTTTAAATAAGCATAATTCTTTTATTTCATATTTAATTTCCTTTATTTTATATTTAATTGCACTTCTAATTATCGCATTTTTATTGTTATTATATTTTAATTGCATTTTTAATTATTGTACTTTTTAATTATCGCAAGTTTATTTTATCGCACTTTTATTATTCGCAATTTCATTATCGTTATTTACTTTATGCTTTAATTTAAGTCTTGTATTTATTTTTATTATTTTACATTTGTTTTTAACTGCGACTAAAGTTTTAAAATCGACAAACCGGTCATTAAACGGTAAAAACCCCCTTTATAATAATAATAATATTACTTATATATATATATTTGTATTTTTATAAAAGTAAACTAATATAGCGTTAAGCTTTGTTTAAAAAGATTCCCTGTGGAACGAACCGGACTTACTAAAAACTACACTACTGTACGATTAGGTACACTGCCTATAAGTGTTGTAGCAAGGTTTAAGTATATGCATTCTCTAAATAAATAAATATCTTGTGTAAAATTGTATCGTATTTAATAGTATTTCTAGTAAAATTTAATAATATTTTATACCCCTTAGCTTTAACATCAAGTATTTTTGGCGCCGCTGCCGGGGAAGCTCTTAAAAGCCGGAAGCGCAACGCTAATATAAAAAAAAGAAAGAAAAAAAAAGATTTTTAGTTTACTTTTATTAAAATTCATTTTTATAAAAATACGTTTTAAATATTCGAAAATATAAAAAAAAAAACAAAAATATAAATATTTTTAAGATTTTGTTAAATATTTAAGTTTTATAAAGTTTCTTTATTTTTATATAAGTTTTATTTAAGTATTTTGTTTTTATTTAAAACATAAAAAAAATATATATATATAAATCTAGCTTTAGGATTTTTATTTATAAAATTATAAAGTAGTTCAATTTTTATTTAAAGTTTTTAAAATATAAGTTTTTATTATATATAAATTTTAGATTTTAAAACAGAAAAAAAAATATAAAACAGAAAAAAAAGGAAAAAAAAGAAAAACGCGTCGAATATTTAAACCTGTCAGCTGAATTCTGGAACCCCGCGACTCGCGGGGTTTGCTGCTTTAAATACCGCAACTCGCGGAGTTTCCCTGACACGCTGACAGAACCCTAATTCAGCATTAATTACGGGTAATTATTAATTATTATTACTATTTAACCCTAATTATTATTATTATTATAATTAGTTTTATTATTACTTTTAATTTTTATTTAATTTATGTATTTAGTATTAATTAGTTTAATTAATTTATAAAATTAGTAGTTTTAATAAATAAATAATATTAAAATAATATTTTTATAAAAATTATAATTTTTACAACTTTTTGTATTTTTTTATATTTTGTCCCTTTTTAATCGTTTTAGCGTAATATTTGTATTTTTAGCTCATATTTAGTTTTAAACTTAGTTTTTGCCATAGTTATTTTTACCTCTAGATTTTTAGGCTTTGCCGTAAAATCCCTTAAGTGCTTTTTCTTTAGACTAAGATATAATGACCCTCATTTTTCCATCTATATAATGCCCGAACAAAAGATTTAAGTATAATGAATAAACTCTAAGTACTAATAAAAGGTCATTATATACATACGAAATTAATGAACGTTAAACGAATAATAAATTTTATTCAACAACGTACGCGTAAGAATTTTTATAAAAAAAAAAAATTTATGTCATAACATGATTACATATAAAATACTTATATTAATTTTGTATTTAGTTAATATATTATACAATTAATAAATACAAGTATATATAAATGTAGTAACATATATAAAACTAATAAAATTATAAAGTAATAATTTAATTAAATAAAAACCACATTTAGTAATTATAATTTTATAAATACCGAATATATATTTATATTTATCAAAATTCGTATTTAATAATTAAATAAAAATAGAAATTTAGTTAGTTAACATTTTTAGAACTATGAAATATATATATATATATATATATATATATATATATATATATATATATATATATATATATATATATATATATATATATATATATATATATATATATATATATATATATTTTATTTTATTTTTTTTAAAAGTGGTATTTTTTTATATATAAACTAGATCTAGATCCACTTTTATTTATTTTATTTCTACTTTTAACTTTACTTTTATTTATTTATATTTTGAAATGGTGGCATGACTGGCCATAAATACTTTTAATTTTTTTACATGACACTAGTTATTTTTTTATATAAACTTTTGTATTTTTTTATTTTCTCTTTAACAAAAATTGTAACTATAAATACCATAGCCTAGTTCACAAATTTTGTACACCAAAAACTTGAAGAATTCTCTCTCAAACCTCTGCAAAAATTATTTTTGTAAGTTCTCTATATTATTTTTATAGTTTTTATTTAGTTTTTATCATATTTTTGTGCTAGTTTTATGTTAAATACCAAATAAATACGAAATTAATTATAATAAATAATTTAAATACATGATAATTAGTATTAAGTATCCTAATGACTATAAAAATTATTTTTATGAATTACACATTCGAATTTATATTTATTAAAAATCAAAAACTGATTTTTTTTATATTCGGTATATATAGATATATAATAAATAAATAGTAAACGATTATATATATATGTTTTTACAATTTTTGCTTATCACATATGTTATACAAGTAATTATAAAAATTAATGTTTGATTTAATTGTCATTTTAAATAATTAATTTGTATTTTCTTTAGTTTTGCTACAGTAGCCGAAAACAGTGTTTTTTAAAATAAAAAGAGAACTAAATGGTATAATATTTTTATGACTACAATAATTAACAGAAACTACTTTGGAACTATTAAGAAAGTTATAAAAATTATTTTTTTGAATTAATGAATATATATTTCTAGTTAATTTCGAATTTAAACTAATAACAATACAAAAGTAGAATTAAATAGTTAAACTATTAATATAATTATACAAATAATTTTTCTAAGCTTAATATACTAATATAAGCTCACGAAAATTATTGGTTGAATTAATTTAGTTGATTTAATAATTATTACTTTATAAACTTTGATTTATTGCAAACCGAAAAAGAAATTAGCAATAAATACTTTTACACCATAACAAAAATTTATAAAATTTTCCTAAGTTTATTTTGATCATTAGAACCTAAGAAAAATATAAGATGTGGTGTTAAACTTGTTTACCTATTTATTTGCATTTTAACTATTAAAACAATTATAAAAAGTAATATTTAATACACAAAACTTAATATTAATGTATAAAAAATTTTTATTATGTTTTATACAAGTTAATTACTGTTATGAAATCAATAAAACACTTGTTAGCATCATTAGATAATTATTGGTGCTTATATTGATCTAAAACATAATTTAAACTATATATATATATATATATATATATATATATATATATATATATATATATATATATATATATATATATATATATATATGTATCCTTACATATATATAATATATATATATTAAACACTTATAAGTAAAGTATATAAAGTGTTGTGTTTCTATACGCACCTAAAAACGTATTGGAACGGTATATTAGATGGGTATAGATCTTGATCTTTCTCGAGTGGATGGACGCTCGAAAGTCTAGGCGGAGAGTTTGGATTACCGAGTTAAAGGATCCTGTGGCTCAGAAACCTATGACCTGAAAAGGCCATTTTAAATTGAAAGTGTTAGATTGGAAGCTTGTCTAGTATGAAAAGCCTTTCCAAAACGATAAACCTTCTTTAAACTTACTATAAAAGAAAATACTTACACTTATCATAATACGGGCAAAACATCTAAACTATTCTCAACTTATTCTTAGGTTGACTTCTCTGTGCTTCGATCATCCATACTTTCTCTTTAAGGAATACTTTCACTCACCGAATTACTAAGGTGACTTTCATAGCCCTACTCTTATTGCTATAGCACTTTTTATACTTACTGGGGTGAGACACATGCTGCTTTTATACTTTAAACAACTTAGACACAAGTACGAACCTAAACTGTACTATGACTAGCTTATGCTACTAAGACCCCACAGTGATATTTTTTAATTGCTTTCAGGATAAGGCATTCTTAATTATTGGGGGTAGGCCTATCGGGAGTAACGTCCCCGATACATTTGACCGCGATGTCTTTGTATTACTTAATAATGATTTAAATATGGTGATAAGGTACTGTCAACTTATCATCGGGGCAACAAAACAAACGTTTAGTCTAAAATATCACGAATCAGTACTACTTTTGGATCTGCGTGATCTACTTTTATAACAAATCTTGTGGTCTAAGAACAAACGGTCAATCATATTTGTTAAACCTATGAATTTCACTCAACCTTTTTGGTTGACACTTTTAGCATGTTTGTCTCAGGTACCGAATGATCAGGACCTCTATATCTACTGCTTATGTGATGACTTACTTGGCTAGGATCAAGACTTATCGCATATTTACTTTTCTGCATTTGAACAATTTATAATTCTTGTAACGACATTAATAATCCTTCCGCTGCAAATTTGGTTTTATTCATATAGTATTTGTTCTCATTTTATAATATGTTGGTATGTATTATGATATTGAATCACATTTCGTCCTGGCCCTAACTGGGGGTGTGATAGATTGGTATCAGAGCATAACCAGGCTGTTATAGAGAACCAGGATTGCATTTTATGTGTGCCTTACTTGTTAGCTAGGGTACCTTAGCGATCTAGGAAACTATAACCTTTCCTGCCTTAGACTTTAAATCACTTAGGATTACCTTAGAATGTTAAAGCAAAGAGTTCAACCCTACCTCTCATTCTTTACAATCCTAGCTTAAAAATCTAATCAAAATCTCTATCTTAATGTTAGGATGTCAAGCTATCATCAAATAAACAAAATGACTCTTTTCAAACCAGCTGAGAAAGATACTGAAGGATCTTCTACCGAAAAATCAGTTCGAAGCCCACTTTATAGTCCTCCTTCACCACCAATGAACTATAGCCCGAACACTCGTTACAACTCGCGTGGGTCTCCCGAATATTATCCAACCCCGAGAAATGAAAGCAAAGGAAAACATCATGCCAATACTGCTGACTCTCATCAACCGATGAATACTCCCAAACGGAATGCTCTTCAAGACCTCCCTAACTACGATAGTGACTTCTCAGGTTATGAGCCTGAAGAAGAGCCTATTAAAGAATCATCTGAAAACTCATCTCGAAAGAGAAAACAACCCGAACCCGTCGCCACTAGAGAAGCCGATCCATTATTTTGTAATAACATGGAACACGTAAGGGTGAAGTCTGATATCCTCAACCTTCAGCGAAGTTGTGATAAGAATAAAGAGTATAGTAGGCGCCAAGTTGCTCGGATAGAAATGCGTCTAAACAACCTAGAAAAAGAAAACACAATCTTGAAAGAAATCATCAAAGAGTCCTTCGACTCTCAAACTGAAAAACTAGAAAAACTTGTGAAAAATAACATGGACAAAGTAATGGAGACAGTAATGAAAGTGAAGACTGAGGAAGAACGGAATACCCGTTGGGGAAAGCAATCTCTTGCCTACCTCCAAGAACTAGTTGAGTCTAAGATAAAAATAGAGAAAAACCGAATCAATCATCAACTGGCTATCAAGGATTTCAACAACAACTTTGTCAACAGCCGCATCACTAACCTCTACGATAATTTTGAATACCTCCACGAGAAACAAAAGGAGAAAAATGAAAAGATAGAGAAATTTATGAAGGAAGCTGAGAACGAGAAAAAGAAGAACTAAAACCTACCTTTTGTTTTCCTATTTTCCATTTACCCATCTATGTAAAGGCTTATGCCTAAACTTTTTCCGTTCCAAACTCGTGTAATAAAGGCTTATATAATGCCTCGTTTCCAATAATGTTAAGTGTTTATTTAAGCATATTGTCTTATTCACCTATGTGTGTTGTGCAAACGTTATAAATCATGATTGTAAACTTATAACATCTTGATTCTTCAACTAATAATGTATTTATGTATTGAAGATCAATGGCTCACTCAACTCGTGGTAACAACAACAACAACAACAACAATCTTATACCAAATGTCACTCTTTCTACTGAGCAATTTCAATTGTTGCTAGCGGCCACCCAAAGCAATAACAATAACAACAACAATCATAATGTTCCTTCTAAAACTTGCTCCTATAAAGATTTTAAGAACTGTAACCACCCACTTTTAGTGGAAAAGAAGAAGCCGTAGAACTGGTCCGATGGTTTGAAAAGCTAGAATCAATCTTCCGTATCTGTAACTGAGGAGATAATGATCGAGTGAAGTTTTCCACAAGTTCACTCACTGGCAATGCTATGACATGGTGGACTGCTCATGCCAAATCTGTGGGAATAGATAATGCTAATACTACCCCATGGGATGAACTCAAAGGCATGATGATCACTAAGTTTTGCCCAAGAAGTCAAGTCCAAAAGCTCGAGGCTGAGTACTGGGAACTCAGAGTTAAAGGAACCGATATCGAAAGCTATACCAATCGTTTTTTGGAGCTTTCTACCTTATGTCCCGAAATGTTCCCAACTGAAGCCCGCAGGATAGAGCGGTATATCGAGGGTCTACCCGAGGATGTTCAAGGGAATGTGATTTCTGCCGAGAAGGTTACTGTGGATGCTGTGATCCACATGGCACAGAGTTTAATGATGGCTAAACGTAGGAGAGTTTCGGTTAATAAACAAGTCGAAGTTAAAAAACGGTGACAATAAGAGGAAATTTGAACCATCTCAGGGTTCAGCTCAAAATGTTAATAAGAAACCGATGAATGGTACGAGACCCGGTTATCAGGGTACTAGTCCGTTTTGTTCTAAATGTGAAAGGCATCATCCGGGAAAGTGCACTGCTGTGTGTACAATATGTAAGAAGATAGGCCATGCTGCAAAGACTTGTAGAACCCTACCTCAGAATAGAGCCATTGTTCCGGCTAGAGCTCCTCCAACATGCTATACTTGTGGTGAAAAGGGGCATATTAGCCCGAGTTGTCCAAAGAAGAAAGATACTCCAGCTACTAGAGCAAATGCTACTGCCAAAGGTCGTGCTTTTGTGATTACTACTGCAGAAGCCAGTGATGAGGATGAGGTCATTACCGGTACGTACCTCGTTAATAATTGTTATGCCACTATTTTATTTGATACGGGAGCCGATAAGAGTTATGTGTCAAATGAGTTTTGCACCCTTTTTACTGAAAAGCCCCAAACCCTACAAACCAGACGGTTAGTAGAAGTGGCTAATGGGAAGTTAATGAAAGTTGATAAAATATATAAAAACTGCAACCTAATTCTAGCCGATAAGGAATTCAAGATAGACCTTTTGCCGGTCGAGCTAGGTAGTTTCGATGTAGTGGTTGGAATGGATTGGTTAGGTCCATTGAGAGCAGCCATCATGTGTTTCGATAAGACCGTTCAAATTCCGTTAGGAAGTGGAGAAACTCTTATTATCCAAGGTGAACGAAGTTGTTCCAATCTTAATATCATCTCATGTCTTAAAGCCCGTAAGTACCTTGTGAAAGGTTACTCCGCCTTACTAGCTCACGTTAAAATGATCGAATCCGAAGAAACGCGTATTGAAAACGTCCCGGTTGTTAAAGATTTTCCCGATGTGTTTCCCGAAAATCTCCCTGGTCTTCCACCGCCTCGTCAAGTTGAATTTCAAATCGATTTATCTCCAGGTGCTGCACCCATTGCTAAAGCACCGTATCGTTTAGTACCTTCCGAAATGAAGGAACTTTCTAACCAACTCCAAGAACTTTTGGATCTAGGTTTTATTCGTCCAAGTTCGTCCCCGTAGGGAGCTCCTATCTTATTTGTCAAAAAGAAGGATGGTACTTTGAGAATGTGTATTGATTACCGAGAACTCAACAAGCTTACCATAAAGAACCGTTACCCATTACCTCGCATTGATGATCTATTCGACCAACTTCTAGGGTCAAGCGTTTATTCTAAGATTAATTTAAGATCCAGTTATCACCAGCTCAGAGTCAAGGAGTCCGACATTCCTAAGACTGCATTCCGCACCTGATACGGACATTACGAATTTTGTGTTATGCCTTTCGGTTTAACCAATGCTCCAGCCATATTTATGGATCTTATGAACCGTGTTTGCAAGCCTTACCTTGATAAATTCGTTATTGTTTTCATCGACGACATCTTGATCTATTCTAAAAGCGAGAAAGAACATGAGTAACATTTACGATTGATTCTTGAACTCTTAAGAAAAGAAAAACTCTACGCAAAATTTTCTAAGTGTGAGTTTTGGCTTAGAACCATACAATTCCTTGGACATGTTGTAGATAGTAATGGAATACATGTTGATCTCGCTAAAATCACCGCTGTTCAGAATTGGGAAGTGCCAAAGACTGCGAAGCATATTCGCCAATTTTTGGGACTTGCCGATTACTACCGAAGATTTATTAAAGATTTTTCTCTTCTTGCAAAGCCTCTCACCAAGTTAACTCACAAAGGGAAGAAATTCGAGTGGTCCGAAGAACAAGAGTCTGCATTTAAGATTCTGAAAGAGAAGTTGACCACTGCTCCGATCTTATCTTTACCTGAAGGTTCCGACGATTTTGTTGTCTACTGCGATGCCTCGAAACAAGGGTTCGGTTGTGTTCTAATGCAACGCAAGAAGGTTATCGCTTATGCCTCCCGACAATTAAAGAAACATGAAGTTAATTACACCACACACTATTTGGAGTTAGGTGCTGTGGTATTCGCTCTGAAGATGTGGCGACATTATCTATACGGTACTAAGTTTACGATATTCATCGACCATAAGAGTCTTCAGCATGTCTTTAATCAGAAACAGCTAAACATGAGACAGAGACGATGGCTCGAATTGTTAAATGATTATGATTGTGAACTAAAGTATCATCCGGGAAAGGCAAATGTAGTTGCCGATGCTCTAAGTCGAAAGGACGAAGTTAGGCGTGTTCGTGCCTTGAATCTTAAGATCAAATCGAATCTCATCTCTCGAATCTGCGAAGTTCAAGTTGAAGCTATCAAACCTACACTTATCGAAGGAGAAGGACCTATAAATTTCGAAAACCAACTGCAAGTTAAGTCCAATGGTACAAGATACTTTGGTAATAGAATTTGGGTTCCTCGTTATGGTAATCTCCGTGAACTAGTCTTGGATGAAGCACATAAGACTAGGTATTCTATTCATCCCGGTTCTAGTAAAATGTATCAGGATGTGAAAGAGTTCTACTGGTGGCCCAACATGAAAGGCGACATTGCTACTTATGTGAGTAAGTGTCTTACTTGTTAGAAAGTCAAAGCCGAGCACCAAAAGCCTTCTTGTCTTCTAACTCAACCCGATATTCCACAGTGGAAGTGGGATGGTATAGCTATGGACTTTATCACAAAATTGCCTAAGACTGCAAATGGCAATGATACGATTTGGGTCATAGTTGATCGTCTCACTAAGTCTGCACATTTCATACCAATCAAAGAGACAGACAGAATGGAAAAGTTAGCTCGACTCTATGTTAAAGAGATTGTTACTCGTCATGGTGTCCCTACTTCTATTATCTCGGATCGCGATAGTCGATTTACTTCCAATTTCTGGAAATCCTTGCAAGCGTCTCTTGGAACTCGACTCGACATGAGTACAGCTTATCATCAGCAAACGGACGGTCAAAGTGAACGAACTATCCAAACTTTGGAGGATATGCTACGAGCATGTGTTATCGATTTCGGTAAAGGGTGGGATAAACACCTACCTTTAGTCGAGTTTTCTTACAACAACAACTATCACTCTAATATTAAAGCTGCACCATTCGAAGCTTTATACGGTCGCAAATGTAGATCTCCGTTGTGTTGGGATGAACTCGAGGACAGACAATTAACTGGTCCTGAACTTATTCATGAAACTTCCGAAAAGATCGTGCAAATCAAGAAGCTTTTAGAAACCGCTCGTAGTCGACAAAAGAGTTATGCCGACCCTCACCGAAAACCGTTAGAATTCCAAGTTGGAGATAATGTTATGTTAAAAGTATCTCCTTGGAAAGGTGTTATCCGCTTCGGTAAACGAAGTAAACTCAGTCCGTGTTATTTTGGACCTTTCAAAGTTATTCAAAGAATCGGTCCCATTGCGTATCGATTAGAACTTCCAGCTGAACTAAGTCAAGTACATGATGTGTTTCATGTCTCAAATCTGAAAAAGTGTCTCGCCGAAGATACTCTTGTTATTCCTTTGGATGATATCCGCATTGATGAGCAAATGCACTTTGTCGAAGAACCTATAGAGATTATGAAAGAAGAGGTCAAAGAGACTCGTAAGAGCAACATACCTATTGTTAAAGTCCGTTGGAATTCGCGTAGAGGCCCCGAATATACCTGGGAACGCAAAGACCAAATGATACGAAAATACCCCCATCTCTTCCCAACTGTTGATGAAGCAGACGAGAACTCCACTTAAAACTTCGAGACGAAGTTTTCATTAACGGGGAGGTACTATAACGACCCTCATTTTTCCATCTATATAATGCCCGAACAAAAGATTTAAGTATAATGAATAAACTCTAAGTACTAATAAAAGGTCATTATATACATACGAAATTAACGAACGTTAAACGAATAATAAATTTTATTCAACAACGTACGCGTAAGAATTTTTATAAAAAAAAAAAAAATTTATGTCATAACATGATTACATATAAAATACTTATATTAATTTTGTATTTAGTTAATATATTATACAATTAATAAATACAAGTATATATAAATGTAGTAACATATATAAAACTAATAAAATTATAAAGTAATAATTTAATTAAATAAAAACCACATTTAGTAATTATAATTTTATAAATACCGAATATATATTTATATTTATCAAAATTCGTATTTAATAATTAAATAAAAATAGAAATTTAGTTAGTTAACATTTTTAGAACTATGAAATATATATATATATATATATATATATATATATATATATATATATATATATATATATATATATATATATATATATTTTAAAGTAGTATTTTTTTATATATAAACTAGATCTAGATCCACTTTTATTTATTTTATTCCTACTTTTAACTTTACTTTTATTTATTTATATTTTGAAATGGTGGCATGACTGGCCATAAATACTTTTAATTTTTTTACAAGACACTAGTTATTTTTTTATATAAACTTTTGTATTTTTTTATTTTCTCTTTACCAAAAATTGTAACTATAAATACCATAGCCTAGTTCACAAATTTTGTACACCAAAAACTTGAAGAATTCTCTCTCAAACCTCTTCAAAAATTATTTTTGTAAGTTCTCTATATTATTTTTATAGTTTTTATTTAGTTTTTATCATATTTTTGTGCTAGTTTTATGTTAAATACCAAATAAATACGAAATTAACTATAATAAATAATGTAAATACATGATAATTAGTATTAAGTATCCTAATGACTATAAAAATTATTTTTATGAATTATACATTCGAATTTATATTTATTAAAAATCAAAAACTGATTTTTTTTATATTCGGTATATATAGATATATAATAAATAAATAGTAAACGATTATATATATATATGTTTTTACAATTTTCGCTTATCACATATGTTATACAAGTAATTATAAAAATTAATGTTTGATTTAATTGTCATTTTAAATAATTAATTTGTATTTTCTTTAGTTTTGCTACAGTAGCCGAAAACAGTATTTTTTAAAATAAAAAGAGAACTAAATGGTATAATATTTTTATGACTACAATAATTAATATAAACTACTTTGGAACTATTAAGAAAGTTATAAAAATTATTTTTTTGAATTAATGAATATATATTTCTAGTTAATTTCGAATTTAAACTAATAACAATACAAAAGTAGAATTAAATAGTTAAACTATTAATATAATTATACAAATAATTTTTCTAAGCTTAATATACTAATATAAGCTCACGAAAATTATTGGTTGAATTAATTTAGTTGATTTAATAATTATTACTTTATAAACTTTGATTTATTGCAAACCGAAAAAGAAATTAGCAATAAATACTTTTACACCATAACAAAAATTTATAAAATTTTCCTAAGTTTATTTTGATCAGTAGAACCTAAGAAAAATATCAGATGTGGTGTTAAACTTGTTTACCTATTTATTTGCATTTTAACTATTAAAACAATTATAAAAAGTAATATTTAATACACAAAACTTAATATTAATGTATAGAAAATTTTTATTATGTTTTATACAAGTTACTTACTGTTATGAAATCAATAAAACACTTGTTAGCATCATTAGATAATTATTGGTGCTTATATTGATCTAAAACATAATTTAAACTATATATATATATATATATATATATATATATATATATATATATATATATATATATATATATATATATATATATATATATATATATATATGTATCCTTACATATATATAATATATATATATTAAACACTTATAAGTAAAGTATATAAAGTGTTGTGTTTCTATACGCACCTAAAAACGTATTGGAACGGTATATTAGATGGGTATAGATCTTGATCTTTCTCGAGTGGATGGACGCTCGAAAGTCTAGGCGGAGAGTTTGGATTACCGAGTTAAAGGATCCTGTGGCTCAGAAACCTATGACCTGAAAAGGCCATTTTAAATTGAAAGTGTTAGATTGGAAGCTTGTCTAGTATGAAAAGCCTTTCCAAAACGATAAACCTTCTTTAAACTTACTATAAAAGAAAATACTTACACTTATCATAATACGGGCAAAACATCTAAACTATTCTCAACTTATTCTTAGGTTGACTTCTCTGTGCTTCGATCATCCATACTTTCTCTTTAAGGAATACTTTCACTCACCGAATTACTAAGGTGACTTTCATAGCCCTACTCTTATTGCTATAGCACTTTTTATACTTACTGGGGTGAGACACATGCTGCTTTTATACTTTAAACAACTTAGACACAAGTACGAACCTAAACTGTACTATGACTAGCTTATGCTACTAAGACCCCACAGTGATATTTTTTAATTGCTTTCAGGATAAGGCATTCTTAATTATTGGGGGTAGGCCTATCGGGAGTAACGTCCCCGATACATTTGACCGCGATGTCTTTGTATTACTTAATAATGATTTAAACATGGTGATAAGGTACTGTCAACTTATCATCGGGGCAACAAAACAAACGTTTAGTCTAAAATATCACGAATCAGTACTACTTTTGGATCTGCGTGATCTACTTTTATAACAAATCTTGTGGTCTAAGAACAAACGGTCAATCATATTTGTTAAACCTATGAATTTCACTCAACCTTTTTGGTTGACACTTTTAGCATGTTTGTCTCAGGTACCGAATGATCAGGACCTCTATATCTACTGCTTATGTGATGACCTACTTGGCTAGGATCAAGACTTATCGCATATTTACTTTTCTGCATTTGAACAATTTATAATTCTTGTAACGACATTAATAATCCTTCCGCTGCAAATTTGGTTTTATTCATATAGTATTTGTTCTCATTTTATAATATGTTGGTATGTATTATGATATTGAATCACATTTCGCCCAGGCCCTAACTGGGGGTGTGATATAAGATTTAGGTGCTTTAGAATTTTGCGACGCCTTTTTAAGTTTTAGTTTCTTTTTAAGTTATTTCCATTTGGGATTTAGTTTTTATTGTAAGCTTTAATATTTTTAGACACTTTTACCTATGTATCAATTATCATTCCAATTAGTAATCTCAATTTGCGATTATAATTTTAAGTTAGTTGTAGTAATAAGGTTAGGTTAGTCAAGTATTTTTAAGTTTTATAAGTTTCTTTTATTTTTTCGTCACCTTTTATTTTTCAACCATTTTTCTTTTTCGACCTTTTTCGACGAACTCTTTTTCTTTCTTATTTCTCGCTATTCTAGTTTTTAGGACATAGATTTTTATTCTACTTTTTATCTAAATTTCTTAAAATTACGAAAATTTATTTTAAGTGGTTAAATTAATAGACATCAAAATTTTCTGGTTCGTAGTAATAGTTGGATTTGTACGTGGACCGGGTTATTGGAGCCAAACGGTCCTCAATTATATTGAGACCAAACAAATCCTGCCCCTCTGCTGCTTCTTTTGGCTATTCGAAACGTGGGCAAAATCAGAAAAGTCTATTGATTGGATAACTTATTATAATTTTTCTTTCCTTTTAAAAACTAATAGGATATTCAGTGAATGCACCGAGCAAGACGTTCACCACCTTTTGTACGTTCACCACCTGTAACTAGATCAAGACATTTAACAAATATTACCGCCGTTGATTTTTCTTTAGAATCGTCATCCAGTCGACCAAGTACTTCAGTTCAAATTTCCGATAATCCATTTTTTGAACCCGACCTCACAATTGAGAATCCGGAGAATATTCAGGAACGATTCGTAGATCCTGAACCACTAAACTTTCCTCCGGAACCACCAATCATTCAAACAGAGATTGTTGAGGAACGAACCATTAAATCAGAATCCTCTAGTGATTCCGATTCAACAAATTCAATTATGGAGAATCTGGAACCTTTAAGTATGGAAGACCGAATGAGAGCTAAACCCACTGGCCAAGGTCACGCAATTACTCATCCAGACATTAATGCGCCAGATTATGAAATCAAAGGACAAATTCTACACATGGTGACTAATCAATGCCAATTTAGTGGTGCGCCGAAGGAAGATCCAAATGAACATCTACGTACCTTTAATAGGATCTGCACACTATTTAAAATCCGAGAAGTGGAGGATGAACAGATATATCTCATGTTATTTCCCTGGACTTTAAAGGTAGAAGCCAAAGATTGGTTGGAATCGTTACCTGAAGGGGTGATTGATACATGGGATGTTTTAGTTGAAAAATTTCTTAAACAATTCTTTCCGGCATCTAAAGCTGTAAGACTTCAAGCATAAATTGTTACGTTTACACAGAAGCCGAATGAAACTCTATATGAGGCGTGGACAAGATATGGAAAGTTATTAAGAGGATGTCCGCAACATGGTTTAGACACCTGTCAAATAGTACAAATATTCTACCAAGGATGCGACATCACTACAAGGAAAGACATAGATATAGCAGCTGGTGGTTCTATTATGAAGAAAACCGAAACTGATGCTTACAAAATTATTGATAACACTGCTTCCCACTCACATGAGTGGCACCAAGAAAAAGATATCGTTAGATCATCTAAAGCAGCTAGAGCCGATTCTAGCCATGACTTAGATTCCATTTCCGCAAAGATAGATGCTGTGGAGAGACGAATGGAAAAGATGACTAAAGATATTCACTCGATACGAATTAGTTGTGAGCAGTGTGGAGGACCACAATTGACAAAAGATTGTCTCAGTATTGAATTAACAATGGAACAAAGAGAGAATATTTCATACATAAACCAAAGGCCTGGAAATAATTATCAGAATAATTATCAACCGCCAAGACCAATTTACAATCAAAACCCGAATTATAACAGAAATATTCCATACAATAACCAACAAGGTCCTAGCAATCAACAAGTATCCAATAATACTTACAATCAGCAAAGACCTAATTTTCAAAACAAACCACCACAACAAACCGATGATAAAAAGCCGAATTTAGAAGATATGATGACGAAGCTAGTTGAAACTCAAACGCCAGTTTTTCACATCTCAAAAACAAACCAATGAACAAAATGCTCAAGCATTTAGAAATCAACAAGCTTCTATTCAAAATCTGGAACAAGAAGTAAGTAACCTAGCAAGGTTAATAGGTGAAAGAAAACCGGGAAGTCTACCTAGTGATACAAATGCTAACCCCTGGAATGAAACAGCTAAAGCCATTACCACAAGAAGTGGTACAACACTTAAACCACCTGAAATACCTGTAACTTCTGATGAAGCTATTCCTACTCCACAAGAACCACAACCTGATCAAGATAAGGAAAAAGAACCGGTAGTTGAAAAGGTTAATGAAGATAACACAGTTAAGGCTAAACCTTATGTTAAACCATACCAACCACCACTTCCTTACCCGAGTAAAATGAAGAAAGAGAAACTTGAAGCCGAGCAATCCAAATTCTTGGATATGTTTAAACAGATAAATGTAAATCTTCCTTTCATTGATTTGATTTCAGGAATGCCTAGATATGCTAAATTCTTGAAAGATCTAATCTCAAATAGAAAGAAAATGGAAGAACTCTCGGCTGTTACTATGAATGCTAATTGTTCAGCAGTGCTATTGAATAAGATACCAGAAAAACTATCTGATCCAGGAAGTTTCACAATTCCATGTTTTCTGGGTAGTCTTAGTTCAATAGAAGCATTGGCAGACTTAGGTACTAGTATAAATCTAATGCCGTATTCACTATACGCTAAACTAGACCTTGAAGAATTGAAACCAACCAGAATAAGCATACAACTAGCCGATAGATCAATAAAATATCCTAGAGAGATAATGGAGAACATGCTAGTTAAAGTTGGTACCTTAGTATTTCCAGTAGATTTTGTTGTTCTGGACATGGAAGAAGATTCTCAAGTTCCTCTCATATTAGGAAGACCATTCTTAAACACGGCTAAAGCAATGATAGACGTGTTCGGTAAGAAACTGACCCTAAGTATAGAGGATGAGAGTGTTACCTTTTCAGTTGATAGAGCAATGCAACAACCACAATCTGCAGATGATACATGTTATTATATTCAAACTATAGATGCACATGCAGAATTATTAGAAGAATTTCCAGAATTACAAGGAACAGGAGAATGTTCTTTAGGAGAAGGTAATGAACCAATTGATGAAGCTGAAATGTTAGCTATACTTATAGCTAATGGATATGAACCAACAACAGAAGAAATTCAAATGCTAAAAGAAGAAGACAGATATCAATACAAATCATCGATAGAAGAACCTCCGAAATTAGAGTTAAAGCCACTTCCAAACCATTTGGAATACGCTTATTTACATGGTGAATCTGAATTACCTGTAATAATATCGTCTTCTCTTACTGAAAATGAGAAATCACAACTCATTTCTGTGTTGAAAGCCCATAAACCAGCCATTGCATGGAAGATTCATGATATCAAAGGAATAAGTCCTTCGTATTGCACACATAAAATCCTTATGGAAGAAGGTCATAAAACGTATGTGCAATGCCAACGAAGACTAAATCCTAATATGCAAGATGTAGTTAAAAAAGAGATTATTAAACTGCTAGATGCAGGTTTGATATATCCAATTTCTGATAGTCCATGGGTAAGTCCAGTTCAATGCGTGCCTAAGAAGGGTGGCATGACTGTCATTACAAATGAGAAAAATGAGCTTATTCCTACTAGGACTGTAACAGGATGGCGTGTATGTATTGATTATATAAAATTAAATGACGCCACCAGAAAAGATCACTTTCCCTTACCTTTCATAGATCAAATGTTGGAAAGATTAGCCGGAGATAGTTACTATTGTTTTCTAGATGGATTTTTCGGATATTTTCAAATTCCAATAGCACCCGAAGATCAAGAGAAAACCACATTCACGTGCCCTTATGGTACTTTTGCTTACAAACGCATGCCATTTGGACTTTGTAACGCCCCTGCAACCTTTCAAAGGTGTATGATGGCGATTTTTCACGACATGATAGAAGAATGCATGGAAGTTTTCATGGATGACTTTTCAGTCTTCGGTGATACATTTGAAACATGTCTAGTTAATCTGGAACGAATGCTAATTAGATGCGAAAAATCAAATCTAGTACTTAATTGGGAGAAATGCCATTTCATGGTTAAAGAAGGCATCGTTCTTGGTCATAAAATTTCAAAAGAAGGAATTGAAGTGGATAGAGCTAAAGTAGATGTAATTGCTAAACTTCCACATCCCACCAATGTTAGAGGAGTTAGGAGTTTTCTAGGGCATGCCGGTTTTTACCGACGTTTCATAAAAGATTTTTCTAAAATTGCCACTCCTATGAATAAACTCCTAGAAAAGGATGCTCCATGCATCTTTTCAGATGAATGTATCAAATCTTTTAATATTCTTAAAGAAAAACTCACTAATGCGCCAATCATGATAACACCAAATTGGAATCTACCATTTGAACTAATGTGCGATGCAAGCGATTTTGCAATGGGAGCCGTTTTAGGACAAATGATTGAAAAACGATTTTAACCTATATATTATGCTAGTAAGACGTTACAAGGAGCACAAACGAACTATACAACTACTAAAAAAGAACTCCTTGCTATTGTCTTTGCTTTTGACAAATTTCGATCATATCTCGTTCTAGCAAAAACGGTGGTCTATACCGACCATTCTACTCTTAGATACCTATTTTCAAAACAGGATGCTAAACCAAGATTAATCCGTTGGATCTTACTCTTACAAGAGTTTGATATTGAAATCCGAGATAAAAGAGGAGCAGAAAATCTCGCCGCTGATCATCTTTCTCGTCTTGAAAATCCTGAATTAGAAGTACTAAATGAATCGGCCATACAAGACAACTTTCCTGATGAATATCTGTTGAAGATAGATTATAATGAAATCCCATGGTTTGCAGACTATGCAAACTACTTAGTTTGTAGATTCCTTGAAAAAGGATTATCGTACCAAAGACGAAAGAAATTCTTCAGTGATATAAAACACTATTTTTGGGAAGATCCACATCTGTTTAAAAGTTGTCCCGATGGAATAATACGCCGATGTGTATTTGGAAATGAAGCTAGTAAAATTTTAAACCATTGTCACACAGGACCAACAGGAGGGCATTATGGGCCTCAACTAACAGCAAGAAAAGTTTATGATGCTGGATTCTATTGGCCTACAATTTACAAAGACGCACACCTTCTTTGCAAATCCTGTGATGCTTGTCAAAGGGCCGGAAAAATAAGTCAACGTGATGAAATGCCACAAAATGTCATCCAAGTATGTGAAGTATTTGACATTTGGGGTATTGACTTTATGGGTCCATTTCCAAAATCTCATAATAATCTATATATACTCGTAGCCATTGATTATGTATCTAAATGGGCGGAAGCACAAGCTCTCTCAACTAACGATGCACGAGTTGTAGTCAACTTTTTAAAACGTCTTTTTGCAAGGTTTGGAACACCGAAAGCTTTAATAAGTGATCGGGGTACTCATTTCTGTAATAATCAACTTGAGAAAGTTCTTAAAAGATATGGAGTAACTCATAAAATCTCCACCGCATATCATCCACAAACAAGTGGACAAGTTGAAAATACCAACCGAGCTTTAAAACGTATTCTAGAGAAAACCGTAGGATCAAATCCGAAGGAATGGTCCATTAAATTGGAGGATGCACTCTGGGCTTTTAGAACAGCCTACAAAACTCTAATTGGAACCACACCTTTTAGACTTGTTTATGGAAAAGCATGTCATCTTCCAGTAGAAATTGAACACAAAGCATTTTGGGCTTTGAAGACATGTAATCTTGATTTACATGAAGCCGGACGTCTACGATTAAGTCAACTAAACGAATTAGAAGAATTAAGACATGAAGCATACGAAAATTCGTTAATCTATAAAGAAAGAACGAAGAAATGGCATGATAAAAGAATCAGAAGTTCAAAAGAATTTAAAGAAGGAGACAGAGTTCTTCTTTTCAATTCACGATTCAAGCTATTTCCTGGAAAATTGAAATCAAGATGGTCTGGACCATTCATAGTCAAAAGAGTTTTCCCATACGGAACGATAGAATTAATAAATTCAAATGGGATTGAATTTAAAGTTAATGGTCACAGAGTTAAACATTACATACATGGTCCGATGGAAGTTGACAATGAAGTTAATCATAATTTCACCACCCAAGAAAACCTTCAAAATGAAAACATAAATATGTTATCAACAACATATGAAAAATCAAAACTGGAATATAGGGAGGATTCAAATTTGAGTGATGAAGAAGAATTCTTATACAAACCTCCCATTCCAAGAAACGAAGAAAAATGTGAACAAGAAATTCAAATAGAAATGAAAGAACCAAGGAAAGAACACCCGAAAAAGGTTTACAAACCAACTCGACTTACTAAAGCAGGAGACCCGGGTGAATTTATCATTTCTTGCTTACTTAATGATGGTGCTGTATATAATGGACTCGCAGATTTAGGAGCAAGTGCAAATATTATGCCTCTTTCCTTATACAAAAGATTAGGCATGGGTAAATTAAAACCAACCAAAATAGGTGTTCAATCATTTGACCAAACCATTAAACACCCGGTTGGAATAGCAAATAATTTACTTGTTAACGTGGGAAGTTTGACCTTTGTTGCAAACTTCATAGTGATTAATATGGAGGAAAACCTTGATATTCCTCTAATTCTAGGTCGCCCATTTTTAGCAACCACCGAGGCATTCATTGATGTAAGAGAAGGTAGAATAACACTTAGGGATGGTGATACATCGATTACCTTTGTGAACCGAAAGTTTAGATCTCCACAAACCAAAACTGTTAGACCAATAAAAATGCATAAGTGTGGGGAAGATGAAGAAACACTTAATGATGATCCAATTATAAAGAATGCCGTTAATGATACGAAATTAGATGAACCCATTTTTAACAGTTCAACGAAGAAACTTTATAAACGGATTCACGATGCTAAGATTAAAGGAAACTTTAAGCTATATAACCGATTAATATCCAATTTATCGTCAAAAGAAAAGGCAATGTTAGTTGAATTTGTGAAAGTAACGGAGGAAATCAAAAAATGGATTGAAGTAAAAGTCAAAGATATACAAGTTGTTGATGATTCAATTGAAAATAATGTTAATCACAATTTCGATACCACAGCTGACTAAGTGTGGGGAGAATCAAGGGGTCTATGTATTTCTGTTAGAGTTAGATTGTCTGTTTTCGTGTAGTTCTCGAAAATGGAACCCGAATGGTCTTTCCCTAGCAGACCCTAAAGAACTAGTCTTCTTCCCCCATTCTGAATTTTTATTTTTTTTTAGGTTTTTACAAAATGAAGACTGCTTGTGAACTAAACCATGGTCTAATGCTACACACTTTGATCACTAAACGTAATAATAACACACTTCCGAGTGAAATAGTATCAGTAATCAGAGAAAGAATGGACGGAGTTAGAAAAGAATCCAGATGCGAAGATAATAAGTTACAATTTGGTAAAGGAAAATCAAAATCCGCAGCGAAAAGAAGAGCACGACACCTAGAAAGATGTCACAAATGCGGAAAATGGTCACATGGAGGTAAATGTTCAAATAATCAAACCTATTCAAATACCAAATTTGTTACTTTATGCAGAGATGGACCGTTCATATGTTTAGAAGAAAAGACACTGAATGCTCGAGGTTACGCCTATGTAGCCATGGAAAACCAATTAAACCAACTATCTTATGAATGGGATAGATCATATAACTAAGAAATCTATTTCACAGGTATGTTTGTACAGTTTTTATTTTTATTTTTAACCTTTTGATAATAAACGCTAATTTGTTCGCTAAAAAGTATTAAATTGGTATTGAATAAAATTAGGTTTGGCGACCGAAATTATTGATATCATTCAAAAATTTATTACATCACTGCGAAATTTAACGTTTATTCTTAAGGTATAAATATCTTTAATCAATCAACCCAAAATATTTCAAAAATTCGTCATGAGTTAAATTAGGTCTTGGAACCAAAATTACTTTACCGAAAAGAGGGGCGCATATTTTTGATAATATTTGATTGATTAAAGTGGGATAAAAAGCCAAAAAGATTTTTAATTTTATTATTACCATGTTTTTAAAATTAATATATAAATCTTAAATTAATATTGTAAACTTTGTAAAAACAATATATTTAAAATTGTAAATATTTGAAAAAATTAATATAAGTTTGGTGTGAATTTTTAATTTTATGCATTTTAAATTGTAAGTTTGGTGTGAATTTATAATATGAATTTTTTAAATTAAGATTGGTGTGAATTTATAATTTTTAAAATATGAATTTTAAATTTTAAGTTTGGTGTGAATTTTAATATTAATTTTGAATTTTATATTTAAATTGTGTGAATTTAAAAACAAAAATTTACTTTATCTCATTAAGTTAAAAATATGATTTTTAAAATTCGTCGTAAGTTGAAGACTAGGTCTTTGAACCGAAATTGCTTTACCCGAGGGAGGGACGAGAACTTTTATTATCATTATTTTTAATCTTATTGAATTAAAGTATGCCAAAAACATTAAAAAATCCAAAAATCTTAGCTTTTAAAACAATCGCTACAAAAAGACAAATTTTAAAATTTTGTCGAAGGACGGACTAGGACATCGATCCGAAACGACCTCGTCCTAAATAACAAGGGAAACAAAATTTTAAAAATTAATTACTTAATTGTTTTATAAGTTAATGATTTTATTTAAAAAAAAAAGCAAACTCCACGACTCGCGGAGTTTGCAGTTTCAAACACCGCGACTCGCGGAGGTATCGGATTCCAGAAAAAAAAATATAGCTGAACGAACAGCTCAAACCACAAACCACAGAAAAAAAAAACTGCGAAAAACCTGCGCGAAAAAACCCCAAAAACACCCCTAAAATCACAATTTTAACCGTTAATCATCAAATCTTTTACTAAAATCATGTTGAGAAGGATGCTATCAAGGAATTACTCAAGAAAAACGGTAAATTTCTACACCTAAACACCATTTAATCCGAAATTTGTGTTCTTGAGCAATTTTTTCCCCAATTTGATTTTGATGCTTTTTAGTGTAATTATGCTTAAATTGTTTATGTATTATGCTTGTATAACCTAGATTGATGCTATTTAACATGATTAGAAGCCTTAAACTTCAAATTTTGAGTAATCTAGGGTTTGTGTTCTTGAGCAAATTTGGGGCTTTTTGATATAAACAGGTTATGGCCGATTTTTGTCATGAATTGTTGCTAAATTAAGTAGTGTAACATGTTTAGGTAGTTAAATGATCCAAACTTTGAGCCTAAACATGATTTTGAGAATTAAAGTGGACTTTTTCAAGTCTAAAATTCATGAACTTGATTTTTGAAAGATAATGCTATTTGAAACTTGTTTAATTGCTAGTAATGATTATTTTGACATGTTATTTGAGTTGAATGCTTATGAACTTGGCGAACATTTTCGTATATGCTTATTTGAAAAAGTGTAGATTTGATAAAAATGTGAAAATGAGCTTAAGTTTGATATAAATTGATCATGTCATTGTAATTATTTTGATTGATGATTTTGCTGACACTAATGCATATTTGGATGCACAAAAATTGTATTTGATGTGTTTTGCAGACTGAAAGGGGTGAATCTTCATCCCAAGCCCGCAATGCTCCTGCTGAGAATGCGGAACAACAGGAGGTGGATAACTACTACAAGCAAGATATACCTCATCCAGTCATGACCTTTTCTGATATGCACTTGGAAGATTTGCACCCGAACCTGAGATTTGACAGACTTTGGATAGATTATCCAAAATATCAAAGGGGTTTGCATACTCTTCATTCTAAGGTTGTTGAGGTACCTAGGGTCATAGAATGGGGACCCTTAGAAACTGTAGAATTGGCCGGGCCAATTAGGGAATTACTTGTACAGAGGTATGGTAATTCTACTTTTAATGACTGGGTACGTTTATTCACGATGCGTAGACCTGTATATAAAGTATGGTGTGAAGAATTGTTGTGTAGTATAGAGTTGAATGATCGGGTAGCTAGTTTAACCGATCGATCTTTTATTAGATTTTTGTTAGGCGGTTCGATGCACCACATGTCTTTACTAGACATGGCTCAGGCTTTACGTATATATACGCCTGAGGAGTTAGCATCTGCCGATTGTAGAGGGTTAATACTAAATGGTAGAAAGATAGATGAAAATTTTGATACACACGGTGTATGGAGTCAAATGACAAGCCATCACCGATTCAAAGGGGGAAATTACTCTTATTTGGATATAGATAGAGCTGAATTAAGAGTAATTCATAGGTTTTTAGCTAATTCGATTACACAAAGAGGTAAGAACAAGAAAAAGGTAAATGAACAGGATTTGTTTTACCATATGTGTATTCGAGACCCACAAAGCACTGTAAGTATACCTTATTGTGTGGGTTATTATTTATCAGCTATGGTTAGGGGTATGAGACCGCATAGCATAATAGGAGGTGGTATTTTTATTACTTTGATTGCTGAATATCTCGGTGTGGATATAAGTCGGGGGGGATTATTAGTAGAAGAACCAGAACCCCGCGATACAATAGGTTTAAATGTATACCATGGTGCGAAAGTTTTGAAGAGGCGAAATAACGCCGCAGTACAATACCATGGTAGACATCCACAGGTTGAGAGAAACCAACAGCAAGGTAATGTAGGAGGGGGAAATGAGATGCAAGAAATGCAAAGGTTTATAGCTTCACAGGAGTACGAAAATGCTAGACAGAGAGCATTTGAAGATTGGCAAGTTCATCAAAACCAAATCATAGCTCATTGCCAACATATAGGTAGAAACTATATTCCTACACCAAAATCCATATTCCCTCCCTGGTCTATAGAGATGCAGCCACCGTATCCTACGTATAACCCTGCCGAAGCATTTTATAGCACCTATGGTTATGCTTGGAACCCCTATTAGTACCAGTATCATCCCTAGTCTACTTAGTTTTATTTATTTTGTAATTTGTAATATTGATAAGTTTAATACTTATGTTAATATTGTAATAGTTTTTATAATTTTCTAACTTTTATTTTTAGATTATTTTTGAATGTGGGGTAATATACCAAACTTCAAAAATATGTATATATGTTTGCAGTTTATCTTATGTACACAACAGGGTAAAACAACACATTTTCAAAGACTGGCATTAAGTTCAGCAAAAGCAACTAATTTTGACGACAAGATGCAAAATATATGTGAAATAACAACAAGACGGAATGAACAAATGATGTGCACCATTTATCATTCAGCAAACAAACGCCAATATATTTGGAAACTTTGGTAAAATTTAATCATTTTCACACAAATCACCCTCAATAATTTAAATTGTTACTGATTTCTTGCAAATGAGGGCATTGCAAGATCTTAAGTGTGGGAAGGGGTTAAATTCTTTCGGATTTTTAAAATTTTTACTTTATACACTTGGTTATCATTAGAAATACTAGTAAAGTAGTAGTTGTATTAGAATCTAGTGCTCTCTGATAATAAAGAACAACCCTAGTCTTATATACTGACTACCCAATTCTAGTAAAATTTTACAAAATTAAATGAACTCAAAATCATGTTTATACATATTTATGAATGATTAAACTAGGTTTTAACACCGAAATTATTGTAACCTCGGAAAGGACATAAATTGAGAAACAAACCAAAATGTTAAAATTCATTTAAAATGGAATAGAGGACGATAAAAAGGAAAATAAAAGCCAAGTGTGGGAAAATTTACCAAGTTATCTTAAACATATGTCACATATTTTTGTACAAATAACTGAAAATACTTTTGCTTTGGACTAAACTAAACTGCTTTACCCGATGAAAGAAAAGAAGAGATGGATCTACACGATGAATCAATTCCATCATTAAAAGGAAGTAAAGTCTTCCAAAAAAGACACGCGCTTCTTGATTTAGGTCAAGAAGTTGTCGTCCAGACCAGCTGTAGGTTGACGAAAAATCTAGAAAAGTCATCACTAAAATCAGCAGGAAATCCACTGACCTCAGCATTAAACAGGGTCGCCAAGTGGTCAGATTTATCCTAACCATGAGAAGGATTTATCTCGCACAATGGGGGGGCACCATGCAAATTAGCTGGATAAGACTAATGAATCAGATCCCCAGAAAGGATAATCTCCTTAAAAGATCAAAAATCAGCTTTTAAGCCTGATATTACTCAATCCTTGAGATTGACCTTAAAGATTGAGAATTACAAACTCATGGAATTCAATGATATCTAAACTCGAGCTTGAACGAGAAAATATTTTGATCAAAAATAAAACCGATTTGTTTTCTGAAAACCCTATTTTTAATGCGTTCATTACCATTGAACGTAAAATCCTAGGAATTCACCTGGAATTCATTAGGTCACCTGAACCAAATCGGGTGTCAACCGTAAGAACGGTGGTTGCATAGTGGTCAAAGACAGGACCTTGTGCCAGACCGAAAAATCATAAGGGTGAGCTTTACTATTGCTCCTACCAAGGATAGTAATTGCGTCCGACACGTGATAGACCATAATTAAAAGCATGTCAGGGGACATTGCCTTAACAGTTGCTTGTTCAACGCTTTCCTTTATAACCGGACGGTAGTTTACCGAAAGGTAATATACGGGACAAGTAAACTGGACGTGTTGCTTTCCAAATACAAGGTTAGCAAGTGGGTGACACAAAACCGCAAGTTTTGAGCTAAAATTTTCAAATCTGAAACCCACCAAACCCACAAAAATATTTTGCAAACACCGGTAAAGGGTTATTCCGGAAAACTTATCTAGGGTAAAAACTAGATTTAATTTTCAAAAGATCAAATGTTTTCATAAAGATCCAATTTCCTTAATGGATCTAAATTTTTATAGTCATGTGGGACTGTAAACCATATCGTTAGTACCATTGTTTATACCGCCGTATAGAAATCACTGATGTACAAAGTGTGAAGAATAAAGAAGTGATTCTAGTATTTCAAGACGATATTGATTGAGGACAAGCAACGCTCAAGTGTGAAAATATTTGATAATGCTAAAAACGAACATATATTTTATAGCATTATTCCTCAAGAAAGACAAGCTTTTAGTTGAAATTGTTCTATTTACAAGTGATATTCGTTTAAATAATAAAAGGTGAAGACAAAAGACAGATTCGACGAATTAAAGACGTAAACGACCAAAAAGCTCAAAAGTACAAAAGACAATCAAAGAGGTTCCAATTATTGATAAGAAACGTCTCGAAATTACAAGAGTACAAGATTCAAAACGCAAAGTACAAGATATTAAATTGTACGCAAGGACGTTCGAAAATTTGGAACCGGGACATGAGTCAACTCTCAACGCTCGACGCAACGGACTAAAAATTACAAGTCAACTATGCACATAAATATAATATAATATATAAATAATTCTTAAAAATTATATATATATTATATTAATATTTAAAACCGTCGGTAAGAAAGACTCCAAAAGGGACTGAGCTGTAATTTCAATCTCCACGACTCGCGGAGTTTGAAGGCCAAAAATGCCGCGAGTCGTGGAGCCCCAAATTTTGGTACTCCCTATAAAGCCAACCGAATTCTGAGCATTTTTCATCATCTTTTTTTTCCTTCTTCTCTCAATATTTCGTATATATTTATATTTATATTTTAATTTTAATTTTAATTTTAATTTTAATCCTAATAATAAGGGTATGTTAGCGAATGTTGTAAGGGTGTAAGTCAAAATTCTGTCCGTGTAACGCTACGCTATTTTTAATCATTGTAAGTTATGTTCAACCTTTTTAATTTAATGTCTCGTAGCTAAGTTATTATTATGCTTATTTAATCCGAAGTAATCATGATGTTGGGCTAATTACTAAAATTGGATAATTGGGCTTTGTACCATAATTGGGGTTTGGATAAAAGAACGACACTTGTGGAAATTAGACTATCGGCTATTAATGGGTTTTATATTAACTAAACAATACCTTGTTAATTTAATATACAAACTTATAATTCTACGTATTTATATATAACCAAATACGCTTGACTGGGTACGGTGGGCGGGATATCTATAAATACCAATAATTATTCATTTTACCGGATATGGAACTGGATTAATAGTTAATAGACTTGTTGAAACAGGGGTGAATTACATTCAAGGGTAATTGGTGTAATTGTTAACAAAGTAGTAAAACCTTGGTTTACACGCAGTCGATAACCTGGTGTATTCATTAAACAAAGTATTAAAACCTTGTTACAATTCGAATCCCCAATTAGTTGGAATATTTAACTTCGGGAATAAGAATAATTTGACGAAGGCTTTCGGTCTTTATATTTATGACTGATGGACTATTATGGACAAATCCGTATGGACATATTAAATAATCCAGGACAAAGGACAATTAACCCATGGGCAATAAAACTAAAATCAACACGTCAAACATCATGATTACGGAAGTTTAAATAAGCATAATTCTTTTATTTCATATTTAATTTCCTTTATTTTATATTTAATTGCACTTCTAATTATCGCATTTTTATTGTTATTATATTTTAATTGCATTTTTAATTATTGTACTTTTTAATTATCGCAAGTTTATTTTATCGCACTTTTATTATTCGCAATTTCATTATCGTTATTTACTTTATGCTTTAATTTAAGTCTTGTATTTATTTTTATTATTTTACATTTGTTTTTAACTGCGACTAAAGTTTTAAAATCGACAAACCGGTCATTAAACGGTAAAAACCCCCCTTTATAATAATAATATTACTTATATATATATTTGTATTTTTATAAAAGTAAACTAATATAGCGTTAAGCTTTGTTTAAAAAGATTCCCTGTGGAACGAACCGGACTTACTAAAAACTACACTACTGTACGATTAGGTACACTGCCTATAAGTGTTGTAGCAAGGTTTAAGTATATCCATTCTCTAAATAAATAAATATCTTGTGTAAAATTGTATCGTATTTAATAGTAGTTCTAGTAAAATTTAATAATATTTTATATCCCTTAGCTTTAACATCAGGCTCTATTACGATCGAGCCAATCCATACCAACCACAATATCAAAATCACCCAAGGTCATCGGGATAAGATCAATTTTAAAGTTCTCGGCACCAAACACAACATCACAATTCTTACACACATCAACCACCAGCACCGTCTTGCCGTCCGCTATTTCGACTTCTACCAGACGACTTAACTTAGCTAACGGTCTATCAAGTTTAGGCACAAATTTTGGAGACACAAACGACAAATTTGCACCACTATCAAAAAGAATCCTTGCCGGATTAGAATTAACCAAGAAAGTACCTGAGACAACTTCGTTGGATTGCTTAGCTTCGTCGTTAGTCATCAAATAGTTTCGCTCTCGAGCCGTACCCGCCACCTTCTCTAGCCTTTTAACATTATCGTTGTTCAAATCGGGACACTCTGACTTTCGGTGTCCTTCTTTGTTGCAATTAAAACAAGTGAGCTTGCTTGTTGAATTTGGCTTTGGACAATCTCGAGCCATATGTCCACGTACCCCACAATTGTAGCAAGCAGGGACAAAGTTCCCAAAACCACCGGTAGCGCCCTTCTTCACACTATTGACACTTTCGGAACCCTTCTTGTTCTTGTTCTTCTTGTTTGAAAAGTTAGAATGACTAGAACCTTCAAACTTTCTTTTGGAAAAGACGAAATCACTCTTCCTTGGAACCTCCGGCTCAAAACCCCGAGCCAAATCGAATAGCTCTTCAAAAGTTTTAGCCATTCCCCGGCTAATCTTACCCTTTAACTCGTCGCTCAAGGTACGGTAGAAATCTTTCATTAGCTTGTGATCGTCGCCAACATATTCCGGGCAAAAATGAATCTTTACCAAAAAGGTAGACTTGAGAGTAACCAAGTCCATTGAACCTTATTGCAAATGATGCAACTCGTCCCGGATTCTATCAAGGTCGGAAGAAGTTCGGTATTCTTGGAAGAATTCCTTCTTAAACTCCTCCCATGTCAAGCTCATGCATTGCTCTTCACCATATAAATTGATTTTATCGTCCCACCAGAACTTGCCTTCTTCACGTAACATGCTAGACCCATACCTCGTCTTCTTCTCGGGAGGACACTCCGCGGTACAGAACGCCCCCTCGATATCGAAAATCCAACAAGTGCTTTTCAATGGATCCCTCACCCCATTAAACATCAGAGATTGAGTATCATTGAAGTTTTTGTAGTGGAAGTCTCGCCTTCCTTCACCTCCTTCACCACGAGGATAACTGTTTCTAGCTTCAAGAGCCTCATCGACAGTGGCCTTCATTTGTTCATTAATCAAATCGGTTATTTGCTCGTCAACCGATTCCTTGAAAACCTTTCTCACGCTAATAAGGAAGTCCTCCTTGTAGTTCTTCAAGATGGCCTCAACCTTGGCCGTGAATTTGGGCTCCTCGCTTGTACCACCGATATCATTATCGTGTCCGTTTCTCGTCTTCATTCTATAAAACGGAAAAGGTTAAACCATGAACGAAAATGCATAACACGTAAGTATATACATACGTACCACACTACCCCATCTTGCTCAACAATCGTCGTACATTACTCGTTTGACATGATTTGCACCCGTAACAACGGTAGCTTATCGTTGTTACGTGAGCACGTCGCATTAACTCGCTAGTACAACGTCCGTCTTGCTTGATGATTGCTAAACCCAACACAAAACAATTAGCACAAGGTTAGCTCACATAAACCAAAGCACTAACAATTCCCGATTAGACCCAAAGTCCTACAAGTCCCGCATAAAGAGCTCACACAATAAAGCCCAAGTCTAGGCACCTATCTCAAGTCTCCTAAATCCCTTAGACCATGCTCTGATACCACTTGAAACATCCCAACCCGTATTCCATACGATAATTTTTTTTATATAATACACATTTACGCGCCAATTAAATATGTAAACCATTCCACATGTTCCATTTAAACGTACATCAATTTAAATATTTACAAAAGGCACGAAGGCCATTAATTAAGTTTAATACAAGTCTGACCCACTACAATGATAGTTTATAATCTAAACGACACTCGAGCATGGTTTGAGGCTAAACTACCCAAAACGTTAGGCCAACTTCAAAAGCTAACACCAAAAGCACCCCCCGACAACATAAGCGGGAGACCACTAGTCCAAACGTATGCCCTTACCCTTATCCAAGCCGGAACCTATAAAATGGGAAACAACGAGAGGGTAAGCAAGGCTTAGTGAGTGCAACAATTATACATACATATATATAACCTACTTACTTGCAAACACTTACCAAATTCGCATATAGGCTAGTTACATAATTAGCATACCTTTCACATGTATAACGCTAAGTATCACGATAACAAGGGTAGTATAACAATAATATATAACACAACAATACAATATGCTAAAACACAAGTATAACGATGATGTTCACAACATCCATAGTACTTGATGTCGTACGAGGTGTATATAAAATACTATTAAATTTAGCAGGAAATACTATTAAATACGATACAATTTTACACAAGATATTTATTTATTTAGAGAATGGATATACTTAAACCTTGCTACAACACTTATAGGCAGTGTACCTAATCGTACAGTAGTGTAGTTTTTAGTAAGTCCGGTTCGTTCCACAGGGAATCTTTTTAAACAAAGCTTAACGCTATATTAGTTTACTTTTATAAAAATACAAATATATATATATATATATATATATATATATATATATATATATATATATATATATATATATATATATATATATAAGTAATATTATTATTATAAAGGGGGGTGTTTACCGTTTAATGACCGGTTTGTCGATTTTAAAACTTTAGTCGCAGTTAAAACCAAATGTAAAATATTAAAAATAAATACAAGACTTAAATTAAAGCGTAAAGTAAATAACGATAATGAAATTGCGAATAATAAAAGTGCGATAAAATAAACTTGCGATAATTAAAAAGTACGATAATTAAAAGTGCAATTAAATACAATAACAATAAAAATGCGATAATTAGAAGTGCAATTAAATATAAAATAAAGGAAATTAAATATGAAATAAAAGAATTATGCTTATTTAAACTTCCGTAATCATGATGTTTGACGTGTTGATTTTAGTTTTATGCCCATGGGTTAATTGTCCTTTGTCCTGGATTATTTAATATGTCCGTCTGGTTTTTGTCCATAACAGTCCATCAGTCATAAATATAAAGTGCGAGTATCCTCGTCAAATTATCCTTATACCCGAAGTTAAATATTCCAACTAATTGGGGACTTAAACTGTAACAAGATTTTAATACTTTGTTTAATAATTACACCAGGATGTCGACTGAGTGTAACCCAAGGTTTTAATATTTTGTTATCAATTATACCAAGTGTCCTTGTACATAATTTCACCCCTGTTTTAATTATTCTAGTGGCTATTAATCCATTCCCGTGTCCGGTTAAATGAACGATTATTCGTACATATAAATACCCCGCCCATCGTGTCCGATCGAGTGTATATGGTAATTTATAGGGACGCCCAATTGTAAATCTTTATATTAACATTAACAAACTATCATTTAGTTAAACAAATATAAAGCCCATTAATAGCCCATAGTGTAATTTCCACAAGTGTCGTTCTTTTGTCCAAACCCCAATTATGGTACAAAGCCCAATTACCCAATTTTAGTAATTAGCCCAACATCATGATTACTTCGGATTAAATAAGCATAATAATAACTTAGCTACGAGACATTAAATTAAAAAGGTTGAACATAACTTACAATGATTAAAAATAGCGTAGCATTACACGGACAGAATTTCGACTTACACCCTTACAACATTCGCTAACATACCCTTATTATTAGGATTAAAATTAAAATTAAAATTAAAATTAAAATAAATATAAATATATTTACGTATATATTGAGAGAGAGATAGATATATGTTGGATGAAAAATGATCAGAATTCGGTTGGCTTTATAGGGAATTGCAGAATTTGGGGCTCCGCGATTCGCGGCATTTTTTGCCTTCAAACTCCGCGAGTCGCGGAGTTTGTAAATACAACTCACACAATTTGGAGTCTTTCTTGCCGACGGTTTTTATTTATATATATAATATATAAATAATTATAAGAATTATTTAAATATTATATTATATTTATGTGCATAGTTGACTTGTAATTTTTAGTCCGTTGCGTCGAGCGTTGAGAGTTGACTCATGTCCCGGTTCTGGATTTTCGAACGTCCTTGCGTACAATTTAATATCTTGTACTTTGCGTTTTGAATCTTGTACTCTTGTAATTTCGAGACGTTTCTTATCAATAATTGGAACCTCTTTGATTGTCTTTTGTACTTTTGAGCTTTTTGGTCGTTTGCGTCTTCAATTCGTCGAATCTGTCTTTTGTCTTCACCTTTTATTATTTAAACGAATATCACTTGTAAATAGAACAATTGCAACTAAAAGCTTGTCTTTCTTGAGGAATAATGCTATGAAATATATGTTCGTTTTTAGCATTATCAAATATTCCCACACTTGAGCGTTGCTTGTCCTCAAGCAATATCGTCTTGAAATACTAGAATCACTTCTTTATTCTTCACACTTTGTACATCAGTGATTTCTATATGGCGGTATAAACAATGGTAATAATGATATGGTTTACAGTCCCACATGACTATAAAAATTTAGATCCATTAAGGAAATTGGATCTTTATGAAAACATTTGATCTTTTGAAAATTAAATCTAGTTTTTACCCTAGATAAGTTTTCCGGAATAACCCTTCACCGGTGTTTGCAAAATATTTTTGTGGGTTTGGTGGGTTTCAGATTTGAAAATTTTAGCTCAAAACTTGCGGTTTTGTGTCACCCACTTGCTAACCTTGTATTTGGAAAGCAACACGTCCAGTTTACTTGTCCCGTATATTACCTTTCGGTAAACTACCGTCCGGTTGTAAAGGAAAGCGTTGAACAAGCAACTGTTAAGGCAATGTCCCCTGACATGCTTTTAATTATGGTCTATAACGTGTCGGACGCAATTACTATCCTTGGTAGAAGCAATAGTAAAGCTCACCCTTATGATTTTTCGGTCTGGCACAAGGTCCTATCTTTGACCATGCTATGCAACCACCGTTCTTACGGTTGACACCCAATTTGGTTCAGGTGACCTAATGAATTCCAGGTGAATTCCTAGGATTTTACGTTCAATGGTAATGAACGCATTGAGAATAGGGTTTTCAGAAAACAAATCGGTTTGTAATTTTGATCAAAATATTTTCTCGTTCAAGCTCGAGTTTAGATATCATTGAATTCCATGAGTTTGAATTCTCAATCTTTAAGGTCAATCTCAAGGATTGAGTAATATCAGTCTTAAAAGCTAATTTTTGATCTTTAAGGAGATTATCCTTTCTGGGGATCTGATTCATTAGTCTTATCCAGCTAATTTGCATGGTGCCCCCCCATTGTACGAGATAAATCCTTCTCATGGTTAGGATAAATCTGACCACTTGGCGACCCTGTTTGATGCTGAGATCCGTGGATTTCCTGCTGATTTTAGTGATGACTTTTCTAGATTTTTCGTCAACCTACAGCTGGTCTGGACGACAACTTCATGACCTAAATCAAGAAGCGCGTGTCTTTTTCGGAAGACTTTACTTCCTTTTAATGATGGAATTGATTCATCGTGTAGATCCATCTTTCTTACAGTAAATCAGGTAAAACTTTTTAGTTTAGTCCAAAGCAAAAGTATTTTCAGTTATTTGTACAAAAATATGTGACATATGTTTAAGATAACTTGGTAAATTTTCCCACACTTGACTTTTATTTTCCTTTTTTATTGTCCTCTATTCCATTTTAAATGAATTTTAACATTTTGGTTTGTTTCTCAATTTATGTCCTCTCTGAGGTAACAATAATTTCGGTGTTAAAACCTAGTTTTATCGTTCATAAATATGTATAAACATGATTTTGAGTTCATTTAATTGAAAATTTTGAATTTTTTTTTACTAGAATTGGGTAGTCAGTATATAAGACTAGGGCTGTTCTTTATTATCAGAGAGCACTAGATTCTAATACAACTACTACTTTACTAGTATTTCTAATGGTAACCAAGTGTATAAAGTAAAAATTTTAAAATCCGAAAGAATTTAACCCCTTCCCACACTTAAGATCTTGCAATGCCCTCATTTGCAAGAAATCAGTAACAATTTAAATTATTGAGGGTGATTTGTGTGAAAATAATTAAATTTTACCAAAGTTTCCAAACATATTTGCGTTTGTTTACTGAATGATAAATGGTGCACATCATTTGTTCATTCCGTCTTGTTGTTATTTCACATATATTTTGCATCTTGTCGTCAAAATTAGTTGCTTTTGCTGAACTTAATGCCAGTCTTTGAAAATGCGTTGTTTTACCCTGTTGTGTACATAAGATAAACTGCAAACATATATACATATTTTTGAAGTTTGGTATATTACCCCACATTCAAAAATTATTAAAATCTAAGAATAAAAGTTAGAAAATTATAAAAACTATTACAATATTAACATAAGTATTAAACGTATCAATATTACAAATTACAAAATAAATAAAAGTAAGTAGACTAGGGATGATACTGGTACCAATAGGGGTTCCATGCATAACCATAGGTGCTATAAAATGCTTCGGCAGGGTTATACGTAGGATACGGTGGTTGCATCTCTATAGACCAGGGAGGGAATATGGGTTTTGGCGTAGGAATATAGTTTCTACCTATATGTTGGCAATGAGCTATGATTTGGTTTTGATGAACTTGCCAATCTTCAAATGCTCTCTGTCTAGCATTTTCGTACTCCTGTGAAGCTATAAACCTTTGCATTTCTTGCATTTCATTTCCCCCTCCTACATTACCTTGCTGTTGGTTTCTCTCAACCTGTGGATGTCTACCATGGTATTGTACTGCGGCGTTATTTCGCCTCTTCAAAACTTTCGCACCATGGTATACATTTAAACCTATAGTATCGCGGGGTTCTGGTTCTTCGACTAATAATCCCCCCGACTTATATCCACACCGAGATATTCAGCAATCAAAGTAATAAAAGTACCACCTCCTATTATGCTATGCGGTCTCATCCCCCTAACCATAGCTGATAAATAATAACCCACACAATAAGGTATACTTACAGCGCTTTGTGGGTCTCGAATACACATATGGTAAAACAAATCCTGTTCATTTACCTTTTCCTTGTTCTTACCTCTTTGTGTAATCGAATTAGCTAAAAACCTATGAATCACTCTTAATTCAGCTCTATCTATATCCAAATAAGAGTAATTTCCCCCTTTGAATCGGTGATGGCTTGTCATTTGACTCCATACACCATGTGTATCAAAATTTTCATCTATCTTTCTACCATTTAGTATCAACCCTCTACAATCGGCAGATGCTAACTCCTCAGGCGTATATATACGTAAAGCCTGAGCCATGTCTAGTAAAGACATGTGGCGCATCGAACCTCCTAACAAAAATCTAATAAAAGATCGATCGGTTAAACTAGCTACCCGATCATTTAATTCTATACTACACAACAATTCTTCACACCATACTTTATATATAGGTCTACGCATGGTGAATAAACGTACCCAGTCATTAAAAGTAGAATTACCATACCTCTGTGCAAGTAATTCCCTAATTGGCCCGGCCAATTCTACAGCTTCTAATGGTCCCCATTCTATGACCCTCGGTACCTCAACAACCTTAGAATGAAGAGTATGCAAACCCCTTTGGTATTTGGGATAATCTATCCAAAGTCTGTCAAATCTCAGGTTCGGGTGCAAATCTTCCAAGTGCATATCAGAAAATGTCATGACTGGATGAGGTATATCTTGCTTGTAGTAGTTATCCACCTCCTGTTGTTCCGCATTCTCAGCAGGAGCATTGCGAGCTTGGGACGAAGATTCACCCCTTTCAGTCTGCAAAACACATCAAACACAATTTTTGTGCATCCAAATATGCATTAG